>NC_135270.1:52500-353250 GCF_051311805.1 Agelaius phoeniceus
GCACTTGACAGTTTTTATTTTGTTTTTCATTTATTTTAAATTAATTTTGTTTTTTTACTTTTATTTAATTTTTATTTTAAATTTTTCTATTTTTAAAGCATTTTTATTTTATTTTTTAATTTTATTTTTTATTTACTTATTATTTTTAATTTTTCTATATTTAACGTTTTTTATTTTATTTTTTATTTTTTAAATTTACTTACTATTTTTAATTTTTCTATTTCTAAAGATTTTTATTTTTTATTTTTTTAAGTTTAAAGTTTTCTATTTTTAAAGCATTTACTTTTTTATTTTTATTTTTTATTTAATTTTTATTTTTGATTTTTTTATTTTTAGAGCTTTAATTTTATTTTTTAATTTTATTTTTTATTTTTAATTTCCCTATTTTTAAAGCATTAATTTTATAATTTTTATTTTTCTATTTTTAAAGCTTTTATTTTATTTTTCTTATTTTTTATTTTTTATTTTTTATTTTTCTATTTTTAAAGTTTTTATTTAATTTTTTAATTTTATTTTTAATTTTTCTATTTTTAAAGCTTTTATTTTATTTTTCTAATTTTATTTTTTTTTATTTTTTATTTTTAATTTTTCTGTTTTTAAAGGTTTTTATTATTTTTTTATTTAGTGCTGCCCAGACCAACTCAAGCTGGTGATTGTGGTGGTGTTTGAGGGTCTTGCATTACGGCACTACCTTTTATGGAACTCTTACAGCACTTTACAGCACTTTACAGTTTTTATTTTGTTTTTCATTTATTTTAAATTATTTTGGTTTTTTACTTTTATTTAATTTTTATTTTTAATTTTTCTATTTTTAAAGAATAGAAATTATTTATTTATTTATATTTTATATTTTATTTATTATATTTATTTATTTTATTACATTTCATTTGGTACTGCCCAAACCTGCTGTAGTGCATTTTTATACTTTATAATACTTTGAAGTAGTTTTGTTTTGTATCCCCATATTTTTCCCAAATGGTTTATCCCAAACTGTACCCCCCTCCTTCTACCTGTGTTATCCCTCTCCCAGGATGAGATCATCCCCAAACCCCCACCCTGGCTCTCTGTCAATCACTCAGCCTCCCATCCCCTCCATGCAGAAGTTTCGGTCCAAGTCGTCCAGTGATTAGCCAGAGGCCAGGGGTCAGCCCCCCGAGCCTTGCCCCATACGCTGTCCTGTATGTCTATGCCCCAGCATCCATCCCTTAGGGTCACTTATTGGTTGGTAAAATGTTATCTACTTTCGGTTTCCACCTCCCTTTAAATGTAACCTTGGCACATCTCCCTGGGGCTCTTGGCAGGAGGCCCCTGAGGTGCAGGAGCTCCTTTGGGACTCCTAATAAAACCTTGGATTAACCCCTGCTAAGAGTCGGCCCTTTATCATCTACCGCTGTCTCTGGTGTCTCTTGTGCTGCACAGGGGCCCAGCCCAGGTGCCCTCAGCACCCTCGGGGCACAGAGAGTGTCTCCCCCCAGCCCAGGTGCCCTCAGCACCCTCGGGGCACACACAGAGAGTGTCTCCCCCCAGCCCAGGTGCCCGCAGCACCCTCGGGGCACAGACAGTGTCTCCCCGCTCTCGGCCGTGTCAGGGCTGCCCCCCGGTGTCTGCCGACTCGGGACCGGCCGAGGGTTACTGAGAGGCTCGCACAAACCCGCTCGGCTCCTGATTGTGGCGGTGTTTGAGGGTCCCCAGGACGAGGGAAGAGACGAGAATCTTGACTCCACCTCTCAGAAGGCTGAAATATTATTTTATGATCTCTATTATATTAAAAGAAAATGAGATAGTAGAACTATACTAAAAGAGCAAGGAGACATCAGAAAGCTGGAAAGGAATGAATAATAAAAACCTGGGACTGCTCACAGCCCCGACGCAGCTGGACCATGATTGGTCATCAAGTAGACACTGCACAGGAGACTAATCCAAGATGCCCCTGTTGCTAAACCATCTCCAGCCCACACTCCACAGCCAGCAGATCGTTATTGGTTCCATTTCTGTTCTGAGGCTTCTCAGGAGAAAAATCCCAGCAAAAGGATTTTCATAAACACGTCAGTGCCAGGTGATGGCACAGGCAGCATCGGCCGGCCGAGGTCACTGTGTCATCCCTGCCAGCCCAGGTGTCACAGCAAGGAGGAGAGAGTTCACCCTGTGCTCACCCTGCAATACAGAGCAATACAACACACATATTAACACAAGATGATAACCTTTTTCTATTTTCTTTACGTGTGGATTTATTGTTATAGGAAACCCAAAACAACAAAAGCACGCAAAAAACAACACTCATCTACAATTAACACCCCCTTCAGATGACACACGAAGTCACCATCCCTCTCATCACAACTGCTAAATTACACCCCAGCAATCATTGGTCCTCGGGAACATGGTTCCCGGGAGCCTCAAAAAAATCTTCCTGCCTGACAAAAACCCCGGTCCCTGGACAGTCCGCGCCCAAACTCTGGTGATGAGCGTCGCCTCACAGACCGACTGGGACCGAGGAAAAAAAAACAGCCGGCGGGGGGGAAACCCAGCTGGGGATTTTTTATTCTAAATTTAAAAATGAGTTGAAAAACTTGAAAAGCAAAAGTCACACACACAAGGTTAAATCCAGTAATCCAGTCGGCATGCGCTGACACATGCAGAGATGAGCAGACGCAGACAGACACAGACACATGCTCTCACACACGCTCACACGCTCTTCCCACTTACACACTCGCTGCGGCCCTTACTCGAGACGCTGAAGAACGTGCTGCCACACATCTTCTGGCTGCGCTCCTTGACGTCAGTTGGTAGGTTCTGGGGAAATCGGTAGCCTCGGGGACCTGTGAGACGACAGGAAGCGGTCAACGAGTGGCTATCTGACAGCTAGGACTTGTCTCCACTCTGGACCAATAAGTTTTCTACCCAAAATCCCATAAAAGACAGATGAACAGTAAAGTTTTTATAACTCTTCTACCTGACTGTGACTACGTGCCCGGGCAGGGCAGCTCCAACCATAAGTGGTACAATATAAGTACACACAACAATCTAAGTCGATGCATACAGTGCAAGTGTACATAGAGGGTAGGTACATACAGTATAAGCCAGCACAGGTACACACAATATAAGCCAGGACTTGAGATAACTCGCTGGAAGATGAATTCTTGAGTCCTATACCCTTCAGAAGATGGAACCTATAGAAGTACTGCAGTCACATGAGGAGGGTGCAAGACACTCCCTCTAGCAGTCCAAGAAAATGGCATGGAAAAAAAGGCACTACCAAAGCTGGTAGTGAGAAGGAAGATGGATGAGAACATCTTGTCCGTTTGAGACATTCCTGTCTCAAAGAGTAAAAATGTAAAGATGCCAGAATAAGGGATATCCAGAAAGGAATGTGAGTAGAATACAGCCTAGATGGCACAGAACAGTGCCGATAAAGCATTGAGACGTAACAAAGGCCTATGACGTGGAAGACAACGGACACAGACACGGACAACACAGACACGGACAACATAGACACAGAGACAAGTGGCAACTGCCTGGCACTGTCCCCTTAGGCACCCGAGATGCCTAGCGCAAGATGTGCCAGAGGCTGATGATGCCAAAGGAGAGGAAGCCCTATGATGATAGCACGTGATGATGAAATGTAACTCGTTAAAAGAAGTTAGTGCCACAGCAGTTAAGAGGATGCTCGAGAGGCTCAGCAAGCCTAGAGAAGGAAGCCGACGGCCAGGTGACCGTGGCTATAGCTCCGGACGTGAAGGCGAGCTCCTCAGGGGAAAGATCCGTGACGACGTCGGGCCGAGGAAGGCGGACGATGCAAAGTTCACAAGAATCCTGAGATGGGTCAGAACTGCCCTGCCCGGCAAAGGCTCTGGTCAGGCTGAGGAGAAATCCTCTCCCTTTTCTTCCAGAGAGCTGGTCCCACTACAGACCTCTCCGCTAAGCTGACATCAAATTGCCCTCTGTGATAGTAAAGGTTTTTCCCCTTCTCCCAACTGCTGGCCCCGACACTTAGCTTTTGGAAAAGGAGCAGACAAAATCCATCCTCGGTCGGACGTGGATGTTGAAACGTGCTCCGTGTGTGCCTCGGTGCTGTCGTTTCCAACCTTTGGCTACGAGGCTCCTCAGGGTACCTAAGACAAAACAGAAAAGGTGACTATTGCCATCAAAAACAGTAATCCCCGGGACTCCTCCGCACCCCTGCCCCGGCTCACCTCAAATTTTGATTTGACTCCAGAGGGTGCCCAGAAGATACCTGCAAAGAGAAAAGGTACACACTTAGCATGCTGCTGTGTAACACTCACCTGTGAGTCAGCCTGCCTAAACACCGACTCACCTGCCCTCCTCTGTTCCTTGGCATGCCTAGGGCAGCGACAGCACCTGCAAAGAAACAAAGCAGAAAAGCATGCTGAGACACTGTGAAAACACAACCTCCCAAATCTGACAAGGATGCCACACTGATACCTTAAGCTGCACACACCTGGAATGGGCATGCCCGGCCAGGATAGATGGCAAGTGGACCACCTAAAATAAAAAGTGGAGATGCTAAGAGCTGCACCAGAAACTGAGACATCAGCAAAAACAACTGCTTCTGTACACTACTCAATGCTCACCTCGCCCACTCGGCCTTGACTTCCTAAAAAGAGAGCCATCATTTATGCTCTCTCTACAGAGACAAACAGTGACTGACCTGCTCGGGGGAATCCCCTCACCCGGGATGGGGGGCTCTGCCCTGGATTTCATCCTTCTGCACCTGAAAGAAAGGACAAAAATCAAAGAGCTGCAGGATAACTTAAGAGCTCCAGACATCTTGTGCCCATCTACAAATCCCACCTAGAGTCCAACGACACCCCACATTACAAACATCAAGTCCCCGGGACTTCTCCTATTGCACCAGGCTATGCAGAAAGGCAGAGCAGCTCCGGCACAAATGTGTGCAGACACCCGTGACACAGGACAGGACAAACAATGGGGACACAACAGGAACAGAAATCTCTGGGTAAGGAAAATGACAGCGAGCACCAAGAGGACGCAAAATTAGAGGACCGAGGTGAAACTGATGGCGGGCTGATGAAGTTCAGAGAACCCTGGAGGAACAAGATGCTAACTGAATGATTTATTCCAAGAACTGCAAAGATGGATGCCCGAGAATCCTACGGTCAGAAGCCTCTACCTGTCCCCACATTCTTACAAGTCCTAATCCATCATAACAGAACCTTGCAGGGTGCAGCTGTCCATACAGCTCAGAACAAGACCTGAAAAGACATCTGACTGGATGCTTCGAAAAAGAGTTGCGATTCTGATACCTGTCTGAGCTGCCGAGTTAAAAGTTCCATGGCATCGGTGCCAGGGCAAGGAACGCTGAGAGTACAGATGCTAAGACTGGTGCCAAGGTTTCTGACAGGCCCCTCAAAGGGCTATGATAAAAGACATGAGATATCCAACAACACATAATACACAAAAGACAAGTGACACAATACACACTGGGACTGCTCTGCCCTGCGCACCTCAGCACTGGGATCAAAAGTGAGATTTTGCTTTTATGGGGCCTAAGGGGCCACTTCATGGACACTCCTCACCTCCAAAGCGGACTCAAATCCCCCCCTCCCAGTAATTCCCAAACCAGCACCCTGCTTTCATCCCCCCTGGGGGTCGTAGCCCTCTACTTCTCTCTCAGACATCTGGGGATGCTGGTCTCAGGTGCAAAGAAAGGCCACCTCGTCAGCTGGGAAGGTCCTGCTGGCACCGGGCTGGTGTCTCTTCGACAGCTGTATTAAAGAAAACCAAACATCAATGCCTGATCGTGGCACCACATTGGCCAAAACCCCACAAGTCTGCTCCTCACCCTTCTCCTAAGAACGCTCAGCTGCTTGGGCCGCACGCTTCGGGCACGCTCAGAGACCGAGGCCGTCATCACAGTGGACGCCTGGGTTCAGAGGAGATGAGGTGATTTGGCACGGCTGAAACCTGAGTGGACCCTCGCTCCTCCCCCCTACTTCCCTGACTCACCACAACTCCTCAGCACTTGCTGGAGGCCACCTGGATGGCACCTTTAAATAGAAAAGTTCAGGGCTTCATCACCAAGTCCTGTAATGCATCCACAGGGCTCATATTTGCAGGAAACCCGGTGCATCGGCTGGCTGGTGACGGGGGCTTGGCATACTCCGAGTGGATTGCCTAAAGTGCACAAACGAGAACGGAAGCTTAGAGCTGCACCAGAAATTGAGACCTGAGCAATAACAACTACTGCTCTCCACTGCCCACCTTGACAGCTGGTATCCACATTTGCTTCCTAAAAAGAAAGACAAAGAACAGTGCTGTAACAGAGTCACCATATACACTTCTGCTGCAGAGACAAACGGTGCCTCACCTGCTCGGGGGAAACCCCTCACCCGGGATGGGGCCCTCTGGCACACATTTAATCCATCTGAATCTGAAAAAAAGTTAGGACAAGAGTCAAACTGTTGCAGGATAACTTAGGAGCTCCAGACGTCTGGTGTCCATCTACAAATCCCATCTAGAGTCCCACTACACCCCACATTACAAACTCCCAGGGACTTCTCCTACTGCACCAGGCTATGCGGCAGGGCAGAGCAGCTCTGGCACAAATGTGTGTGCTGACACCCGTGACACGGGACAGGACGTGACAGACAGGGGGGACACAACAGGAACAGAAAGCTCCTGGCAAGGAAAGTGGCTGCAAGGACTCAGAGAATGCAAAAGGAGATGACCAAGATGAGACAGATGGCAAACTGATGAGGCTCAGAGAACCCTGGAGGAAGATGCTGGCTGAATGATTTATTCCAAGAACTGCAAAGATGGATACCCAGGAATCCTACGGTCAGAATCCTCACCCTAACCTCGCATTCTTACAAAGCCTAATCTGTTGAAATGGAGCATTGCGGAGCACGGCTGTCCGTGCAGCTCAGAACAAGACCTGAAAAGCCACCTGACTGGATGCTTCCAAAGAGAGATGCAATTCTGATGCCTGTCGGAGCCCCCAAGTCAAAGGTTCCATGGCCTGGGGACCAGGCTGAGGAACACTGAGATCACAGATTCTAAGAATGGCGCCAAGGTTTCTGACAGGCCCTTCACAGGGCTAAGATAAGAGACATGAGATACCCAAACATCACATAATACACAAAAGACAAGGGACACGATACACACTGGGACTGCTCTGCCCTGCGCACCTCAGCACTGTGCTCAAAAGTGAGACTTTGCTTTTACGTGGCCTAAGGGGCCACATCTTGGCTACCCTCATCTCCAGAGACAACTCAACCCCCTCCCCCCCAGGAGCCCCAACCCAGCACCCTGCTTTCATCCCCTCTGTGGGTCGTAGCCCTTGACTTATCTCTTGGACATATGGAAATCCCAGTCCATGTCAGGTGCGAAGGAAGGCCGCCTTGTCAGCTGGGAAGGTCCTGCTGGCACCGGGCCGTTGCCTCTTAGACAGCTATATCAAAGGAAACCAAACATCAATGCCTGATCGTGGCACCACATTGGCCAAAACCCCACAAGTCTGCTACTCACCCTTCTCCTAAGAAGGCCCGGCTCTTCGGGTCGCACGCTCCGGCCGCGCTCAGAGGCCGATGCCATCGTCGTGGGGTGCGCCTGGGTTAAGTGGACAGGAGGTGACGTGGCATTGCTGAAACCTGAGTGGACCCTCACTCCTCCTCCCTACTTCCCTGACTCACCGCAACTCCTCGGCGGTTCCTGACGGCTGCCCGGAACGCGGGGCTCGCGAGAGTGGCAAACCCGGTCTGGCGGCCCGTTGGGGATGGGAGCTTGGCATGCTCCGAGCAGATGGCCTAAGGCACAAAAACGAGAACGGAGACTTAGACTTGCCCCAGGAATTGAGACCTCAGCAACAAGAAAGGCTACTGCTCACCTTACCCTCTTGAACTTGACTGCTGAGATGCTGCTATACTTGCTAAAAATAAAGACAAAGAACAGCGCTGTAACAGGGTCACACTTGACACATCCCCTGCACAGACAAATGGTGACTGACCCGCTATGGGGAACCCCCTCACCCGGGATGGGGTGCTCTGCCATGGATGCAATGCATCTGCACCTGCAAGAGAGTTAGAACATATGTCAAACACCGGCAGGATGACTCAAAAGCTGCAAACACCTTATATCAATCTAGGAACAGCATCTAGAGTCCAAGTACACCCCACATGAAAAATTTCAACTCCCCAGGGCTTGTCCTATCACAAAAGGCTATGCAGCAGGGCAGAGCAGCTCCGGCACAAATATGTGCAGACACCCGTGACACAGGACAGACAGGACACGACAAACAATGGGCACACAACACAGACAGAAATCTCTTGGCAAAAAGGATTACTGCGAGCAACGAGAGCATGCCAAATGAGATGACCGAGGTGAGACTGATGGCAAGCTGATGTGGCTCAGAAAACACTGAAGGAAGAAGATGCTAATTGAATGATTTATTCCAAGAACTGCAAAGATGGATACCCGAGAATCCTACGGTCAGAAGCCTCTACCTGTCCCCACATTCTTACAAGTCCTAATCTGCCATAATGGATCCTGGCAGGGCATAGCTGTCCATACAGCTCAGAACAAGGCCTGAAAAGACATCTGACTGGATGCTTCCAAAGAGAGATGCAATTCTGATACATGTCTGAGCTCCCCAGGCAAAGGTTGTATGGCATGGGTGCCAGGCCAACAAATGCAGAGATCACAGAGGATAAGAACAATGCCAAAGTTTCTGACAGGACCCTGAAAAGGCTAAGGTAAGAGACATGAGATACCCAAACAACACACAAGGCACAATAGACAAGGGACATCATACACACCGGGACTGCTCTGCCCTGCGCACCTCAGCACTGGGATCAAAAGTGAGATTTTGCTTTTATGGGGCCTAAGGGGCCACTTCATGGACACTCCTCACCTCCAAAGCGGACTCAAATCCCCCCCTCCCAGTAATTCCCAAACCAGCACCCTGCTTTCATCCCCCCTGGGGGTCGTAGCCCTCTACTTCTCTCTCAGACATCTGGGGATGCCGGTCTCAGGTGCAAAGAAAGGCCACCTCGTCAGCTGGGAAGGTCCTGCTGGCACCGGGCTGGTGTCTCTTCGACAGCTGTATTAAAGAAAACCAAACATCAATGCCTGATCGTGGCACCACATTGGCCAAAACCCCACAAGTCTGCTCCTCACCGTGCTCCTAAGAACGCTCAGCTGCTTGGGCCGCACGCTTCGGGCACGCTCAGAGACCGAGGCCGTCATCACAGTGGACGCCTGGGTTCAGAGGAGATGAGGTGATTTGGCACGGCTGAAACCTGAGTGGACCCTCACTCCTCCCCCCTACTTCCCTGACTCACCACAACTCTTGGGCAGCTGCCGGAGGCCACCTGGATGGCACCTTTAAATAGAAAAGTTCAGGGTTTCATCACCAAGTCCTGTAATGCATCCACAGGGCTCATATTTGCAGGAAACCCGGTGCATCGGCCGGCTGGTGACAGGGGCTTGGCATACTCCGAGTGGATTGCCTAAAGTGCACAAACGAGAACGGAAGCTTAGAGCTGCACCAGAAATTGAGACCTGAGCAATAACAACTACTGCTCTCCACTGCTCACCTTGACAGCTGGTATCCACATTTGCTTCCTAAAAAGAAAGACAAAGAACAGTGCTGTAACAGAGTCACCATATACACTTCTGCTGCAGAGACAAACGGTGCCTCACCTGCTCGGGGGAAACCCCTCACCCGGGATGGGGCCCTCTGGCACACATTTAATCCATCTGAATCTGAAAAAAAAGTTAGGACAAAACTCAAACTGTTGCAGGATAACTTAGGAGCTCCAGACGTCTGGTGTCCATCTACAAATCCCATCTAGAGTCCCACTACACCCCACATTACAAACTCCCAGGGACTTCTCCTACTGCACCAGGCTATGCGGCAGGGCAGAGCAGCTCTGGCACAAATGTGTGTGCTGACACCCGTGACACGGGACAGGACGTGACAGACAGGGGGGACACAACAGGAACAGAAAGCTCCTGGCAAGGAAAGTGGCTGCAAGGACTCAGAGAATGCAAAAGGAGATGACCAAGATGAGACAGATGGCAAACTGATGAGGCTCAGAGAACCCTGGAGGAAGATGCTGGCTGAATGATTTATTCCAAGAACTGCAAAGATGGATACCCAGGAATCCTACGGTCAGAATCCTCTCCCTAACCTCACATTCTTACAAAGCCTAATCCGTTGAAATGGAGCATTGCGGAGCATGGCTGTCCGTGCAGCTCAGAACAAGACCTGAAAAGCCACCTGACTGGATGCTTCCAAAGAGAGATGCAATTCTGATGCCTGTTGGAGCTCCCGAGTCAAAAGGTCAATGGCCTGGGTACCAGGCCAAGGAATGAAGAGATTACAGATGCTAACAATGATGCCAGGGTTTCTGCTAGGCTCCTCAAAGGCCTAAGGTAAAGGACATGACACATCCAACCACACAGAACACACAATAGACAAATGACACAGTACACACCCGGACTGCTCTGCCCTGTACACCTCAGCACTGTGATCAAAAGTGAGACTTTGCTTTTATTTCCCCCCCAGGCCTAAGGGGCCGCTTCGTGGACACCCCCGTCTCCAAAGCGGACTCAAAAACCCCTCCCGATGGGTCCCTGCCCTGCGCCCTGGTTTCATCCCTTCTGTGGGTCGTAGCCCTCTACTTATCTCTCAGACATCTGGGGATGCCGGTCTGTGTCAGGTGCAAAGGAAGGCTGCCTCGACATCTGGGAAGGTCCTGCTGGCACTGTTGTTCAACAACTTCCTGTTGTTTCTTCGTCTGCTCCAATAAAGAAAACAAAATATCAATGCATAACCTCAGCAGCACATTGGCCAAAACCCAACAATTCTGCCACTCACTCTTTTCCCAAGAATGCCCGGCTCCTGGGGCCGCACGCTTCAGCCGCACTCGGAGGCTGACGCCATCGTCGTGGGGCACGCCTGGGCTAAGAGGAGACGAGGGGATGTGGCGCTGCTGAAACCTGAGCGGAGCCTCGCTCCTCCTCCCTACTTCCCTGACTCACCGCAACTCCTCGGCCATTGCTGAAGGCTACCCTGGTGACACCTTTAAACAGAAAAGGCAGAGGCTTCATCGCCGAGTCCCGTGATTCTTCCCCAGGGCTCGGGAGAGCGGCAAACCCGGCGCGTCGGCCGGTTGGTGACTGGGGCTTGGCCTACTCCGAGTGGATTGCCTGAAGCGCAGAAACAGGAACGGATGCTTAGAGCTGCACCGCAAAGTGAGACTGGAGCAATAACAACTAACTGCTTCTGTACGCTACTCAATGCTCACCTTGCCCATCTCACCTTGCCTGCTGATGTCCAGCTTCCTAAAAAGAAAAAGAACAGAGCTGTAACAGAGTCACACTTGACACTCCCCCTGCAGAGACAAACAGTGACTGACCTGCTCGGGGGAACCTCCTCACTCGGGATGGGTGGATGGATTTTGCCCTGGATTTTATCCTTCTGCATCTGAAAGAAAGCGAGGACAAACGTCAAAGGGCTGCAGGATATCTTCACAGCTCCAAACATCTTCTGTCTATCTAGGAATATCATCTAGAGTCCGGCCACACCCCACAAACTGCGTGTCCCTGAGCCTTGTCCTGTTGCAGCAGCCTCTGCGGCAGGGCAGAGCAGCTCCGGCACAAACATGTGCAGACACCCGTGACACAGAACGTGACCAACGGGGGGACGTTAAACACGACACATTATGCTTGTGGTGAGGGCCTCGAGGGGAAAAGGCAAAAGGGACCCCAAAGACACAATAGGTAACACGGTACACCCGACAACACGACGTGGACCGGAACTGCTCTGCCCTGCCCGCCTGCACGCTGCCATCAAATGTGGAGTCTCTCCCCTTAGCTGTCCTAAGAGGCCCCTTGGAGAAGATTGCTTTTCCCTCTGCTAATTTTTCAATCTGTCCCAGGAACTCCCAACCCGCTGCTCTCCCTTCTCCAGGCCATGACCCAGACTTATCTTTTGGATGACCGGCGATGTGAATCCACGTTGCACCTGAAATGAGTCTGCCTCGGAGGGCCCCGTGATTGCCTGTTAGCCTCTCGGTCAGCTACAATAAAGAAAACCAAAACCAAAGTATGAGTTCAGAGTTATGTGGGCCAAATCCCAGCAAGTCAGCTACTTGCCCTCTCCTGAGTGTGCCTGGCTCCTTCAGGCTCCACCTTCATCCTGATTCCAAGGCTGTGGGCATTATTATGAGTGACACCTGGGTTAGAGAAAAGCAAAGTTCAATGGCATTCCTGTGAGTGCACTGGATGACCTTGTGTGAGGAAGACATGGGAATGCCTCTGCTGTGCTTCTGAAAAGCCCTGTGTGGGGGGGCCCTCAAATAAACACCCTTTCTCACCCTGCTGCCTGCAAACCCCCCTGCCTCCCAATAACTCCTAACTGGACACCTGCTCACCCTCCCTCTCCCAGTCACAACCCTCAACTCACCTGAAGCCTCCATCTCAAACATCATTTTTGACACTGGGCAGATGCCTCCTGTGACATGATCAATCTGCTGAAAGAGGTGCTGTGCTGGACACAACCTGGGATCTCTGGAAGCTGTGTACCTCCTAAAAACAATAAAAACACAAAACAAGAACAAAACCAGAAATTGCAAATGCACTTTATCACCCCTAAACAGAAAATCCAAAATCGTCACCTTAAATACTCCCTGTATTCCATGCCATTTTCTTCACAGGATCTTCCAAGCCTCTATTGCTTTAGATGCCCAGAAACACCTGCTGAAAGCAAGCTGAGATAAGCTGAAAGAGGCTCTTCACTGAAATGACAGGAGAGCCCTCACCCCAGCACATCCCAGAGAGGGAATGAAACCCCTCAGCAAAGGCTGGGGTTAATATACCCCGATGGTGCCCGCCTCCCATTCCCATGATGCCTGGGAAAAGGGAGGGAGCTAATCCCACCAAATATAAAAGCCCACAGAGCAGCTGCAGCTGTTTGGCTCCTCTGACTCAAATTCAAAGGGAGTAAAGGCCTTGTTATAGAAGAAAGCTCTTCAGAAAAATAACAGCGCTTTCTTTTTTGACACAACTACTTGGAGCAGAACAACAGAAAAATGGTAAGACATAAAGCATTGTGTTTAGGTAGCATACCTAGATAAATTGGGTAATTTGCTGTTAACTTACATAATTAATCTGTGTTTAACAAAAGCCATCTAATAAATTAACACCCAGAACTTCAGCAGCCCAGCTGGCCCTACCAAATCTCTCTGTTGATACATGCAGTAAACAAAACCAAAATCCCAGGAATACCTATCAGAAGTCTAGGAAAGAAACCTCTTGAAATTAATCCTACCTCAAATACAAACCAACCTGTCCAGAAAGTTAGCTTCACTCAAAAAACTATTTACACAGAGTTAATAAGACCAAGAAATAAAACAACACACCATCTACCACCAACGAATACAACAGTGAAGGAAAAAAACCCATGTTTTTTTCTTTTTTTTATTTCAACTAACTTCCTTTATTAGCTAGAACCAAAGATTTTGCCAGGGCTGTAAAAAAAACCAACAACTTCTTTTTCTTCTTCTCCTTCTGAAACGTCCCTTCTCCTTTCCAAATTCCTTACAACTTCTGAGTTTCAATCCAAGCCAAAAGCAAAATTCGTGCACTTGTGAGTCCGGTGCTCCTGTCAGGTTCTCTGTCTCACTCCACATCTTCTTACACTTTCAGTCTGAACGCTGTCCTGCCCTGATGAGTTTGACAGAAGCATTGGCACATGTTAAGAGAGCATTTCCCTCCCTCCCTCCCTCCCCAGAGCTGGTTTCCTTAGCGCATTTCAATCGATCCCGAGCCCGCAATGATGCGCGCTCACCTCAAGGCTCACAGCAAGCACGCAGCAGCTCAGGCTGCCTTGGCTCCAGGGCTCTGTGCTTGGATAGCTGAGAAAACTCCCGATGAGCCTCTGTTCCAAGACATTGGAATGCAATTTCCCTGTGCATTTGGTGGCAGCTTTGGGTCCCTCTGGGGGACGGCACCCAGCGTGACCCCCGCCCCTCGCCCGCCCCCCACCTGCTCCTGCCCCGCCGTGGGGCTCCCTCTCCTGGGCACCTTGGGCTGCCCCCAACGGCATCAGAGCCCCGAGTCTTCACCCCCCCTTTCCCTGACCCCCAAAGAAGGCTCAGAACGAGTCCGCCTGCCCTGGACAGCAGCGCAGCGCTTCCCCCAAGCCCTTCCCCAGATGATGAAATCTCCATGTGATTCAATCTCTCCTAGGAAAATTCAGTCAAGGGTTTAATATCTGAAAGCTTTACTCTCAAGAAGAATTATTTAAATTTGCCATCCTTGACAGGAGTTGTGATTGTGAGACCAAGTAGAGGAAGTCATGCTATGGAACAATAAAATTATTTAAATATGAACTGGTTCAAGCCTGAACTGACACTTTGAATGTTTCTGTCTCTCTGCTAAAAAAATTGGGTGTAAGAGAGGGGTTTTTCTTTAACTTTGTTCATTGCTAAATACACAGAAATCTAACATTGAAGTGCCTAGGCACAATACACACAGGTTAGAAAAATGGAGGTGGTACACATTGCATTCAGCTGCAGGCAGAAGGATTAGCTATCTCACACATACCCAATGTGCCTTCCAAGATATTCAATTGAACTTTGGACTCTGATTTCTAAGAACAGGAAAGTGAGGCAGATTACGAAAGTGATGCCTGCCAGAAATGTAAAGCTACCTTTGATACAGGTTTGGTGGTTTTGTGGTATTTTTTTCCCTCCTGCAATGCATGCCCAGGTAAAAGGTGTTCAATAGCAAAGCATGTGAGGCACACTAAAAGTCAAGGCAATTCACTTCTTTAGTGTGATGATCTTTCTTCATCTCTTAATAAAAGAAGCTCTCTCTGAATGGCTGCCAGATCTGATGAGATATGGTCAGCAAAAATGCCTAAAGCACGAGACCTGTTCTGGAAAGTGCTGCCCATGCACAGCTTTTGATTCTTGTCTTTGCACTGCTTGTGTTGTACTTTTTCTACTGTTTAGAAAGGTCTCGGCATCCAATATTGGTGGCAAGGTCCTTTTTGTGCAACAGGATGCTTTTTGTGGTTGTCAGTGCTTATTCAAGGTGATCTGTCCACAAGTTTGGGACATATTTTTAGAATCTCCTCTTTAATTGTGAGCATTTCCAGAGCATTTAACTCAAGTGATACTTCTTGTGTTAACAGCTGAACAATGTCTAGGAGAATACAGAAAACTATAAAATAATGGTAAATCACAAAAATATGATGCACAGAAAACCCTTATTAACAGATGCTGAAAATAAGAATGTAACCTTTGGTGGCTTGTTTTGAATTTGAATGAGTGCTCTTGTCACCTGCAGCAAAATATTCCTAACTGCTATGAGAATAACTGGCATTTATGGGCACTTAAATATGGTTCTTTACTATCTGTGTTTGCAGAAAATGGGCAGATCTTCCTGAGGTTAGCTGTTGGTATGCCACTTCTAGAGCAGATGGGGAAATAAAACACTGAAATCAAGTGATTTTAGCAATGAGAGAAGCTAAGGGACTATCAGTCCAAATGACAAGCTGGGGCTCACACCATTCTTTGTGTGTGCTTACAGGAGCTTTGGTTCTCTAGGAGTAAGAAAGAGTCTCTATGTTAAAATGTTTGCCTGCTATTGTTCATTAGAAAAACCCCAAAACTGCCACCCACACAGACTTCTGATCAAGAATGTCAGCAGAGTTTAAAGGCTGAACTCTTCATACTTTTAGGCCTGAGCAGTCACCACCTTCTAAACTGTGGTCTAGTTTATTTAGACTACTCAGTTTCTTTCCTTTTAAAATTGGAATTAAAATTTCATGCACCTTTGGCCTTTTGAACTAATATATATTTGTTGTTTTCATATCCTAAGATTATATTCTTCAATTGAAAAACTATCCTATCATATATGCACCTCAAATGAGACGACTTCACTGGAAACAATATATTATCATGAAAAGTATGCTTTTGTAGTGCTAAACAGTTTTCAGCTGGTTTATCACAAAAATCCCCTCAGACTGTTCAGAACAAGACTGAATTCAGGTAAAACTGTCATTTCATGTGACAATGCAAAGCTCATCTTAGCCAGTAAACAACAATACACTGCTTTGCTGTCAAAATGTAGCCATGAAGGACAGACCTGAGACTCAACTTTTGCACTTTTAAGTATTTTTAAAGCAAGGTGTGCAGCAGGGGGAAAGTTTAGAAAATCAGTAGAAAATGCACTGTTAGATAAAAGCCTTGCTAATTGCCTCCAGAGCCTCTGCGTGAACACAGCTATTTTGTATTCTGGTTGGAGAAGTTATTGTGGAAAACTTCCAACATGCACTTGAAAAAATGTTGAAAAAGGATCATGTGTTCTGCGTTTTTTGTCAGCATTAAAAATAGCTGCAGTGCTGAAGGTGATCTGTGTAGCAGTGATGTAATTGTGAACCAAAGCTGACATTTTGGTGTCTTATCTGCACGTCTCAAAAGGCTCTAGTTGGAGAAAGTGCACTTTAATGTAATTTTGCTTCTGTTGTGGTTGGCCAGTGAGCTGTCTGTGTACATGCATGCTGATGTTTTACATATAAATTTACATGTATTTGATGATGTAGAGATACACACACACAAATACACATAATTTAGGTCTGCAAACAAAATGATGCTTACAGACACATTTTTACATTGATTGTAAAATGTAAGGATGACCTTCTAAAATCTGTTTCCCTTTACATCTCCAGCTAAATAAGTATTCAGTGCTACCCAGTATAAAATGACATATGACAGCTACTTGCTTAATTATAATTTTTGCAACTACCTCTTGATTACCATACACAAAAAGGCTCAGTGATTAGTTTTGACTGATTAACTTCTGTTTATAAAAGACAGAGAAAAAGACACATGGTGTTGGAGGATGAAATTCTGGTCCTTCAGAAAGAGGAAGCCAAAGAACCTTCCCCAGCAAAAGAGGACAATCCTAAACCATGCCCTGCACAGTCACTCCCAGCAGATGTTGGCCAGCCTGGAAAGATCAGGCAGGCAAGGATAATCAGGAATTCTCCTGTCAGAGTTCCAGCTGGGAATGACTGGGTATGGTGTCAGTCATCTGTGCTCCTGAAACCGGTAGCTTTGTAAAAATAAGTATATAAACAGATCAATGAATAAATTCCCGGAAGCTGGATCCCTTCTGAACAGCCCATCTTCAAAAGTATTACCCAGGGTCTCTGATAGCAACCAAGCCCTAACAGCTTTTCCCTGAGGATGTGGAGATACTCTGCAGGCTCTCCTCACATCACCAGCACAACTTTTTCCTCCTTGGTGCTGGTGGCTTGCCCCAGGTGCAAATGTGGTGAGAGAACACACAGTGGGAGACCTTGGGAAAGCACCCTAGGTGATATCCTGGCACAAGGGATGATACCTGACAAGATATTTGCTGTCCATAAATATTTAAGCAAGTACTGTAGGAAGGCGGCTTGGGGTTTCTTGCAATGTTCTATTTCCTTTAATTGTCAGTATCTCCTTATCAGCTGGTAGATGTGGTAGGTGTACTGTTATTGTCAAGAAAAACTGATCAAAATACGGGGGAATTTACATACAAATAAAAGCTGCTGGAAATGAACTCTAGTAATCCCAGTGCTCTGGTTTACCTCATCAAGTTTCCTCTCCTCGCCAGTCTGAGCAGAGATGAAGTGATGTGGAATGGCATTCACACCTCCTTCAAGGCAGGAAGAAAAGCAGAGTGAATTCATCCCTTTTTCTCTTGGATGGAGCCACTTTTACCCAAGTCTGCAGCACCCAGGGAACAACTGCATTAAAAAAAAAAGACTTGTAAGAACAATGAAGAATTGGAAGGAAGGTTCAGCCACTGAAATGGAGGCCAGCCCACTGTGAAATGTCAGGGTTTATATTTTACTTTTCTTCCAGTAGCTGCTGCTTTCTCTTGGGATATTTTTTCCCTTCTTTTTAATAAATTCTCTTCCCTGCCTCACTTGAGCCCTGGAGCTTTCTCTGGGGTTTTATTAAGTGGTACTGGAGAGGAAAAATACTTGGGGACATAACACCTCCACACCCCAGACCTTTCCCCTGTATTTGCACACCGGTACCTACCGTGGCCTAGACAGAGCTCTGGAGGGAGACTGGAGAAAATCCTCCCTTGCTGTAGCTGCTGGTGTGCAGGTAGAACTCTTTATCCAAAGTCTGCAGAATTCTGATGCTCTGCAGCAACATGCCAGGATCAGGCTTGGGTTAATGAAGCAATGAAACCAGCACTTAGCTTCCAAATTGATTTCCATGGAGACACCTACCCAGTAATAGTGTTTGGGCTTTTTTATTCAATAAAAGTTTGAGATATAAATATTCTCCATTTGCTTAATAGTTACAGTTGTAAAATATTTTAGGATAGCCTACCCGTCACCTGTCATTCAGCATCTCTATAAATGTCGTGAAAACATCATGGTGAAATAAAAACTTCTTATTTCCAGCCCACAAACCCTATTTCCACACACTCACAAAATCAAATCAGAGACAAAAAGGGGAGAGAAGGAGCTGGGGGGACGGGGAGCGGGAGGGATACAGTACAGCAGGCGACAATGCAGTACTTGCTACACAGTAGCAAAAGAAATGGGTACAAAATTTAGTCTGCTATAATGACAAGCTTCTCAGGACATTTGTTATGGACCAGCGTTGTCCAGTGCACTTCTGAAGGACCACTTGAAATCCAAATTCATTTTCATTGTTCTCCTGCAATTCCAGGCAGCGCTTGGATTTTCGGTTCTGGATAGGACCTCCCTGTAGAGATTGGGGCAAAAAGAAAAAGAAAAAGAAAAAGAAAAAGAAAAAGAAAAAGAAAAAGAAAAAGAAAAAGAAAAAGAAAAAGAAAAAGAAAAAGAAAAAGAAAAAGAAAAAGAAAAAGAGGGGTTTGTGTTAAACACTGACCTTGTTGCATTGCTCCTGCGGGGTAACAGAAGTTATAGAACATTCCAGTGTCCATCTACTGTGAAAACCTTTACAGTTAGAGACAAGGTGAGGATTTGCTGGATTTGGAATGAAGGTTCCTTTGTTGCAGGCTGGTTTAATCTCTGATGCAGTTTGCAATAGTCTCAATTGCCTGGTTTCCATTTCAGCAAATGGGATTTCTGGAATGGAGCTGTGTTTCTACCCATGCATTTTAACCATAAAAAAGCCAAAAGCTTTCCTGTTTGCTTGAGTTCCCTGATTTTGTGGTTCTGCTGCACTTCTGAACACCAAAATAAGGCAAAACACAGCCATGGTATGCTGCATAAATGATCAAATGCAAAAACTGTTTTTTCCTTGAATACTGAAATGTCTTTTATAATCTTTTCTTGCTAATTCTCAGTATTGATTCTGTTCAATTCCCAGCTTAATGCTGCCTTATTAAAGCCTTGCCTTCATTGTTGAGTTGCATCAAGCTTTAAATCTCTGCTATCGCACAAAAACCTATAGACCTCAATTACAATTAAATTGTCATGCAGGTGACATAAATTACATTTCCCCCTCTTGAAATCTATTTTCAGTTGGTTCTCTCCTCCTCTCTCCTGTCTAAGGAAGGCAACAGATAACGTGTACACATCAGGGTCTGGGAGGTTTCTCCCAAGATACATGGAGAGAGAGTAAATTGCACACAGGTCTGAAAGTGGCTTTCTCTAAAAAGGACCTTGGGCTTGTGTAGAGAATCACTGGCTGAATCTGTAAATCAAAGAAAGGATTTGGTGCAGATTGGTACACCTGAAGTATGGAAGGAGCAGAAGCATTCAAATCGCTTATAGGTACGATGGGAAAAAAGAGTTTCTGTAAAAAACCCAAACTGAATACCCAATTCCATGCAAAAGCCCACCACCTCATAGCTCTGTTCAAGTCTGTGTTGTCCCTTGTATTATAAAGTCATTACAAAGTGGAAGGACATTGGCACAAACCCCACAGAAAGGCTGTGTGCTGTTCCCCAGCCAGGGGCAGCTTGTGCCACTCAGGGCAGGTTCTGCTTCACGCACACAGGTGGCTCAGGGTCCCCTCCTATCCCACCAGTAATGCTTAGCGAGAACTTTCTCTGAGATGGGACTTCTAAAATACCATTTTGGACCTGGTTAATGAAATACAGAATTAGGTTTGAAAGCTCCACATTTTAAATATAGCTTTGGACAAGAGGGACATTTCTAGAATAATCCACAAAAATTTGAAACGTGTGGCTCCCATAAATCCTCCTGGTAGGCCTATGTGCAGCCTTGATAAAACTCCCACTGATTACTTTGCCAGACAGACAGGCTTGCAGAGGCATTTAATACACCTCCATAATGAAATGCTGAATGAACTGTATTTTCCCACTGCTGTGTAACTGTTATTGACATTTGTATTAATAACAGTAGTTACATTTGGCTGCCTGGTGGGAAAATAAACTCCAAACTATCCAAAAGTAATAACACTGCATGACATACAAGAAATTTGAAGAAACTAAGATGAAATTTTTTTCAGTTCTGTATTATATGCCATTTCTTGTCTTATCCTAGACATTCACACTTTATCCCTGCCCCTCCACCAATCTCATTCCCCCATTCCCTTTGTTACTTTGGCCTTCTAGAGATCACTGTAGTGAGGTTGATTTTTTTTTTCTCCAAGTTAATTTAATGAGCTCTGAACCAGATTATTCACATGTGAAACTCTGAGGTAATGGATATTTTCTCATTGTGAAAGGAACAGTTATCCTGTTTTCTTCCAGAATAACATTTCTATCCTTGATGAAAGCTGTAGAGTGTGGTTTTCCACTGGGGAGACTCAGGGTTGCATGGCACCCAGGCTCAGCTCTCTTGGCTTAAACTGGCAATTGGGAATTACACCTTACAAGTGTTTCTGCCTAAAGCCAAAATCAAGATGAACTTCCCTGTGTTCTCAGCTGATGCTGGAGGTGCTTGTGTCGCTGTTAGCTATGTAAAGCAGTTTTGCATCTTCCATTTATTGGTTGTCTCTCATCCGACTTCTGGTGCTTGAGACATTCTCAGCTCGGAACCTGCACTGAAGCTGAGGAAAGTTCTCCCACTTTGTCTTGTTAGAAAACTGCCTTAGTTGGGGTCCATTATTTGCCTGATTTCTGGACTTGGGATATGACTCTGTGCATGGCACTCTTAGGCTTCTCCTGTCATTTCTAATTTACTGGCGTAAGAACAGGAACAGAATTCCCTCTCTCCATGTTTTTGTGAAGTACAGCACTTGGAGCTCTGTTAGGTAGAGGAAGGCACAGGGTTAAAACTTAAAGACTGCCATGAGGACTTAGAATCTTTCTGCTTAATTCCCATTTGTGTCAGTGGTTAAGGGTTTCTTTCACTTGAATGGGCTGAAATGCCATGTGGATTTGGGGGCGGAGGAGGAAGGAGGATGTTCACTGTGGAGACAACGTTTTTTCCTTTTTTCTAAATTTTGTAGAGCAGACCTAGGTGTTATAGTAAATGTGTTCATGAGAAACACTAATACAGGCAGCTACACAAACTAAGTGTAAACCATTCCTAAGGAAAAACAAAACAAACAAGCAACCAAAAAACCATATTTAAAGCCCCCTCACACTCCTTCACTCTCTCTGAAGTGCCCTCATGTAAAATCTGGCTTTTATTTAACAGAAACAAGGGAGTTGGGAGATTAAAGCCAAGGAAGCTCTTTTTGATGTGGGGAAAGTGCTCTGCATTGGCTACTGAAAACCAGCCAGCTGAGTACATTGGAGCTGCTGTATGGAATACAAAGAGACACCAAA
Organism: Agelaius phoeniceus; assembly: GCF_051311805.1. Lineage (NCBI taxonomy): Eukaryota > Metazoa > Chordata > Aves > Passeriformes > Icteridae > Agelaius > Agelaius phoeniceus. Next base: position 74,233 of record NC_135270.1, read on the forward strand.
ATTAAGTAGTGGTTCATGTGTGTGAATTGAGTATTGTAGGGAGCACAGATGCTTCTAGCAAGATGTGCTTTTTTTAACCACAAAAGGGAAATGTGAAGGCTCAAGCCCTGTGAGGAGCTAAGCTGTTCTGTTTCCAAGAGATGAGAGGCCTGTGCAGAGCCTCAGCCTTCAGCCTTCAGAGTGGGTGCAGTGCACACTTTACTCAGAGTCATTAAGAAAATTAAATCCTCCCCAAAGAGTTAGGCCCAAACATTCTGCAAGTGTTTTGAAAGCCAGTGGCTGCACTCTGCCCCGGGGGCTCTGGTGAAATCCAGCTGTGGTGAACATGTGAGGATGGGGCTGCAGCACAGCTGGATGAGCACTCCCAGCTCACCTGCACAGCAGCTCTTCAGGGCACTGGGCAGATCATTTAAACCCCCACAGAGCCACTTGTTCTCCTCTGCACAGGGCCTTGAATGTGTCCTACAGCAATGGCCTGGGGTGCAGCAAGGAAGAAAGGCAGGATGAGCACGGCTGGCTCTCAGATCCACACAGACAGGGAGGAACAAGAGCAGTGCCTGGTTCAGCTCTGCCTCTGCTTTGGCTTTAGAACTGCTCTGAAGTACAGGGAGGAAGGTTTCTATACTCAATTCACACACATTACTTAAAATTTCCTGTTATTTTTCTACTTACTGTGTCTGTTTTCACCCCTTCATATGCCCAATCCAAGCCTGGGACAGTGGTACTGTCCTGTCAGCTCTGGACTGCTGACAGTGCACCTAATACAGGCTGCAAAGCCTGAACTAGTGAGCTGTGTAAGGATTAAAGCACACAAACTGAGTAACTCCAGGAAAAAAATGAGCAGGCAGGACTGAGGCATCAAAAGCTAACACTGTCTTGTGCTCCTCTAACTGGCCTGGCCTCCAAATTCCAGCATTCCTGAATGGTTTCTGCAGTCTGTTGCCATCATTAGCATTTGGAACCCTAAAGCCAAATGCAAGCAAAGGTGCCCTTTAAGTGAATTATTTTTTGCCTTTTTTTATAGTAAGCAGTTATCCAAACTTGTATAAAACTCTCATAATTGGATTTACTGCATGCTTGGCAAAAGGGTTTATTGTGTTACTACACTTCATGCTCACTGAAAGGAGAGATGCCCATCTGGGTTCCTTCCCCCATTCTAGGCAAGATCTCTACTTTCCAATTTAAAGGCAAAACTTGATAGCCTAGAGTAATGTCTTTAAGCATGAAACATTAAACATAATTCTGTAGACTGAAAGAAGTTTCAAGAGGCATTGTGGGCAATTGAACAGAATTAGGATTAAGAGCACTGATGATGAGAGACAGCTCAATGGCAGAAGGAGTCTCAAGAGGATAAATAAGCATCCAGGTCAACTCTTCTGTAAAAAATGGACTGAACGTGTCAGCACTAACAGGTTTGACTGGGAACTGCATGGTTTTTGCAAAGCAAATTGAAGCAATTCCTGTGAGAAACACAAATGTTCTCAGCTCCTGCTGGTACCCAGACACACAGAAGGCTGACTGGGTGATTTGTAAGTGTACTGTTAATGCTAACACTGTCCCAAGTCAACATCCTGTACACAGAGTGGAAAGCAACGCTTCTGACTTCCTTCAGAGTTACTGCACTTTCTGCATTTCTACTGGATGGAAGGGGGTTCCTTCCCAGTCCTTCACTAAAGCAGAATTTATCCAGTGCCATGGCATTTAAGGACACCATCTGCTGTGCCTGCAAACCCTTGCAGTACAAAGTTGTGCAAAGCAATCAGACAGTTTAGACAGGCTAGTTTTTGCTGAACTGTTCTATGGGATCTGTTTTGGTTTACTGGGGGTGGCAGATGCACAGGTACCAAACCTGATCACTCTGTAAGGCCCGGTCACTTGCAGAGAAGAAGGATGAGGGCTGGAGGTTGTCAGCATTACTGCAAATCAGACTGATGGCTGTTTTTAAGGACTTACTCTAAAGGGAACACTTTTCCTTTCAGAGTTTACACCTGCTTTTTGCTCATCATATTAAAGCTCCTGTTATTCTGCCTGAAAGAGAAAAAACATGCTCGCCTAAACCTGGATTTTTCAGAAAAAGGTCCTTAAAGGTTAATAAGTACATCCAGCCTCCTATCACATACACTGTATAGATCACTGCATTCTCCAGTCTATTAATTTTCTATGTGGACCTCAACCAGTGACCTCAAATATTTACATGTTCACTCTGCCTTTGAGGCAGAAACTCTAATCTTTGCTGTTGCTTTGATACATTTGAATCAAAGAATTATGGTGAGGTGTATGAGACAATCTCCACTTCAAACAGAACACTTGATCTCCTTGTGCATTTCCCAGGAATACTGGGCTACATTTTCAGTGACTCTTAGTACACCAAATTTAAACCTAAAGAAAATTACTCAAATTATACAAAAAATATATCTATTTTTTTCCTCCGTGTGATTCACCTCTGTATGGATGTGGAAGCAATAAGAAAATGTTCACAGGAAGAAGGGAATAATTTATCCCATCCAGTAATTTATGCATTTTCAGTATTGCCCATTTCTTAGAAATATTGGTGATGTTATTCAGTTTAAATTTTCTGCTTTTTAGCTGTATAAAGGACACAGATATATATAACATAGAGGAAATGAATTAACTTCTTCTTGAATGCAAAGAAGTATGACAAATTTTACAACTCTTTGTCTAACAGGTGTGCTGGAAGTAAAGCAGGCTCTTTAACATATCTTTTCCTGTTCAAATGTTTCATCAATTAACTTGAACTATTTTAATTCAAATATTTCTCACTGAAGTATATTGACAGCTGCCCTTACTCAAACACATGCTTCCTAATATATTTTAGATGAGTACTGTGAAAATGAGGTGCATTTAACTGCTTTTATGTATATGAAATATCATATACAGCAGGTTTATATATTAAAAATATATTGTTATCTGTTCAGCTATTTGGATCTTTGTTTAAAGGGTAGCTAAGCACATGAGAATTTTTACAAGACTCACTTAAAATCTGAATTCATTTTTCCAGTACTAAACAAAACTAATTATGATGTACAATGTAAACTTAAGTAGTGCTATAGTAGGGATCAGCCAAACCATTTCTTAAGGGAAATGTAAACTCTTTCCCTCCTCCTGCACTCCAGTTCTGTTGTCAGGTAGCCACCCAAGCACTGGCATCCACTTGCTGGTACTCAGTGTGTAAACACTGTGAAACATCCTCTGACAGAGGGATTAGGCACACCATTCAACAGTTACACAGCTTCAATGTCTGCATCACAATTTTGTCTCATTCCTTTCCCAAGACATCTGAGTGTTCAGGTTTTACATGATCATAAATGCTACATTTTCCTAATGCTGCACTAAATTTTTAATACTGCAGCTGTGACAAATCAAATGAAGCAGCCTCATCTGCATGTCCAGAGCAGGATTTAATAACTAGACATCTGTGCAATCATTTTCTGTTTTCTTTGCTCTAGACTGGATGGTCTGATTTGCTTACTCTCTCCAGGATGTAGAAATACACTATACTGTTAATTAAGGTTTTAAAATAAAAGCAATTAAACCTGGCACAAGGAAATGCAGCTTCATTCAGAGAATGTAATTAGAATAGAAAAGAAATTAGAGAGATGCAGCATAAAAATCAGAAATGGAACACGTGGATCTCTACCTATCACTAACATTTCTCCACATATAAAAAAAATTATCACAGATTTATAACAGGTTGCAGTCCTGGTAATAGCAAGATTAAGAAAAATAATAACTTGAAAATAATTAAATTCAAGCCTTTACTGAAATACCAAGAAGCTCTTCAGGATATCACAGCTGGAAATGTGTTTCACTACAGAAAATTGGGATAAGACTACAAAACCAGAAGTTTTGGAGAAGAATACATGAGCCAGACTAAGATATTTTACAGAAAGTAAACATGAATTATTACTCAATCAGCAGGGGCCAGGAAATCTTCCTGACATGCTAGAAAAACACGCAGAAACAGCTATTCTAGGTGTATGATGAGATTTTTGTAATTAATTACTGAACACTGTCTCAGGGCTGGGGGGTGGCTGTGGCAGAGTGGAAAGCAGATTAAAAAGGGAATCCTTTATCCCTACATGGCCCTGATAATGATGGGAAATGCAGAACTTAGAGCTGCATGCATTGTTGGTTTTTATGTGGCAGCAAACCCAGATGATGCTGGGTTGTGTTGATGCTCTGAGAGCCAGGGTTGCCTAGCAAGCCGTTTGTGAAAAGGAAGGACTGGCTCCATGCCCTGCAGCTGAGGATGCTGTGCTGGGCTTTTCTGACCACAGCTGTCCTGAGCAACCCCTACCAGCACTCAGCAAGAACTGCCTGTTTGGGAACTTGAAGGAGTAAGCTGCAGAGATGCATGCTGATGGGGGATGATTCACAGATGGGTATTTCTGATTTTATTTTCCTCATCACTAAAGGAGAGGATGTTCACACTTGTCTTTTGTGTCCTCCCTTGCCCTAATCTGCCTGCTTATGCTACTGGGCAGCACTCAGAAACCTCCATATGCAGAACCCACCACATTCAGGGCTCACTGGCTACTCTGTGCTCCAGCTCTGATACTCAAGCACTAAATTAGAACTTAAGATGTGTTTCTAAACTATGTCAGTTCACAGCAACAACTGCTACATTTTATACTCCCTCTAGTAGAAGAGTTGGATATAGGCAAATCCTGCATTTTAAACACTTCTGGAGTCATATGTGAGACTCAACCTATGGAAAATATCCAAAGTTAATGCTTTGCCCAATGTTTTCTGCAGGGTAATTCTTCTCTAACTAAACCCAGAATTCTTTCCTATCTTTTCATTTATTGTGCCATGCAACAGCTGCTTTTGTAGTGAAACAATACCTTGATACAACCAAGAAAAAACCAGGAGTGCTGGAGACATTTGCTTTATTTGTTTTAGCACTGCATTTTGTGAAACTCTCAGAAAAGTTACCTTTTTCATTCTGAGATTACATAAATTATTTCTGCAAACAACTCAGGCTTGATTTATCTGCTGTGATCTAGGCCTGCTTCAAGATGTTCAAAGTGTAAGACAGAGGAAGGCAACAAAGCTGTTTTGAAGTGCGATGGACTGTTCAGATGGTGGGGAATTACAAAATACAGTAACATGAAATAAAACCAGGACTTTGCTTAGTAGGGGAATGGACATCAGTGGGACCTGCCTTTAGCATTCCAAAGGATGCATACCTGTGAATAGCAGTGAGGAACTGGTGAACAAAGCTTCTAAGGAAAAAATAAGTGTTAGGTTAAAAATTTGCTACAGCTATTGGTGATTTATCAGAGTACAGGAAACCTGTTGAATTCCCTGTCTCAGACATCAGTGTTCAGTGACTGACTAGATGTTTCTGATGGCTGAGTTAATTTTAAGAGTGCTGATAGCTCTTTTTAGGCATGCTGAGATGATCATTCAGACAAATCAAGCCTCAATCTTCTCCAAGAGAGCAAATCAGGGGTCAAGAAGGAAATCCTCCTCTTGGACTTGCAGTGAATTGCTGGCTCACAACAGCTCATTTCTGTGAAACTGCAAGCACTGCCCATTGCCTGGGACAGTCTTCTGGAATAGGTAAATAATCCACTTCATTAATTTTGTGATCTGTGATGCAGCAAATTGTATATTCCTAGGTTTTGCCTTCCTATTTGGTTTTAATAAAAGTAATATCACTGTGGTACATAGAATTACAGAAGTGTCCTTTTAGATCATTGAGTTCAACTATTAATTCAACACTATCAATTTCATAACCAAACCATGTCCCTAAGTGCCACTTTTAGGTGTCTTTTCAATATCCAGGAATGGGGACTGCACCACTTCCCTGGGCAGCCTATTCCCCTGCCTGACAACCCTTCCCTGATATCCAATCTAAACCTCCTCTGGCACAGCTCGAGGCCATTTCCTCTCCTCCTAGCTCTGAGAAAAGATACCAACACCCACCTGGCTACAGCCTCCCCTCACAAAGAGCAATGAGGGCCCCAGGAGCCTCCTTTTCTTCTGACTATACACCCCCATGCCACCATGGCATTTTTTGAAAAATCCTCTTTGCCCAGGATTTTCTCCTGGGAAGCTGAGAAGCCTCAGGGAGGAAGGAAAACAATAATTATCTGATGGCTGCTCCTGTGTTTGCTGCTTTGGAATGTGGCTTGGGCATTGTTTACCAACAGGTGAATGTTTGATTGGTTCCACGTGAATTGTTTTAATTTAACGGCCAATCATGGTCCAGCTGTGCTGAGGCTCTGAGGAGTCTCAAGTTTTTATTATTATTCATTCTTGTTAAGCCTTCTGATGGATCCTTTCTCTTTCTTTAGTATAGTTTTAGTATAGCATTCTAGAATAGAATAGAATAGAATAACAGCATAGCCTATCATAATAAATCAGCCCTCTGGGAACATGGAGTCAGATTTTCATCTCTCACCTCGTCCTGGGGACCCTCACAAACACCACATCCCCATCTCCCTCAGCCTCGTGCTCCAGACCTGTCACCAGCTCTGCTGCCCTGCTCTGGGCACCTCCCAGCATCTCCATGTCCTGCTGACAGTGAGGGGTCCAAACCTATACACATTCACATCCTGCAGCTGCAGCTCATGCCTAGGAGCACCTCACTGCCTTGCTCTTTCTCTTTTTCTCTCCATGGATGAAAATATTGTCCTAATATAGCACAAGTGATGTGAGGAACACAACTTCACATTGCTATTTACCAGCCTTAGCATAGGTTATACCTAGGTACTCTTCTTCAGCCAGATAAATGAGAAACTCCTTTCAGCACAACTAGGAAACCCAAGATTTTTATCTCTTTCCCAGACATGTTAACAGACTTCCAAAGGTTTATGGGGTTTAGATGAGATTATTTGTGAGAAATAACTCCCTTGGAAAACAAAAATACTGAATGATGATTTTATTTCGTTTGTGTGTGTGTTGTATTTAAGTAATCTAAGTTTTCTAATCTGAATGCTTCATAAGAAGGAGGATTAATGCATTTTAACCCAGAAACTGAACTACTTGCATTATCATTATATGCTTATGATTAAACCAGTCTCTAGGGCCTAAGAAATAAATTGAGTGCAAAGTGAAGAAAATTAGGAAATGAATTTGCACCAGTATTTCAATTGATCTGCATATTCTAACACGGAATTTAGGCTGAGCTCCCTGGGACTCTGATCATAGTGTCTAGTTATTGAAAATGGCTTTTTCACCACTAACCACCACAAATCTGCTTGCCAGCACCTGACATGGCAAAGTTCCACTGTGTTAAACTTACCTTGGGAAAAACTCATCTTTCTTTGAAAAACAGAATTTGACTGTCTTTGGCTTCCAACCATTGGAACCTGTTTTGTCCTCAGGGTATAGGTTAGCCTGAAGCCAAAACAGGTTCCAGTGGTTGGAAGTGTTCCACTGTGGAAGCACTGAGATGCCTTGAGTCACCCTGCTGTTTCCTCTTAGCTAAACCAGAGTGATCTCCCTAAGTGTTGGAGCACCTTTTCCAGCCCCAGAACTTGTGTGGATTCTTTACTCTCCCTCATGTTTCTAAATCAGTTAGGAATGCAGACACCAGGCCTGGCCTTAGTGTCCTATCAGCATTCTCATCCCTGTGAAAGCACCTCCCAGCCTTTCCTCGAGCCTCTTTCTGCCTCTCTCACACTCATGTGTAAAAGCCTGAGCCTTTTTACAAAAGAAACTGCAGAACTAGCTCATTATGAGGCTGTTAGCACCAATGAGCCACTACCACCATTTGTGACAGCTACTTCTAAAAGAAAACCATACAGATTTCTGTTCCTCTTTCCTAAATAGGTTACTTTGCATTTGACTCCACTGAAATAACCTTTTTTTCCACTCCCCATAACAGTGCTGTGCCTTAGGAGTTATTCATGGTGAACTCAGAAAATATAATACAAGTTTTGTACCCTACTGAGGTAGCTGACATTGGGATCAAAACTAAACCTGCACAGAGCTTCCTGGCTCTGTGCAAAGCAAGCGAGGATAAATCTGGTTCTGTTCTGCTAATAAACAGATTACTCACACTTCAACACAGAAACAGAGCTTCAAAACTTTCTGAAATGGCTGCTGGGCAAAAATTACCTGAGTAAATTGCCAGTAAAGCTTCATTCTCTTGGCTTTGGCATAATTGCATTCAATGAGCCTGGGCCTGCTGCTGACATCCACCAGGCATCTGTTGTCATCGTCGTCGATGGTGGGGCTCAGAACACCCACGTGGAGCTGCTGACTGCTCGTGTAATGAACATTCTGCAACAGGAAGCACAAACAGCATTTGTGGCCTCTACACAGAAGCAGCACTTTCACCCAAAAGCTAATGGCAAAGATAAATATGCTGAATAGGCTGACCCCATGGTGGCTTTGAAAGGATCTCCTTTCATGCAGGAAGCAAGACAACATTTTAAAAGTTGGTCTAAATTAACAATTAACTGCTTAAATATTGGTTAAGTATTTAAGAGGAAATATGCAAATACAACTGATTATTGTCTCATCATGGGACTTTTTCCTTCTGTTTCTGAGGGTCTTCAAAGAGGAAGATAGATCCCCTGGGACTGGCTTGAATATGGCCATCAGCTCTGATTAGACTGTTTCATCTGAGGATAACACCTCACTGGAGAGGGAATAAAAGAGAACAGCAGCACAGGAGTTCAGAGCATCTCCGTCTTTTATAGGACAGATACAAAGATAAATTAAGGTTTTCTGCAAACAAATGCTAAAATCCACACTTGAAGCAGATACTATATAGAAAGAAAAAGCTGTTAGCAACTGGTGACAGATACAGGCATGAGAGAGAACAGAATGGCCACATTTCAAGGCATTTGTTCTCATTTTACATTTTCTAAGTCCATACACACAGATACAAGAGACAAGGAAAAGGGACAGACACTGGCTGCTCTGTATTTCTAGCAAAGAAGGGCCCTCAAAGGCCTCAGGGATTACACCTGGGACCAAAGACATGAGTTCATTATGTTATACAAATTCTTTCTACTCTGTTTGACTACAAAGATACGTGGAAGGTTTCTCTGGAAGAAAGGAAAGAAGGGGAAGGATGGAGGGGATATGTCCCCTTTCAGATTGGCAGGTTACGTGTAAGCCCAGGAAGGTAACACAGGATTATACCAGGACTGCCTGATTGCTAATCACAAATAGAATTTATTTTGCTACAATCAGACCTTTTTCTTGGAAGGACCATGAGAAAGATTAAAGGGAAACATCGTGCTCCAGGTTTTAAGTCTGTGGTAACTCAGTGGTGGCAGAGTCACAACAGACAAGAGTGGACAGAAGCACCAAATTAATGCCCCTGCCATTTACTGTAACTATTCTATTTGTCTGTAACAAAAGGGAAACTGGAAATTCTGCTGGGTGTATTTGGGAATCGTTTTGGTGCCCAGATTTTCCTGGTATTTGTTCATTGTTGGTGTTGTGAACTGTTTTATGTGTGAGTGTTCTCCTTTGTGAACACTCTGGTAAAATAAGAGAGAAAGCAGAAAAGCAGAACAAGCCAGGTCTGATGAAAGATTTCGGAGCTTCATGTAATAAATAAAATAAAATTAAAAAAAAAATGGAATGCTGTAAGTAGTCAATTCAGGGATTGAATACAACCACAACAAATGGTGGTGTTCTGGGCAAGACTGTGTGCCCAGTTTACCCTCCTGTAGCACTGCCAGGGCAGATGTAACCTGCCAGAGCTGCACTCAAGTTAATTACGTTACCATTAATGGTTTAGACTAAGCCCAGGTTTTGCCCCCTTAATGAAGTTTCATTGTTCTCACCCCACAGAAACAGTAACAAGCTTGAGCTGGCTGAAGTGAGGTGAGTGGAAGTTTTAAGAGGTTGAACAGAGAAAAGCTCAATAGTTTAGTCATGCCCCACAGGAGGAGAGCAGGGTAATAAAGGAACTGGCAGAGCACATTTCCAGAATGGATGGTTATGACTGAAGTAAACTCTAAGAACTATAACAAGATCACTCTGCATCCACAACTCAGGTTATTAACATTCCTGCAAACAAAACTGATGCCTTAGAAAACTGTTAAACATGAAGAATGCACTTTCTAGACAGGCCCAGAGCAACTATTTTAGACATGTATATGATCTAGTTAGACATTTTTTTTTTTTGGAGAAACTGAGGTAGTGACCGAGCAAGGCTAAAAGGTCAAGATGATCTTACAAAGGGATTGTTAGGACACCCTACAGATGAACCTTTTCTTGCAGCTCGTTTACCTCTTACCTGAAATTACTACTAGAAAACATAAAGGGAAATTGTTGGTTATTTAAATTTTTAACTAACAGGAAGGGATATTCCATTTCAGCATGTTGTCACTACAGAAAACATGATGTAAGAACATAAAGGGGGGTTGCATTGTTTTCTTAATTACACATATCAGTTGCTGGAAACAGATGAGCAGGCTTGGCTGTAACTCTGAGAAGTGCATTCTGTGGCCTGAGGTCTGCACAGAGAAGGCAGTGTGCCTGCAAACCCTCGTGGCTGAGCTGCTTTTATCAGATTACAAAATTAGAAGTACTCATTAAAGATGCCCCAGAGTTAAAAAAACAGTCAGTGTAAATTAATTACTACTGTGGATACAAACTAATTAGTTACCAGTATCTTTGAAATATATTTTTGGGAACAATTTATTGTAAAATCTTGTCATCCTTTGTCATTACCATTAATTGTTTACTGATAAAAGTAATGAGCCTGATGTTCTACAGACAAGCAGGAATAAACTATTTGCATTTCATACCATAATCATTTTGAATCTGCATTTTTATTTTGGTATCTGGACAGGTGACTGCAGAAAGGACAGAGAGAGTGTCAGACACAAAGATCACTGAAATCAAGGCTCATATTTCTAGTTGCTATCAGTGGCTTTTTCATCACACCCTGGAAGTTTTTGGATTGTCGTGCACATTTGTTGGGTATCTGCCTCTGCAGAGCTAGAAACTGTACCCACTGGATGGAATATGTTAATATTTATTTAGGTAATATCTCCACTGAATTCAGTTAACCTTTACTAAATATGTCTGATCATCACACAATCCTGTCATACTTACTTTCAGGTAAACTTATTTATTTGTATGGAAGAACAGCCTTTTTTCATAACCAAGCTGACAGATTAATGTGAAACTCTAAGTAACCTACAAAAACACCCCCTCACAATCTAAAAGGCTTTTTAAAAGAAAAATAAAAGACTTTAACATAACTAGAGCTGCTCTTCAGTTTTAATATGTAAATTATCCCTTAAATCTAACTTTTGAAGTCATCATTAATTGCCTCACAGGCCTCATTTTACATTAATTGTGCCTTCATAGAACACTCTTATTGAAAACCTAATCCATGTAAAGATTCTTCACAAATTAAATGGTCATTACTTGTCTTCCTCTTTTAGCTAATTGCTTCATTATGTACTTTTTCAATTGTTTTGTTCTGCAGGGATTAATTTTGCATGTATCTTCATGAGCTGTGAAACTGTTAGAGTGTACTGTTAAACTATGCATGGTGTGCTGCTGCTTGGAACTGCAGGAACCACTCTCCACCTGTGTTACTTGGAGGTAACACATGGCAAGGGTCACTTAGGGCCCCATCCAGTTCTCTGCCAAGTGTGTCCATCTCATTGCCAGGCACAGTCAAGAACCCACACATCAATCACTGCGTTGCCAAGTTGATGTTATCAACAGGAAGTAAAAGAAATCACTTTTTGTCTTAAAAAGCACAAAAGGAGACTGAAAAACAGGATTGCCACTGGTTTAGTATTCATGGAGCAATGTACTGTGCTGGCCATCTTTTATGGCTTTACCTTTCTCTCCTTACCACAGCTACACTTAGCCTGATCAGTCTTGTTCATCTTGCCCTGTGCCTAAAGCCTGATCATAGAATACAACATGCTGGGGTGGGAGGGACCCACAAGGATCATCAAAGTTCAATCACTGGCCCTGCACAGGACACCACAAGAGTCACACCACGTGTCTGAGAGCATGGCCCAAACACTTCCTCAACTCTGTCAGACTCGCTGTGGTGGCCACTTCCCTGGGGAGCCTGTTCCAGTGCCAGCCACCTCTGTTGTCACGGTTATATTTTATGAAAAATCCCTTCACCAGGATTTTCTCCTGAGAAGCTGAGAAGCCTCAGAAAAGAAATGCAAACAATAATTATCTGATTGCTTGGAATGGGGTCTGGAGGTTGCTTACCAACAAGTGCATCTTTGATTGCTGCCATGTGAATTGTTTTTAATTAATGACCAATCACAGCCAGCTGTGTCAAGACTCTAGTCAGTCATGGGTTTTTATTATTCATTCTTTGCTAGCCTTCTGATGTCTTTCTCTTTCTTTAGTATAGTTTTAATATATCATTTTCATATCATATAACATAACATCATAATATAATAAATCAACCTTCTAAAATATATAGAGTCAGATGAATGTCTCACCTCATCCTGGAAACCCTCACACCTGATGTCCCCAGACAGGGCAGGCCCTCCTGGCTGTGCCTCAGGACAGGCCTGGCTCTCCTGGCTGGGCCTCAGGACAGGCCTGGCTCTCCTGGCTGTGCCTCAGGACAGGCCTGGCCCTCCTGGCTGGGCCTCAGGACAGGCCTGGCCCTCCTGGCTGTGCCTCAGGACAGGCCTGGCCCTCCTGGCTGCAGGGCACTGCTGACCCACATTCAGTTTGCCATTGGCAGGAGCCCCAGGTCCCTTTCCACAGCACAGTAGCCCAAATTCTATCAGTACTATTAAAGACTGAGGCAAGAGCTCCTGAAGAATTCCCTGTTCAGCCAGGCTGGTCTTTTGCCTCACTGCCTTGCCTTACAACATAAGGTGCTGTCACACACATAAAGGTGTCTGGCCTTCACACCTGTGACCTGAACATGCTGCATCCATCCTGGTGAACCCATCTCAGTCATCTACTCACTTCTGTACTACCACAACAACCCCTTGCTCTCCCTCACTGGTCTTCCTCTAATCTTTGTTAGATTACTAAATCAGTCTTGCAATATTAAAATATCTCAAGGAAATTAAATTCTAGAGGAAAGCCACAAATATGGAATCTTCCCAGCTTAGGCCGTGAAGACCTGGAATATAAGAAGGTACAATGGCAATTACACTATGACTTGAAAGTGCAGGAGAGCATTAAACATGAGGCTAATAATGCACTAATTAACTTGCATCTCACCTGAGTCCATTGATGTGTAAGTGTATATTGAGTTAAACTGTTTTACTATTTCCCATACCACTATAAATAACACTTTCCTCTCATAAAACATAAATATATCTGTATTACTTCCCAGTTGGTAATGTGCAACTACACATGCACAGTTGGTGAAAAAACACTTGTGAGAAATCTCCAAGTGCCTCCTCATCCTTCCTTGTAGGGTATAGTGATGTCCCATGTTAGCTGCTGCTGTAATACTTTTCTTTCCTGTGGGAGCAGCTAATAACATGTTCTCTCCCCAGAAACAGCAAAACCACAAAACTGATTCACTGGTAATGTATAATTACACATGCTGTAGCTGCAGATTACCTGCTGAGGCATTCATAAGAACAGAGGGAAAAACAATTATTCCAATGTAGGAGTGACTGAAACCAGAGCAAGCCAAAAAGCTCAGTAGTGTCATGACTGGCAGAATTTGGAGGCATGGCAATTACTTGTTTTGTTCTCAATAGAGCCTTTCTTTTTTTAACCTGTTGGAATTACAATCCTGTAAAGAGAGAATTTTAGTCTGTGTCATCTTGGGATTCAAATTGTTGACACAGTGAGGTACTTTGCAAAACAAAATTAACCTCAGGAATAATCCTGTGCACACAGATAAGCCACTGCTGGTTACACAGGGTGCTAGGCAAGTGCTTATGCCACACTTGCACTGCTAAGGAATTATTTTTGTCTTGGTGAAAGTGTGAGCTATGAAAAGCATTGGCTACATCTTGTAAGAAGCAACATTTGGTCAATCTTTACCATCTTTTTCTTTCAGGCTTCAATCTAGAAATAGTCTCCTCTTAATTCACAAAATGGATAAAAGCAAAATAAACTTCTCTCTATTTAAAGCTTTAACGAAAATTTAAAGAGAATCATTATATGAAAAAGCAGTATTTAAAAGTTATCTCAGAGTAACAACTAAGGATATTTCTATTTTTGGACTTCTCAGCCCTTTGCCTTTACACATCACCAACCTTGTACTGTTGGCAGCACTTGTGATCACGTACTGAGGATGTTTTCTGTAGAGCAAATCATTCCCTAGTGGCAAAGGATATTGGCCTTCTTACTGAAAACAAGCTAAAAACATGGCTTTAAGACTACAAGAAGTGATGATAGCTGCAAGTGCAAAAATGGGGAACATCTTGATTCATTTTCCTGAGGCATATTTGGGGAAGATCTCCATTGCTCAATGGAGTGCAATGGAGGTAGGCCCAGCAGCAAGGACAGAAAGGGACACCAGGCACACATGGCACAGCCCACTACTCCCTCTCCATGCAAACAGTCCCACAACACAGCAGTTGGGTGAAAAATCCCTTCAATCTTCTTGGTTCCTTTCCTGACATTTCTACCTCTTGGTGTGAGAAATGAAACCCTGGAGATGAGAGCTCTTTTTTAGAGAAGTAATTGCTAGTTGATGTTAATGAAGTGGATAGGGTCTTAATTTCAAGTGTCGGTCTGTTGTTAAACATTGAATGTCAGAGTTCTAGGACTTGCCTTGAGTTGCTGTTGTTCTATGTTACCATTTTACCCTGTATTTGTACCTCTCTCAGTCATACTCTGCATTTGTGCCCCTTTCCATCTCACCTTAGATTTGTATCCATTCCTGTCAGGAACCACTTCCCCTGCTCCCCTGCTCCCAGGCCTTGCACCCGGACTGAATTCAAATGAGAGGCTGTGGGAACTATATGAACCCTCTCAAAACAACAAACCAGCACATGAACTCTGACTTTAACCCCCCAGAACCACACTAAATCACCCACCCTTGACCAGAGCCGGATTCCGTCCTGCCACCATAACTTTAATAGTGCTCAGCTTGGATGATACCCCTGGACTACAAGCCAACATCATCTTCCTAAGGATTCTCTTGAGGGTGGAAGCCCCAGCTCTGCCGAGAGACAAAGCTGCACGCACCCTCCTGCTGCACTCCTCCTCCTCCTCCTCCTCAGCACCGTGCTGTGGGAGCAGCGGCGCTGTGCGCAACCCCTCGGGTAATAAAGGCCTTTTTAAAGGAGTCTCCTGGCCATATTTATCACACTGGCACGCCAGCCCGTCAATCTGCCTAACAAAACAGTTTGTGAGGCAGCAGGGCAAATCACGAGCTGATTAGCATTACAATTAACCCTGTATCTGAAAGAAAATAAAAGTTTACTGAAGCAGAGGTGTTCAGAGGCAGCAGTGTGGGGCAGACCACGTGCTGGCAGGGCCAAAGCACTGGTGAGCTGCTGCAGGAGCTAGAACAAGAGCATGGCAAGGAGAAGGAGAAAATGTAACCCAGTGTAGCCTATGTGCTGTGAAACTTCACTTGAGCTTGAACACTGTTGGTGCAGTTTAACATTATCCTCATCCTAAACCCAAAACACAGCACTGTACCAGCTTCTAGGAACAAAATTATCTCCACCCCAGCCATGGCCAGGACAGCTGTGCAAAGGCTTTCCTTAATAAAGTCAGACATCTATTTACATGCAATATAGTCACAGTTTCGTGTCATTTATGGCCTGTGTTAGGAACACCGACAGGTAAAATTGCTGGAAACTTCCAGGTAAAGATGAAAAAGGGTGACATGTTTCCCCATAAATATGGAGATTTGGGGCCAAGTGTAAGTACCTTCATTTGCCTGTGATTAACAAAAAGAACACTATCCCAAGGGCAATATTGTAAGAAAGATCTCAGGTGAGAAACAATCAGGATACACACATACTGTGGACTGGAAATGGCTGGAACATGTAAGCAGCCATCAGTTTCTAGGCACCAAATGGGAGAGACTCACTTAACTAAGAAGCAATGAAAAAAGCAATGAAAAATCACGATCCCAGAAGCATGTTGTGGGGAGGGGGTTAAAGAAAAGACAAGATAGGTAAGACCCAAAGACCCAGCCCAAAACTAACAAACAAATATTAACTTCTGGAATTCCAAAACAATAGATCAGAGAGAGCCATGACAGACTTCACATCTGCTTGCTTTGCCACAGAGGGACCCTCATGTATGGAAAATACCCCAAAGAACCCTGGGACTATTTTTTGCTCAAGTAACTAATTTCTCCATCTCTATTCATTAACTGCATTCCTCCAGTTCTCCACCATCAGAAACAGCATGAGATTCACAAAAGGTCTGCAGACAAACCACCCGACTAGCAAGAAATGAAGCAATTAATTTCACTACAGAAATATACTACACAAAAGTAGTGCGCCACACTCAGTCTAACTATAAATGCAATTTTCCTCCTGGGTCACCTGATGTAAAGTCCTGATATAGCATTTAGTTGGAACAAGACCCAATCCCTTAAAGAGCTTTTACCTTCTAATAAATTTTCCTCTTACCCACTTAAGAGGGCCATTATATCCTAGTGAACACAAATTCATCTGCAAGCACAAAGTCTTTGTGACACACAGAATTACTCTAAGTCAAAGCCTGGGCTGGCATTCCCAGGACTCTGATGATGACTTAGTCTGGGACCTGAGGCAAATCACGGAGTATTTGTTAGGGCATCCCTAAAAGTGGCACAAATAACTTCTTGTAACAGATATTCCAGAGCTTTATCAAGTATGTAGGCTGCTTTAAAAGACAAAAGAATTGCTACAGGGTTGCTTTTGATAGAAAATCTTCTTCTGACTTCAGTAGGAATTGGAAGAGGCCTTTAAGAAGCCTACTGCAAACCAGACATGAACCATGCAAAGCAGAACCTGGCTGAATGAATGCAACTGATGGCAGAGGATTTGTAGGGTCTTCCATGGCCACAAGAACTGCTTGTGCAGGCCCAAGCCAGAAGCTGAGCCCAAATGACACTGAGAAACACCAGCCTTACACTCACATTCTTTTAAGGCAGTTACCAACACAGTTCCTGCTTGGGCACATGGATGAAAATGTGATTCCAATCTGCCCTCCAAATGCAACCTGGTAATTTAAAAGCACACTTAAGTCCATTCAATTGGGAATGATTGAACAAAAAAGAAGCACCACTCATTCTAACTTGATTTTATAAATATGATGCTTCTTGACAGTAAATGAATCTTTCTAAACCCCAGTTAAAATGATTGAACTGCTCAAAGACGATTCTATTAAGTCCTGCATCAACCAGCCTGCCTTTTTTGTCTTATGAGGCAAATAAACAGATTTACAAGAAAACATTTGGTTGAAGAGTAAAGAGTTTCTTCTAAGAATCAAATCCATTCATGTTTTGAACTCATCTGCCAGCTTCTAGCTCAAGGCAAAAGATTTCTATTAATATTTATTTAATAATACATGTTTAGTATTTTACAAATGCTGTTGCAAATCCATAGACAAGGGTAAAAATCTTAGAAGTTAAAACAGTATTCCAAATCAGAGACCAACAGAGCTGAGTAGCAGCTCTGAAGCAAATTCAGAATCAAGAGAACAATCCTCCAAAGTCCTGCTCTCAGTGGCTTGTAATGGTTTGCCAGCAATGGATCCTTCAAATACAGTTTCCAATAGTTGGTGATTTTCTTGCACTCCTATAACATAAATAACTAGATATTTGTGCAGATGATGAGGTGACAAACATAACTCCTGGGTGAGGATAGTGGGAAAAGTCTCCATTTGTCAGGGTCTAATTCCTCACAGAAGTTTTACATCCTCTGGAACAAAATCAGTGATAGATGGACATGGGACCATGTTCTACCCACTGTGTTTCAGATAAACAGGTAGCTCAAATGATTCTAACATGTGCTATTTCTGCAGTCAAAAATAAACTCTCCAGTTCTTCCTCTAGATGTTTGCTCTTACAAGCTTTTGCATAAAATTTCCCTAGCAGGCCATTTTGGACAGACAGTGTCTGCTTGTCCATTATCCTGAATGAGAATGCTTTTCACACAGCAGAATACTAAAAAAATCTAGACACTTCTTTAAAAAAAGGAAAACGACAATGAAAGAGGAGGTGCAGTGAGCCTACATAGTCACAGATTGGAGAGCAGCATTTTAAAAGGGAAACATTATTTATTGCACTAATACTGTAATTACAATGTCGTTTTTGTAGAACAATGACTATTTTGATTAAGGCACTCATCAGCAGCCCCACAGCTGAAAGCACCACAAGTAATGTAGAGATGTTCCAGTGCCCAACCACCCCTGTGAGTGAAAAACCTTTTCCTGATATCCAACCTAAACCTTCTGTGACACAGCTGGAGGCCATTCCCTTGGGTCCTGCCCCTGGCCACGCGAGTGAAGAGATCAGTGCCTGCACCTCCACCTCCCCTGGTGAGGATATTGAAGACCACACTGAGGTCTCCCCTCACTGAGTCTCACCCTTGGATGATCTCAGACACACTGAGGATTGTCAGAAGAGCATTAATAAACTGTTAAACAATCTGTAATTTATTACAGCTCTGGAATTTGTTTTCATACAGGCAGATCCAAGCCAGCATAAATTCAGATAAGGAAGCACGTATTATGTTACCTTGCACACTACACTCTGTTACAGATGAGAGTATTTTATGTAGGTCAGGCACTGCTTCCCTGGAGACAGAGAAAAAGCCATAAGGAAATCAGAGCAGTGTCAGGCCTTATTTCAGTGATCCAGCATACTCCAAAATTTCAATTATGCAGAGATTGTGTCTCTCTGGCCTTGTCTACCAACATACCAACATCAACTCCTCCAAGGCTAAGTGCTGCAGCCCAGACAGGAGACATCTCATGATGCAAACCCAGAGACAACTCCTTGCACTCATGAGGAAACAATAATGTTTTGTCAGTTGGAAAAAGAACAGAAAAATCAAAGTGATGGTAATTTTCAACTCATTGCAACACTGAGCTGCAAAATAAGTTTTTGGGAGCAGAAGGCAGCTCTCTGGCCCTTACAGTGAGAAGAACAATGTTATTAAAAGAAGCAGCCTTGCATTTCTCTCTCCCTTTCCTTAAACAAGTGAAAGAGGGAGAGAGAAAGCTGAAAGAGGGTCTGTGCTTCACTCTGGCTGAAAAACCTCTTTATCTCTAACAGGCGGAAGAAAAAGAATTTCAAGAAGCCAGAAATAAAAATGAGTATTTTGTGTTCTATCTTGCTGTCTCAGGAGATAATTATCTATTCTTACAGTAAGTTCCCCTTTTTTTGCTATTGTACAACGGTATGCTGATATTCTGGCAGCTAAAAGGCTCAAAACACAATGTTACCTCTCCCTTACCTTTCCTAGCAGGGCTCACAATTTATTTTTATAACACACCACCCCATTTTTCACTACCATTATCTACCTAGGAATTCCACCCTTATCAAAAACCTGAGAGATTCTCAAAGAGAACAGAAAGGTGTTAAACTGTGAAGAGATACAGAAAGAAGTACTCAAATCACACACAATACTGCATTATAGTAAACAGGTGAAGAGTGTACAATGGAAAAAGAAAATATATGCACTCACAATATATTCACATTATGAATACCTTAATTCCCTTCTGTCTGGAAGGCAGCATAAATGCCCCTATATTCTACTTTGCTCCACAGTGATTTTGCTAATTTAAATAAACCAAGTAATCTAGAAAGGTTTTTCTCATCACACCTGTGAGAAACTGTTCTTACTGAGTCTGGGACCACAGGTAAGCAGGGAAATTTAGCTATCAACTCTGCAAAACTCTGTTGAAAGAACAATCCCAAATTCTACACATCTACCCTTGTCCCAGATTAAGTTCTGTGAAGAGAGCTATTGCTCTTTTTTCCCTCCTCTCTCCTCAAATAAATGTACATGTCTGCAGAGCTGTGGATCTCCTTTCCATGCCATCATCCATGGTTTGGACTGCTTTCCCCCTCTGCAATAAGAAGTAAGCTATATTTTAAATGTAAGCCACCAGTATGGGCTAATTGTTTTCCTTCCTTACCCTGATTCCAAGCTCCACATTCTCTCCTCCATATACTTCCATGCCTTCATCCAGCAATCCAATCTCTTGGAAGTATTCTCTGTCCACTATGAAGCATCCAAGCAGTGCAGGACTTCTGGAAGAATAAATCATCAGCAACCAAAATTAGCAGATAAATTATGAAGAATTTTATTTTTCAGGCACAGATTGTATTTATCATTGCTACGTAAAATGATGCAGCAAAACAGATTCTTAAGAAAGTATTTCTCAAAGAGCTTTATTGAGCCTTGCCTTCTGACATTCCTAATTCTAAAGTGAAATGAGCACCATTGAAGGAAATTAGAGTCAAATTATTGGACATAAATATTCACCAGAGCAGTAAGGATTTCAGTGCTAGTAGTGTGAGATCCAGGTGCCCCAGTTTTGTTTCTGGGGCACCAGCCAGTGTAGCCTCTGTCCTTGCTAAGTCCTCAAGGCTCTTGCCTGTGACAATTGCAAATGATGTGCAGTTCTGTGTGTTTAGCCAGAAGCCAGGTTCAGCTAGAGCTAAAAACTTGTGTCTGTAAGCTTACCTAAAGAAAGAGATTATTTCTTGAATAGGACCATCCAGATACATTTTTTTAATACAGAATCAAGCAAAGCCTGCCTTTACCAGCATAACATTAGTCCATTATCCTGAGCCAAACCTAAACAAATCACATAGCTTTACTGGATCAGTAAACTCTACTTATGTCATGGTGGGAACCAACCAATTTTTGCTACACAGAGCAAATTTTAGTCAGGTAAGAGTTCAGCCACAGAGGGTACAATTTCACCTTATGAGTAGAGAAGGATACAGAGTCATTTAGCCTTTTCATTTTTCTCCTACCTTATAATCCACAATTGCAAGAAATAAATATGTCTTTTCAGATTATTATGCTGGCACTCTGGTAATGACAAGATATTAATTAGCAGTACAGAAGAAATCACCCTGCTTTTATGGAGAACACTCAAGCTACAGCTAGTGGACACATCTGCTTTCAAACAGATCATAGGCTGTCTTAATCACAAATTGTACAGTTCTACAGAAATCTATATATGCCTCCAAGTGCTATAGTACCCGTTTTATAACAATGAAAGACCATCTTTGATGTATTTATTAATGAAGAAAATAGCAGTTAACATCAATACAAAACTTATGCTTCATTTATGATAGGTACTTTTGCCTTTGTTGTTGTTTTTAAGTGTTTCTCAGTGCACCTGCTTCCCTTTGCTATAATTCTAAAAGAATAATGGAGGCAGATAGAAACCATCCATCAAGACACATGGCTTTGTTTGTTGGTGTGCTTGTTTTAATTATCCAACACACACATGCAGCATATTGCACTGAATTAAAAAATGTGCCAGGGAAAGAGCTAGGGAACAAACCTGAAATTCATAAAGTACATGCACTGCCCAGTCCTCATGTGGAACAGAGTTTAGGGGTAAGATGGAAAAGTCATTACTTTGTGTTTCACTACTTTTAATTTTAAAAATCATAATGGTTACTCTGTATAATTAATCACAGGATCATAGAATGGCTTGGGCTGGAAAGGACTTGAAAGATCATCTCATTCCAAACCCCAGCCATGAGCAGGTACATCTTCAAACAGATGAGGTTGCTCAGAGCCCCATTCAGCCTGGCTTTGAACACCTCCATGAATGGACATCCATAACCTCCCTGGCAACCTGTTCCAGTGCCTCACCACACTCACAGAGAGAATTTCATCTCAATATCTAACATAACCCTGCCTTCTGTCAGTTTAGAGCTGTTCCCTCTTGCCCTATCACTACCTACTTCTGTCCCTTACCAGTTTTCTTGGAATCACCATTTAGGTACTGGAAGGTGCTGTAAACCTCCCTGGAGCCTTTTCTTCTCCAGGCTGGACAACCCAAACTCTCTCAACCTGTCTTCACAGGAACATTTTTATAGTGTCAACAGAGTTCATTAACAGCAATAACTATTTCTAATGATGTGGAAATTAACCCCTTTTCACGTTTGTCTTTGGCAAACCTGTTAATTTTTATCTCCTGCTTTCCAATTCTAGGTTCTGTTCATAGGTCAGTGCAGTTCAGAGGGTGTTAAACTGACAGAACCTGAGAAAAGTGCCTGCCTGCCAAGATAGCTGCTGGATGAAAAACAGCTGCCAGTGCTGTTTGAGGTTCTGCTTTCAGGAGGTAAGAACAGCATTCACACTTCCTTTCTGCAGGGAGCTGGAGCACAGGTACCAGTGCCCTCCTTGGAATGAATGTGTGTCTACAAGCAAGGCCTGTACTCTCAGCAGAGCTGCTCAGTGGGTTCAGAGGGTACTACTCCCCTCCCTGAGACAAAGGGATTGTTCTGTACCAGTCTGACAACACTCTGGACATGGGAACAAAGTGCAGACCCAGACTGTCCCAAAGCAAGGACCCAATGCAGCCTTTGCTCACAGTGTCACTGACCAGACATTAACTCCTGGGACACAGCACAGCTGTGCACCTATGTGACAACACTATAAAGAACACAGCTGTCAGGTCAGCTCTGCTTATGCAATGTAACTGCAAAGAAAATTCCATTTCTGGCCTGTAAGCACTAAATTAGCAGGCAAGACATTTGGAGAACAGAGTGCTGCAGAGCAGCCCTGCCTACCATTCCACTTGGGCAGGAAACCTGTTTAAAAAGATCTACTGAAAACAAAAGTTTCCTTTAAAAACATCTACTGAAAACAGGAGTTTTCTTGATGACTGTGTAGGCATCAAGGACATTTAAGTAATCGAAGTTTACAGTCAGTAAAACCTATCACACAGCTGAGCCCACTTGCCCCCTGTCACACCCAGGAGAGCTTTTAGACACTGTAATTTAGTTATTTATTACCTTATTGGAGCAGTTGTGTTCTCCAGTTTCCACCAGGACTTAGGAGGGTTCAGATACCTGCACCACAGCTCCCAGTCAAAGCCTTGTGCTGAGAGGGGATACTCCTCTATTTCAAAATTATCATACTTAATGTTATCGAATGATGGAGAAATTACTCTTTTTCTGTTTTCTTTTATCCTGGTGAGCACTGGTTCGGCCCTAAAAAAAAAAGAAATACACTGTTAAGATTACACCACTGCAAGCATAGCACTGATGGAAATCATGGAGTAGTTTGGTTTGGAAGGAGCCCTTAAAGAGTATTTAGTCCACCACCAAATAAACAATATAGCAGCTAATGCTGTATTTTTCAGAAGGAGCAAAGTCTAAAGCTGTTACCCATTCAGAGCCCTTTCTGCCCCAAAATAATAGACTGCAACATATTCTCTAGGAGGCTCTGTTGTTAACCTTGATTTGAGCTGGTGGATGGAAGAAATGAGTATCTGCATATCATAGAGCATTTATACCCTTGCTACCCAGTAATGATAACTTCAGGCTCGCAACACTACCAAGGACATCAGGAGCAGAGTTAATAATAGATCTGTCCTAGAGACAGAAGCTCTTGCCTTTTTACCTCACTTTTACTTAAGGAGCAAGGGAGATATTAAATCCAGACTGAACACGGTAAAATACATTATTTTAGTTATGTTTACTTTTGCAGATTGGCCAAAATAACGCTTCTTTGTTTACACTGCAGAATGTAAAAGAAACATAATCTTTTTTAATGAAAAGAAGATACATTCACCCTCATGGGCAAAGGGCTACATTACTGGAGGAGATTTTTAATGTGCAGTTTTCTAATATGATTTAACTACCTTGTAATTAGACCAGCAGATTACTCAAACCATGAAAATGTATCTAGATCATATTACACAGCACAAACACATTTTTCCTGCTTGTGTCCATGATTATGTCTGAATTTTCATTAAAAAGCTCAAAATTCTAACTCACCCTCTAAATGCCAGTCAGTAATTTACCACCAGTGCTTGGCAAAGGTCCCTGGGTGAGAGAATGGAAGGGGCACACACCAACCCACGTTGAATTCCACGTGGGCATCGAAGAGAGCGACGACCGGCGCTGTGGCTGCTCTCCAGCCGCTGACTCGGGAGCGGCTCAGCCCCTCCTGCCTGCTGTGCCGGACAGCCTTGATGAAACCTGGCTCGTGGGCATTCACCTCATCAACATACTGCTGCAGCTTCTCCTTGAGCTCCTCTGTAGAAGGGCAAGAATTGGGCGTCAGCAAGAGATGCCAGCTCGACAAGGTGTAAAAATCCGCGCTTTGTGTCGTAGATGAGCGATCCCCATCCGGGGAATGATGTGCTCTGACTCCATGATTCCAGAAGGCTGAACAAATCCTTTATTAAGCTTTATTAAGCTGTACTATATTACACTAATACCATATTAAAACTACACTAAAGAGATACCAAATACTACTAAAGAAAAACACATGACTCTCTGCAGACAGTCACAACACAGCTTTGACCCAATTGGCCAATCAGTCCAAACAACCCTCGCTGGTGTCCAGCTCACAAACCACTTCTGGCAAACCATCTCCATGACACATTCCACATGTTCCAAACAGGAGCAGCAAGTAGAGATAAGAATTGTTTTCTCTTCTTCTCTGAGGTTTCTCACTGCCTTCCCCAGGAAAAGTCCTGGGAGAGAGAATTAAATGTCTCTTTGTTCAGAGAATGCGAATACCACACTTTGAGTAAAACAGGAGCAGCCTTCACACGGCTGCTCAGAACTCTCAAATAGTCAGTCTAAAAGGAGGCAAACAAAAAGGAGAAGGACCATGAATTATTTAGCAATAAAAAAATTTCAGATATAACTATTTAGCCTACATGACTGCCATCAGAATCCTGGCACTGTTTAACAGTAACAAGCCACAAAATGAAGTGTCATAGCTACATAAGAGTATATTATTTTACTGTAACAAAAAACAAGGCACCTGTCTTCTATTTCCAGGAAAATAAATAAAAAGCCTAAGTATTTTCCATGAATATTCTCTACCAATATTGCAAGAAAAAAAAGAGAACTAAGAGTAAAAGGCATTATTTTTCTCTTTCCATTTTTCTTTCTCAACTTTGACAACTGGTTTCTGTCTTGACTAAAAAGTTCAACAACTTTGGCTCTTAGAACAAAGACAAGTAAAAGCTCTAGAGAAGAATCATTCCTAATTAAAGTATAATAACTCTTAGATCAACAGCTATTATCTCTCTGGTTTAAAGACCACTGCATGAGAAAACACAATATGTGGAGTATAAATATTGTGTTCACAATGATTATTAACTGAAAGCAATGTTCACTTCATTCTTTATTAGCATTCCTATGTTCTATTTACATTATGGTATCGCTCAGAATTCCCTTTGGGACAATAAAGTCCCTTTATTCTGGATCTCTCCACAAATCCAGCAATGTCTTTGCTCTGATGCAGAATAATGCTCCTGTGGCTATTATGCTGTACTGGGCATTATCAAACCTGCATTAAAGCTCAATGCTGACTGTGAAAACCCTAGCAAGCCATTTACCTTCTCCTGAGGAACGGGTTCCCCAGGGAAGCAGTCACAGCACCAAACCTGCCCGAGTGCAGGAAGCATTTGGACAACCTCAGATACATTCTCAAGTGAACTTTGGGGTGTCCTGCCATTGAGCCCCAGGCAGTTTGAGAATCTGAGAAATCAGCCTTTCACGCTGGGAGCTGCTCACCTCCAACAGATCTGGACAAGCAGCATGCTGGAATGGGTAATGGCACAGAAAATTAAAAGCAAGCACACTTTGTGAGCCATATTAAATGTTCATCCTTGGAAAGGAGGGGGGTGTGTGCTCTCTTGAGCTGACAGAACAACAGAGCTCATCAATTGCAAGTTCATCCTAAAGTTCATCCCTGCTGTTTGTGCAGACTCTTGGACATCCACCAGGTGTGATGCAGCTGTTTCTCAGGCCTTGCAGGACTCTGCATGCCATGTACCTTTGAATCAATGAACTCTGCATGAACCGAGAATATCACAGAAAAATCCTGATTCTTACAGGTTTTCAGACAAACAAGAATTAAAAAGAAACAGTCTGCTGATCATGTCCCTCACAACATTTAAACTGCAGCAATATTTTAGGAATTGACTGGATATATTCCCAAAATTTTCAACATTACATTGCCAATAACTATTCAATTTGTTTGTCTGTGACTGCATCACCTGGAATAAACACTTACATAGCATAGAGCACTCTTCTGTTTTGGATTTGACTTGCTGCTTATTGATCAACACACTTTTTCTCCTTTATCAAGTAAAAAAACCCACATTAATTTCCTTCACGCTTGTGCCAAACTCCATGTTCTTACTGCTCACCCCTGAACACACAGAGATTTGTAGCAAGCACAGAACTATCAAACCAACCACTAGCTAACAGCACATTAAATTGAAAAGAAGACATTTATGTTACTGTAATTCCATGCACCTAAAAATAGCACAAACCCGTTCTCTATTCCCAAAATGCAGCACTGCAGAGGATGACTATCAAAACGTGAAGATTAAAGCTTTGTTCTTGGTCTAAGTGGCTGCTCACAGCTCTGCAATACCAGAGGCTTTATTTGCCACAACAATGCAGCATCACCACGGAGGACAGAACTGTGAAAGGAAAGCAGGCTCTAATGGAGGACTCGGAAATCAGGAGCCTGGACAGAGTCATTGCTCTCTCAGTCACTGCATTTCAGTAAGTGGGCTACTCTTACTCCTGCCTTACGCATTTCCTAACGTGGACTGACTTTAGAAGCTTGAGTAAACACAAAATCTATTTCATAGCTGTTGTAGGGCATTTCTATACTTTGTAATACTTTGAAGTAGTTTTGTTTTGTATCCCCATATTTTTCCCAAATGGTTTATCCCAAACTGTAACCCCCTCCTTCTCCCTGTGTTATCCCTCTCCCAGGATGAGATCATCCCCAAACCCCCACTCTGGCTCTCTGTCAATCACTCAGCCTCCCATCCCCTCCATGCAGAAGTTTCGGTCCAAGTCGTCCAGTGATCAGCCAGAGGCCAGGGGTCAGCCCCCCAAGCCTTGCCCCATACGCTGTCCTGTATGTCTGTCCCCCAGCATCCATCCCTTAGGGTCACTTAATGGTTGGTAAAATGTTATCTACTTTCAGTTTCCACCTCCCTTTAAACGTGACCTTGGCACATCTCCCTGGGGCTTGGAAGGAGGCCCCTGAGGTGCAGGAGCTCCTTTGGGATCCTAATAAAACCTTGGATTAACCCCTGCTAAGAGTCGGCCCTTTATCATCTACCGATGTCTCTGGTGTCTCTTGTGCTGCACAGGGGCCCAGCCCAGGTGCCCTCAGCACCCTCGGGGCACAGAGAGTGTCTCCCCCCAGCCCAGGTGCCCTCAGCACCCTCGGGGCACACACAGAGAGTGTCTCCCCCCAGCCCAGGTGCCCTCAGCACCCTCGGAGCACAGACAGTGTCTCCCCGCTCTCGGCCGTGTCGGGGCTCCCAACCCCGGTGTCTGCCGACTCGGGACTGGCCCAGGGTCCCTGAGAGGCTCGGGGAGAAACAGAGACAACTTAGGAGCTCCAGACATCTTGTGTCCATCTACAAATCCCATCTAGAGTCCAACTACACCCCACATTACAAACTCCCAGGGACTTCTCCTACTGCACCAGGCTACGCAGGAGGGCAGAGCAGCTCCAGCACAAATGTGTGTGCTGACACCCGTGACACGGGACAGACAGGACACCACAAACAATGGAGACACAACACAGACAGAAATCTCTTGGCAAAAGGGATAACTGCGAGCACCGAGAGCATGCCAAAGGAGATGACCGAGGTGAGACTGATGGCAAGCTGACGTGGCTCAGAAAACACTGAAGGAACAAGATGCTAACTGAATGATTTATTCCATAAACTGAAGAGATGGATGCCTGAGAATCCTACAGTCAGAAGCCTCTACCTGTCCTCACATTGTTTCAAGCTCTAATCTGCCATAATGGATCCTGGCAGGGCATAGCTGTCCGTACAGCTCAGAACAAGACCTGAAAAGACATCTGACCGGATGCTTCCAAAGAGAGATGCAATTCTGATACATGTCTGAGCTCCCCAGGCAAAGGTTGTAGGGCATGGATGCCGGGCCAAGAAATGCAGAGATCACAGAGGATAAGAACAATGCCAAGGTTTCTGACAGGCCCCTCAAAGGCCTAAGGTAAGAGACATGAGATACCCAAACAACAGATAATGCACAATAGACAAGGGACATGATACACACTGGGACCGCTCTGCCCTGCGCACCTCAGCACTGGGATCAAAAGTGAGACTTTGCTTTTATGGGGCCTAAGGGGCCACTTCATGGACACCCCCCACCTCCAAAGTGGACTCAAAAACCCATCCCAGTATTTCCCAAACCAGCACCCTGCTTTCATCCCCTCTGTGGGTCGTAGCCCTCTACTTATCTCTCAGACATCTGGGGATGCCGGTCTGTGTCAGGTGCAAGGGAAGGCTGCCTCGACATCTGGGAAGGTCCTGCTGGCACTGTTGTTCAACAACTTCCTGTTGTTTCTTCGTCTGCTCCAATAAAGTAAACAAAATATCAATGCATAACCTCAGCAGCACATTGGCCAAAACCCAACAATTCTGCCACTCACTCTTTTCCCAAGAATGCCCGGCTCCTGGGGCCGCACGCTTCAGCCGCACTCGGAGGCTGACGCCATCGTCGTGGGGCACGCCTGGGCTAAGAGGAGACGAGGGGATGTGGCGCTGCTGAAACCTGAGCGGAGCCTCGCTCCTCCTCCCTACCTCCCTGACTCACCGCAACTCCTCGGCCATTGCTGAAGGCTGCCCTGGTGACACCTTTAAACAGAAAAGGCAGAGGCTTCATCGCCGAGTCCCGGGATTCTTCCCCAGGGCTCGGGAGAGCGGCAAACCCAGCGCGTCGGCCGGTTGGTGACTGGGGCTTGGCCTACTCCGAGTGGATTGCCTGAAGCGCAGAAACAGGAACGGATGCTTAGAGCTGCACCGCAAAGTGAGACTGGAGCAATAACAACTGCTCCTGTACGCTACTCAATGCTCACCTTGCCCATCTCACCTTGCCTGCTGATGTCCAGCTTTACTTCCTAAAAAGAAAAAGAACAGAGCTGTAACAGAGTCACACTTGACACTCCCCCTGCAGAGACAAACGGTGACTGACCTGCTCGGGGGAACCTCCTCACTCGGGATGGGTGGATGGATTTTGCCCTGGATTTTATCCTTCTGCATCTGAAAGAAAGCGAGGACAAACGTCAAAGGGCTGCAGGATATCTTCACAGCTCCAAACATCTTCTGTCTATCTAGGAATATCATCTAGAGTCCGGCCACACCCCACAAACTGCGTGTCCCTGAGCCTTGTCCTGTTGCAGCAGCCTCTGCGGCAGGGCAGAGCAGCTCCGGCACAAACATGTGCAGACACCCGTGACACAGAACGTGACCAACAGGGGGACGTTAAACACAACACATTATGCTTGTGGTGAGGGCCTCGAGGGGAAAAGGCAAAAGGGACCCCAAAGACACAGTAGGTAACACGGTACACCCGACAACACGACGTGGACCGGAACTGCTCTGCCCTGCCCGCCTGCACGCTGCCATCAAATGTGGAGTCTCTCCCCTTAGCTGTCCTAAGAGGCCCCTTGGAGAAGATTGCTTTTCCCTCTGCTAATTTTTCAATCTGTCCCAGGAACTCCCAACCCGCTGCTCTCCCATCTCCAGGCCATGACCCAGACTTATCTTTTGGATGATCAGTGATGTGAATCCACGTTGCACCTGAAATGAGTCTGCCTCGGAGGGCCCCGTGATTGCCTGTTAGCCTCTCGGTCAGCTACAATAAAGAAAACCAAAACCAAAGTATGAGTTCAGAGTTATGTGGGCCAAATCCCAGCAAGTCAGCTACTTGCCCTCTCCTGAGTGTGCCTGGCTCCTTCAGGCTCCACCTTCATCCTGATTCCAAGGCTGTGGGCATTATTATGAGTGACACCTGGGTTAGAGAAAAGCAAAGTTCAATGGCATTCCTGTGAGTGCAGTGGACCTTGTGTGAGGAAGACATGGGAATGCCTCTGCTGTGCTTCTGAAAAGCCCTGTGTGGGGGGGCCCTCAAATAAACACCCTTTCTCACCCTGCTGCCTGCAAGGAAATGGACGTACATACACACTCTTACAAATGTACCTACGGTTTTGGGGTTTTTTTCTTCTGAAGCTCCAAGAATGATTTCCCATCTTGAGTCATTCAGAAGAAACGGCCCCTGTGACTCAGGTCAGAAGGGTGGCCTGCGTTTTTGATCACGACAGCTTTTGGGTTTACCCTGTGAGCAGGAGCAGCAAGAGCTGAGGCTCAGCAGAGGCTGACCCCGGCCAGCCCCTTCCTCCCTTCCCTGTGTGTCACAATGACTTCCAGGCAGAAGGATGCAAAGCAGGTTTGTGTCTTTTCTCTTCAGTGCCAAGAGGTAAAAGATGTAGGCTTTGAAATAACTAATGACCCTCTCTTGGAACTCTCCCAAGGACAGTTTGAAAGAAAAGACAGAAGATTGCTGCTAAATCCATATGGGATAAGGATGAGAGCAGCAAGGAGGGCAGGTGAGTCCCCCCCCCAAGGGTGCACCCAGAGCCCCGGGCAGGGACGGAGTCACTGGCTGCTCTCTGGGGACGAGACCCTCCCTGCAGGTGACACCGGCTTGTCCTCTCCCTGTGGCACAGGGACCTCCAGGCTCTATGACCAGCCTCATTTTGTCAGCATCCAGGTGCTGTGCTAGAGCCAGAGGGGTCAAGGCTTTCCAGAACCATAGGATCCTTGCGGTTGGAAAAGCCTTCTAAGGACATCCAGCCCAGCTGCTGCCCCCCAAATCAGGTCTCTAAACACCACATCTTGACATCCTTGACATGTCTCCAGGCATGGGGACTTCCCTGGGCAGCCTGCTCCTATGCCTGACCACCCTTTCAGTGAAGAAATTTTCCCTCCAATCCAATCTAAGCCCTCCCTGCTGCAAGTTGAGGCCATTTCCTCTTGCCGTGTCACTTCTTACCTGGGAGATCTCAGTGCTTCAACCTTACCTGCTCCTTCCCTAGGCGGTCTCTGGCTTGGCTGGAGGAGAGGAGAAACACTCCCACCACAGGAATGGCAGCTCAGGAGGTCCCACACCAAGGCCAGGGGGAGCAGCCGTCCTCGCCAGAGCTCGCACGTCCCTTCTCAGAGATTGGCTCTGCTTTTCCTCCTTCAAGTTGTTCCCAAAGCTGCTGGAAGAACTGAAGGCTCCTTTGGCCTTCCATTGCTCTGCTTGTCCCGAGAAAGAGCTTTGAGTGTTGTTACCCCTCCAGAAAGGAAGGGCCTTTCTGTCTCACACGCTCGGTGACACAAGGCTACGCAGCCTCTGCTCCAGGTGGGAAGGGCTTCCTTCCTCCTCTGGCACCTGGCTGGCACAGGGCACAGGTTGCTCAGAGGTCCTGGGGCTGCCGCCCCATCGCTGCAAGTGCTCAAGGCCCCTCGGTGCTCTGCGATGAGGCTCTGAGCAAGCTGCTCGATGGAAGCACGTCCCTGCCCATGGCGGCAGCAGCCTTGGAATGAGGTGATCTTTAGAGCCCCTTGCAACCTGAATTCTTCCATGATTCTGTGAACTGAAAAAAGCAGGGAAAGAAATCTGTAAAGGTCACTAAATGCATCCAAGCACATCCCCATGGATCCAATCCTCAGCAGCCCATCCAAGGCAAGGTCAGAGCTCTCTGCCCACCGAGGACACGGCAAGCAGCAGGGACCTTTCTCCCACTCTCCAGCACGGACCTGCGAAGCCAGAGAGAAGTTTACAGACACCGGAGGGCGGCGGGACGGGACGGGGCGGGAGGGGGCGGGCGGTCTTACCTTGCAAAGATGGCGGCAGAAAGGGCGGGCAGCGCCGCCGCCCCGCCGGGATTTTCCGGCCCGCCGTCGCTTCCGCCGCCTGGAGAGGCGCGTGCGCGGGCTCGGGGGGGGGTGCAGCCCCGTTCCGATGGCGTTCGCCCGCCCCCGCTCGCTGCCCCCGGCCCGCGGAGCGCTGCGACCGCGCCTCCGCCGCCCGCCGAAAGCGGCCCCGCCGGGCCGCCCCCCCCCCGGCCATTCTTCTCAGCCATCGTGTCCCTTTTGCACTCCTGAACGTCTTTCACCCCTCCCGGCCATTTACCGAGCCCGCCCCGCCCGCCCCTCGCTCCCGCCCGCCCCTCGCTCCCGCCCGCCCCTCGCTCCCGCCCCTCGCCCTTGCCTCGCTCGGCAGCCGCGTCCTTGCCCCGCCCCCGGCAGCCAGCGGCGAGGGGCAGGGCGCTGGCTCGGGGGGCTGCAGTACCACGCTCTGGCCACAGGGCGGCAGACTCCCGGGTCCGCGATTTTCCCGCGCTTTTGGCCGCCATTTTGAGAAGGTCAAACAAACTCCTCGACATTGGCGACGCGCCGCTCCCATGATGGCGGCCGAGAAAGGTCTCCCCCCCTTCCCCCCCCAGCCGAGAGAGGCGGTTACTCAGATGCCGGTCAGAAACCCGCCAAAATACGCCCGCCCGCAGCGCCGCTGACCCTACAGCCCGTGCCGAGTACACCTGAAACGCAAGAGAATATCCCGCCGGGACCGCGCCGGCGTTCCGTGCAGGCAGTCCTGATACACACACCGCGGGCCTCCGGTTGCCCGCCCTTTTGGCCGCCATTTTGAGACGGTCAAACAAACTCCGCCACGCGCCACGCCCAAGAGGGCTGCCTGGCGGCGGCGGGCTGCAGTACCGCGCTCTGCCCACAAGGCGGAAGCACTGCCGCCCACCCCAGCCGGGGGCGCCGCGCGCCGCGGGGCTGCGGGCGGCCAAGGCGGCAAAAAAGAACAGGGGCCATCCCCCCCAAAAACTCCTCTAAAAATAAATGCCAAAAACCTGCCTCTTACCCAACAAGAACCAAATAAGCCCCCTTTCTTTCAAACCTTCTTTAAATAAATTTTATAGTTCTAGTTTTCCTAGTTCTATTCACACACATATTTATACCGGACAGTGATGTGTTACGTCATTTATACAATCTATTATGTCTATTCCTATTATCTGTATTTATTCATATTTTGTGGTTTTATCCATATCAGTATATATTGATTGTAAATTTCTATACTTCGATTTACATTTCCATCATACTTTTATTATTCCAAAAATAATCCCATCTCTAACCAAACAAATACCAAAAAACCCTTCTTTTAAACTATATTGAAATAGTGTTATATTTAGAGCTTGCATAATTATATTCACATTTATAGTCACAGTTTATACTGATGCATTCTATTCATAATTACATATCACATATATATCATTCACATCATATAGATAAATTATTATTTTTATTATGTACCATATCTACTGCTACAACTTCTTTTCTCTAATATTTTCAATTTTTATATCCATCTTGATGTATTCATGAGATATTTTTACAATTAGATTTCTACCTTTCTATTATTTGTATTTGTAGTTTTTATAATAAAACCCCTGCTTTTGCCAAACAAAAAACAAAACCATCCTTTCTTTTAAACTACTTTTAATAATATTGTTGTATTTATATTTACCATACCTATAATGTTTTAGATATTATATCATAGTGATGGACTATATTTAGAGCTATTTTATAGCTACTTGCTATAATATATCATCATAAGATACATACAGTATCACTTGTATTACGCGTTGTATGGATTTATGTCACTTTATATTTACAATCCTTTAATAATTTTATATATATATATCTGCAAAGATTCGAAACACATTTCTACATTTAAAATTTCGTTTGAGTTGTGTTTATATTTAGCATCTCTATTGATATATCTATCAACATACACAATACTCTATTAAAAACTACAATATCTTCTTGGAATACACCATGACTTATGTTAACTGTTAAATTTTAAATAGAGATCGAATAGATCAAAATAAAAGTTTATTCCCATTTCTACACACCTACTCGTCTTGTTTAAAGATAGCTATCCTTAGAATTTTACATTTAAAATCCAATTCCTAAATGCAATGACAAAACAAACAGCATCGAATTCCCACCAATGTCTTCCAAAACCATCAAGATACCTCCACCAGCCAAACAACTGCCAGCGAAAAAAACACACAACACTCTTTTCACTAACAGTTCTCATCACATCAGAAAAATTGAACCAAACGAAAAGAAAACCCTTGAGAAACCCACGCAGCAAATCACAAAAACCTCTAAAAGAACCCAAACCAACTCGCTCAACTCCAATCAGTGCCACTGACCCTGAACGTTATTGAAAAACAAACCAAAAATCTCCATCTACACTAACTCAAAGAATAAGCAATACTCTGTCAAAAGAACTTTAGAAAGCGAACTAATGAACGAAATAGAAAAAAAAACAAAAACCTCAGCCAGTAAAATATAAGAAAATACCTACCCAAATAAAAAAACTACTTAAAAAGACCCACCATATAAACACCCACGTTCCCAAAAATAAAACTGATCAATAACCACCAAATACGTCAAAGGACAACAAGAAACGAAAAAAAAGAAAAAAGAAAAAAAAAAAAAAAAAGAAAATACATTTGTAAAACAAAAGTCCCCCAAACCAAAGCAACTTCAATTTACGTCAAAAAAATTATTCCCAACTGAAGAATAAACGCATAGAGCCTCATTCGATCAAAATAAAAATACCACCCAGAAATAAACACAAAGCCGAAAGAGAAACGTAACCATTCACAAGATCTCCCAAATGATCCGTAACAATAAAACGTACACTACAATCAAACAAACCAAAGAAATAAAAGCCCTGGAAGACGAGAAACACAAACGCAATTAGAGAGATTTTAAAAACCCCGCTGCTATTAACGACACGACGCCACCTCGAACCCACCGAAACAAACGCTACACGCCCACGCTAATAAAAGCCACCGCGACAGAATTAAAATCCGAGCCGCTGCTTCACCCAACGACCCGTAAAAACCATTGCACGCCTTTAAAAACAGAATAGCCCGGCAAAAAAAATATCCGACTACAGAACTCGATTCAAACCAAACCTTTATCGTCACCACCCGAAGAACCGAGAACCGTACCGGTCAGGAAGAACGCCATAGCCCTTAGCGCACACCCACTGCGACCAGAACAAACCCGTGTGATGCATCCCTACAAAGCCACCTCCGAACCACGACACCCAAGAACTTGCGGCAGCCCAACCCCGCGCTGCCGGCCCCGGACGGAGCGCGGCTCCCGGCGGCAAAGCGGCTCCTCCGGCGGCTGCTCCGGCGCGCAGGGGCGGCGCCGCCCCGGAGACCCCCCCACCCCCGCCCGCTCCCCCTGCCCGGGGGGCCCCGGCGGCGCCCGAGCCCCGCGCCCGGAGCGGACAGAGCGGCCGGCACCGGCCGGGCCGGCGCAGCAGCGCCCGCGCCGCCTCTGCCGCCCTTGGCCGGCCCGGCGCCAGCTGCCCTCGGCTCCGCACGGCGGCTCGCACCGGCAAAGCGGCTCCGCCGCTGCCGCGCCAAATTCCCCCGTGCGCCTCGGCACCCGCCCGGCCCGGGCCGGCAGCGCTCCCGAGCGGCAACGCTCCGGGCCGGGCCGCGGCCACAAGAAGCGCCCGCAAATGCAGCGGCACAGCCCGACTGCAGCCCTGCAAACGCCGCCAGAGCTGCGGCTTCCCGCAACTCAACCCCGAAACTGACGCCGCGGGCGGCGCTCACCTCGCTTCAACAAGGGCAAAGAAATGGCTTCTCCCCTTCAAGTTCATCCCCTAGGAGAGCAGAAAAGAAGGGGCTTTCCTCCAATGAAATCCTTCCAGCCATGTGCAAAGGGGGATTTTGACCTCCATTCAAACCCTTGCAAAGGAGGGACACCAGCGCTGTCCCCTCCATTTAAACCTTAGGATGATGAAAATGGGCTGGCTACCTTCAAATCAAAGCCATCCGATGACAACAATACTTTGCCCATTCCCGTTCAAATGGAACGCAGGGATTCCCTGTCACCCCTGGGATACCCCTAACAGCCGGGAAAAGGCAGCTTTTCCTTCAACCGACATCCTTGGAACCGCAAGCGAAAGCGGATCCCCCCCAGTTCAAACACAGACAATATTAGGAGAGTATTGCCTCTCCTTCATTTCTTTTGTCTTCACAAGCTCCCTTTTTGTTCCTGGGGAAGCGGGGAGGGGGGACTGCCAAGATCCAATTGAAAAGGGAAAGGACCAAAGTCCCCGCTCCAAATCCACACGCGCTCACCCGTTCGGCTGCTGCTTCCCGGCACAAAGATTCGTCCCTCGGCACCTCCTTGAAGCGATGCTCCGCGGATCCAAGCGCGTATCCAGGTGTTCGCCCAGACACTGCCAGAAGCTCTCGCAGTCCTTCCATGAGACAGCCCCGGGAGCCCCCCCATGAACCCCTCTACTCAGCAGCTCCATGCAAAAGGCAGCTGAGGCGAAGCCTCCCCCTAAAACAGCCTCGCCCCCCCGGCAGGAGCCGGCCCCTCATCATCCTCACAGCTCACACCTGGCGCTGCTCCGAGCCCCCCATCATCCTCACAGCTCACACCTGGCGCTGATGCCACTCTCCAACAGCGCCTCTCCCCGTCCAGCACACAGCCCGCTTCTCACAGACACAGAGCCAACAGAAATCTGCTCCGGGTGCTGGCTTTTCTTAGTCCGTCTGCTTCCACAATTCAGACACGGACGTGCGCTGATGGCACTGAGGGAAAGCTTTCCAGTGCACAAAACTGTCATTCTGGTAGCACGCTTTGAGACGCCTGCAGAAAAAGCAGAATCAGCGCCGCCTCCTAAGAGCCCTGCTGAGGAACCCCGCCCTCCTTGGGACACCCAATGCAGCAGAGCTCGAAAAACGAGGGCAAAAGTCAAGCTTGGAGTGGAAAAGGACAATAGAAATACAGCAGCCTTTCAAGAAAGCCTTCACACAGTAATAGTGGGAGCCGGTCCCATTTCTTCTTTCCTTGCTCTCTGGAATGACATCAATACGAAGTAAAAAACCCACACGAAACACAAGGCAGAGCTGGGATTTGACACGTCTTCCTTTTGGCTCTCGAGATGACAAGCGCCTCTTCCGGGACTGCGACACGCTTTGGGCGCTGGCAGAGAACGGAGGCAAAAGGTGCCAGAGAGCCCTTTCTATCGCCTTCAGCCCCTGCAGCTGTTCTGAGGGTTCCAGGGCACAGCTCGCTCCGTTCCTAGATCAAAACCTCACGGCAATATCTTCAGAACTACTACGCATCTCCAGTCGGAACCTTCTACATTCCTGTAAACAAATGAGTGCATAGAGAGGGTTTCTCCCCAGCTGAGTTTAGAGACCAATTCCTATTCTTTAGCAATACCTAGAAAACCGAATGCCTTGCCAGGTTTTAGCATCCTACACCCACTCACCCCTCCCTGTGCATTTGGTGGCAGCTTTGGGTCCCTCTGGGGGACGGCACCCAGCGTGACCCCCGCCCCTCGCCCGCCCCCCACCTGCTCCTGCACCGCCGTGGGGCTCCCTCTCCTGGGCACCTTGGGCTGCCCCCAACGGCATCAGAGCCCCGAGTCTTCACCCCGCCTTTCCCTGACCCCCAAAGAAGGCTCCGAACGAATCCGACTGCCCCGGACAGCAGCGCAGCGCTTCCCCCAAGCCCTTCCCACACGTGCATGGCCCCAGCAAGGGATTCTGCTGCAACAAGAAAGGGGGGGCAGCCCCCAGAAGGCTTGAGGTTCCTGCCCAGCCTCGCTGTCACGGGCCAGGGGCAGCGAGAGAGGGAGCGGCACAGACGGCGGCGACGGCCCGGCACGGAGCGGGGGCCGCTCTCAGCGCGATGCCGGCAAAGCCGCAGCTCCGGCGCTGTCGGCCGCGCTGCTTGAGCGGCACGGGGGGATCCGCCGAGAGCCTCCGGCCCCGCGCGGGGACTCCCGCAAGGGCCCAGGGGCGCCGGGCTCCGGCCCTCGGGGCTTTATTCTCCGGCAGCCCGAGCCCCGCGGCTGCGGGGCAAAGAAGGAAAGGGGGCACGGGAAGAGAGGAGCGAGAGCAGGGCACGACAAAGGGCGGCGAGGGAGCTCGGGCTGTGCAGGAAAGCGGCACGGGAAGGGAAAGCCCGGGACGAGGGTACACGGAGGCTGGGCACAGGAAGGAGACAGGGGGAACAGAAGGGAGTAGCGGGCTAGGGACAGGACAGGAAGGAGCCGGCTTTGCGGGGGGAGAGGGAATGGGGGAAAGGGAGCGAGAGAAGGCGAAGACGGGGAGAAGGAAGGAGGGCTAGAGAGAGGGACAGGCGGGGAAGCCTCCCAGAGCCCCGGCTGCACCCCGAGCCCGGCCCGGCGCCTCGCCCTGCCCGGGATGCTGCGGCGCTCGGCGGAGCTCGGCTCGCTCCGGAGACGCTCGGCTCCAGTCGGCTCTTGGCGCCTCAACTCGGCTCTTGGCGCCTGCATTCGCCTCTTCGGCCGAGCTCGCCTCGCTTCGGCCCAACTCCCAGCCGCTCTGTGCCTTCGGCGCGCCTCGGCTCCGCTCGCCTCGCCTCGGCTCCCCGACGGCGGGCGGGCAAGCGCCGCCGCCTCCCGTTCAGCTCGCCCGGCTCGGGGCTCTCCCGCTGCCGCGTCCCGCGGGCGGCCCGGCCACGGCGCGGACACGACCGGGAGCGCGGGCTCGGGCAGGAGCTCAGTAGGCTGGGAGCGCACTGGCGCTAAGCAGCGCGCACGAGAGCAGCAGGCTCGCTTCGCCTGAGCTCGGCTCGCTTCGCTTCAGGCAGCCTCGGAAGCCTCGCCTCGGTTCGCTCGAGGCCGTCAGGGTCGGCCGCTCTCGCCTTGCTTCGGCCGAGCTCGTGCGATTCCCCCGAAGGCGGCGGCGTTCGGTTGTGGTTTTAGAAATATCCTCCTCTATCGATTGGATCTCTCTACAGTTAGATTTATATTTCTAGAATACTTCTATTAATCCAAAGAAAAACCCCATCTCTAACCCCATCTCAAATAAATACAAGAAAACACCTTCTTTTAAACGGTATTGAAATATTTTTATACTTTGTATAGTTATACTCACATTTATATTTATCGTTTCTTTTGATGCAATCTATTAATAATTATCTATAATATCTATAAAATTCTAGACATGTATTTAAAGTATTATCTATATTATGTATCGTATCTACTGCTGCAACTGATTTTTTCTTCTAGTTTTAAACTTTATCTGTATGTATTTATGATATCTTTCTAGACTTAGATTTCTACCTTCATATTCTTTGTATTTATCATTTTTATCATCAAAACCCTGCCTATTGACAAGTAAAAAAACCCGCTTTCTTTAACGATCTAAAAAATATTTTTATATTTATAATTTTCCTATTTCTATTTATAATTTGCTCTCTAGTACGTGATAACATACCTGCTCCTGCACCGCAGTGGGGCTCCCTCTCCTGGGCACCTCGGGGTGCCCCCAGTGGCATCAGAGCCCCGAGTCTTTACCCCCCCCCTTTTCCTCTAGTTAGAAACTACACTGGAACTTTTTTCTGGAAACAAAGACATGACCTAAATCCTCTCCCCATGTCCTAGACAGAGAGATGTTCAGTTCTTAGTTGACTGGGCAGCAGTTTCTTCAATAGAATGATAAACAATATGGAAACGTTTTAGCTACAAGCAAATAGGCAAATCGGAACAAGGTCCTGGTGGCCAGCCACTGCAGTTCTTTTGAAGCAACTTTTTAAACAATCAAATACTGATACCACAAAAAATAAAGCAAAAAGCTGACTACCGGCTAAGAAAGAAGGAAAAATTAACTTTTGACGACAACAACAACATTCCAAGGACACAGGCTTTTTTCCAATCTCAGACCTTATTACTACTACCTCTCTTGGGAATTCTCATCGTGGATCCCAAAAGGAATAAATCCCTCAGCGTGTCCTAAAGCACCAAGGAGCTACCTACAAGTGAAGGTGGCTACTTTCAGTGCAGACACAGCTGATGACACAGCAGTGGCACAGTTCTGTGCTGCACAGGGATAGTACTGTCTCCTCTTCTCCAGCAGCTGACTCTCTCCTGCCATGGCTTCTGTAAATGCATCAGAGCATGACCTTAACCACAAACAGGCAAGAAAACACCATCAGAAGTCTTTCATTAAGCAGTACAAGAAGGGTTCCAAGCAGAGACCAACAGAATTTCAAGGAAGCAGTATGCAATTAAACCCCCTCAGACTCGTTCAAGTATCCGGCAAAATGGAACCATTCAGAAATGACAAAGAAAACCCCCCCAAGTATTTATACAGGAGTCCTTAATGTCAGAAAGGGGATGACAGGTTATGTTCAGATAAGATGAATGTTTATTTGGATCTATAAATAAACTTCTCTCGTGGCCCTTTGCCAAAAAATAGAACCTACAAGTGAACACCTACACCTGCCTCAAGAGACCTAACGAGCCCCTGGCAGCCACCGGCATCAAAGCGCAGTGGATGTTTCTAATCCAGGCTAAGGAGAACAATATCACCTTTTGTTCTCTCCAGTTTGTTTCCTCTGCAGTCCTAGCTGCTTCTTATGATTTTTACAGTCTCTGTATCTTCTCGGGCAGCGCTGAGTCTGACGACCGGGATACGAGAGTCCTTCCCTGCCCTACGGAGAGAACCAGGAAAAAAAGTTCAAAAAAGAACAGGGCAGTTTGAAGTTAATACCTCCGACGAGAAGCAGCACCCGACAAACAGAGCAACGGTGAACAAAGCGTGACACCTCCCTGGGGACAGAAGACTTACAAACTCTCCGGGATTTACAATTCCAGTAACCAAGCCCTTCAGCACAGCAGCCAAGTGTCCCATTAGGTGGTGCTGCACCAAGGAATGATCCCAGAGGTTCCAAAGAGTGAAATGCACGTTATTGTCCAAAGACGTAAAATCTTGCAAAATAACAAAACTACAATAGATCTAAACTACAGGGCAAGAGTACCAGTGTTAGCTTGAGGAGCTGGAACCATCCAGGTGAGCAACTGCTAACTGGATCCTCAACAGAGTTTGAGGAACCCTTCAGGATACAGAAGGGTTTTCCCCAGAAATTGCACAGGCCGAGTTTTGATAGAAGTACACTTGCCAGATGCTCAGAAACGTCACCCATCCTCCTCCGGGTGTCCTGAGAGAGCTGCGAATGGCTCTCACGTGGTTTGAGCTGGTTCTGTAAGGGCTCAGGGTGAATTTCACCAGATGCAACCAAACTGGGCAACACCCAGTGGGACAGAAGGAACCCAAAGCTTGTTTTACCCAAAGCTTGGGTAAGCAGAGCTCCAGCAAATACCGAGGAAACGGACAGAACGGGGTAACAAATAATAAACATACCTTTTTTTTTTTTTTTTTTTTTTTTTTCAGATGAGCAAAACAATTAAGGAGAAGGTGAAAACCTCACCATGACTGAACATTTCATCACCTGTAAGCTGACCATCCTTAGCATAGAGGACTCCAAATTTAAAATTCACCGATCCCTGGAAAATAAAACCAAATATTATTTGGTAAACAGTCAAACAGAAGACATAAAAATTTGGTTCCTCTAATCTTTGCCTACATCCTACACGTTAGAACATACATTTTATACCATCTCCTACTACACAATAATTTACCTTTAAACTTTGATAGTATAGCATAAAATCATTAACTGAGATGGGTGATCAATTATGATTAAGTTGGTGCTTCAAGTTATTTTTGCTGTCAGGTTCCAAAAAACATGACTTCTTTTTACTGTAACGAGCAATTGATTTAGAAGTCATCAAAAGCCCATCCAAATACAAAGCCGTATTCACCGGACGGGTCTGTGAGCAAGAAGTAGTTAGGCTTGTACTCACCTCTTGCCCTTCAAGAACCAATAAATCCTGTCAACAAAAACAGCATCTTTAGCCCCCTCCTATTAAAGATTCTACAAGGATGATGGTTTTATTGGTGTTTAGAAGTTTGGATTTGAAATGGCCAGCTCAATGGATAAAGAGACAGTTTAAGTAGTATTAGATTATTATTATTATTATTATTCTTATTAGCTACTGGAAGAAACAAACCAGTAGGATCTATACTTAATTACTTCTATTTCCAGGAAATCATAAAGAAAAAGAACCAAACCAAAAAAAGTCACTTCCTACCTTTTGTATCTCAGGATGAAAAATGTCTCTTGGGCTCTTCTCCAGTTTCTCCAGACTCCTGGCACTGAAATGCAAATGAACGAGTGCTTTATAGGAGGGCAAGTGCACATTCCAACCCCGAACCCCCAACCGATGGCAGTTACAGCGCTTACAAAATGAATCCTTCCCAGAGCCTCTGGGAAATGGAACGGTTTGTGCAACTGCCATTTCTTCCCCAAAATACTAACTCCCAACACTTCCTAAACTGAGTTTGCATTTTAAAAACAGAAATTAGGGAGACTCAGGGTGGAGATCAGGTTGAAATTGATTTCCTTCTAAAGCACAGGGGCTCTGTTCCATCACCCTTCACTTTGGCTCCACACGGAATCACGGGGAGCATTTTAGGAGGGCTCAAGAACCAATTCTATTTCTCTCTTTTTTCTAGTGCTCTCTCTTCCTAAATAATTCAAGGCAAGTCAAATGAAAAAGGACAAGTTCAGCAGCAAATTCACACTTTTCCCCTTTGTCTGCTCAAGAACAGGCTTTAAAACCACTTCTTGCTGCCTTCAACGGTTAAGACTTGCAAAACGGTTTCGCAAGTTTGATAGGTTTATCATAAAAACCACAGAACGCAAGCTCTGAATGACAGGAAAAGGTACACAGGCAAATATCTCAGCTGATGGTGGCTTATTTGCAAACACAGACCTTAACGGAGATTGCACGGAGAATGTTTCAGTGGGACTCGAAGGGAAAAATATTTTCTGAGTACCCTGTAAACAAGAAAAGCTAGGATATATTACAGGACATACCCACGTGTTCTGCATATTCAAATAGGATTATCAATAAAAACATTTAAGAAGGAAGAAAACCAAGGTAATTTTACTCAGCTATATTTACTGCCGATTTAGAGGGAAAAAAAAAAAAAAAGTGAACCAGAAACGCCTACACCAATTGCTTGGATAAAAGCAGCTCATGGAACATGAAGTAGAAAAAAAGCGAAACCAGTATCAGACCTGCCTATTTTCTTACCATTGCACAAGAAAATCCGACAAGCGGTAGAAAGTCACTGCCTAAAACCGATCCTAGGATGTAACCGAGAACAATTGAGGCATTTGCTAATCTAAACGGAAACCTTTTCCGGACCCTAGTGTCAAATCACACGTTTTGTCTCTCAGCAGCTCGAGGCTGGAGAGCATTTCCCCTGGGGGTCGGGAGGGTAGGGGCACAAGGGGCTGAGTTTGCCGATCGCACCTGTGCCATCAGAAGGATCCTGCCCGGCGCTCCTTGCGCTCGCCATTCTCCGGGCCATCGCTGTGTTTTACTGCTCAGCGATGCCGCTCCATCTGTTTGCGTGGAAGAAAGAGCCACGAGCACTGAGGCACTCAGCAGCCGTGTCATGCCAGCGATGTCGAGCGCTCTCTGCTCGCAAGGCTGAGCCCGCCGCGGAGCCGCCTCCGCAGCCGCTCGTCCGCCCCCGCCCGCAGCAGCGGCAGCGGCCCGAGGGAGACGCTGCAGCTCGGCGGCTCCCGCGCCTCCGCCAGCCCGAGGGCAGCCGCCGCACAGTGACCGCGGCAGCGCCCGGCGCCGCTCGCCCGGGGCGGCTCCTGCAGCTCCCGGCCCGCGGCAGCAAAGCACCGCCTGGCGCTCCGCCATCGGCGGGCGGCAGCGCGCCCCGCCCGAGCTCAGCCCCCGCCACCGGGACCGCTGAGCGAGGCCGAGGCACCGGGCGGACGCCCCTTCCGCGCCGCTCGGCTCCGTGCGGGCGGCCGGACGGAGGCTTCGCCCCTCCAGCGTCGCTGCCGCGGCTCCGTCCCGCGTGGCACAGGCGCCGGGAGCTGCCCGCTCCCCCGGCGCGCGGCCGCCTCGGGCCGCCAGCCATTCATATGGCGCGTCGGCCGTTGCGTCAGACGCCGCGCTTTACGGCCGCAGGGCCTGCCGGGAGTTGGAGTCTCGGACTGACAGCCACCGCTCCGTTCTCCGCCACCGGGAGCTGCGCTCCCGCCAGGGGATCAAACGGCTCCTTCGCTCCTGGGCGCGGAAGCACCTTAGGCAGCACCGCCCCTCCCGAATGTCCTTTCTTTTCCACTCCAACTCTTTTTTCTTTTTTTCACTCTGTTTTTCACCCCCTTTTCCACTTTCGCTCTTTCTTTTTCACTCTCACCCTTTTCCTTTTTCATTTTTTTTCTTCCTTTCTCTTCCTCCTTTTTTTTTTCTTCCTTTCCTTTTTCCTTTTCTTTCTTTCGCTCTTTCTTTCTTTCTGTCTGTCTTTCTCTATTTCTTTCTCTCTCTCTTTCTTTCTTTCTCTCTGTCTCTCTCTCTCTTTCTCTCTGTCTCTCTTTCTTTCTTTCTCTCTTTCTCTCTCTCTCTTTCTTTCTATCTGTCTCTCTGTCTCTCTCTCTGTCTCTCTTTCTTTCTTTTTTCTCTCTTTCTCTCTCTCTCTGTCTCTCTTTCTTTCTTTCTCTCTTTCTCTCTTTCTTTCTCTCTTTCTCTCTCTCTCTTTCTTTCTCTCTGTCTCTCTTTCTTTCTTTCTCTCTGTCTCTCTGTCTGTCTCTCTGTCTCTCTTTCTTTCTTTCTCTCTGTCTCTCTGTCACTCTTTCTTTCTCTCTGTCTCTCTGTCTCTCTTTCTTTCTTTCTCTCTGTCTCTCTTTCTTTCTTTCTCTCTGTCTCTCTTTCTCTCTCTCTCTCTCTGTCTCTCTTTCTTTCTCTCTTTCTCTCTCTCTTTCTTTCTTTCTCTCTGTCTCTCTCTGTTTCTTTCTTTCTCTCTGTCTCTCTCTCTCTGTCTCTCTTTCTTTCTTTCTCTCTTTCTGTCTCTTTCTCTCTGTCTCTCTTTCTTTCTTTCTTTCTCTCTTTCTCTCTTTCTCTCTGTCTCTCTCTCTCT
The DNA here is from genome assembly GCF_051311805.1 of Agelaius phoeniceus. NCBI lineage: Eukaryota > Metazoa > Chordata > Aves > Passeriformes > Icteridae > Agelaius > Agelaius phoeniceus. Next base: position 119,043 of record NC_135270.1, read on the forward strand.
GTCTCTCTTTCTTTCTTTCTTTCTCTCTGTCTCTCTTTCTGTCTCTCTCTGTCTTTCTTTCTTTCTTTCTTTCTTTCTTTCTTTCTTTCTCTCTCTCTCTTTCTTTCTCTCTGTCTGCATTCTGTCTTTTTCTTTCTTTCTTTCTTTCTTTCTTTCTTTCTTTCTTTCTTTCTTTCTTTCTTTCTTTCTCTCTTTCTTTCTTTCTCTCTGTCTCTCTCTGTCTCTCTTTCTTTCTTTCTCTCTGTCTGCATTCTGTCTTTCTCTCTCTCTCTTTCTTTCTTTCTCTCTGTCTCTTTTTCTGTCTCTCTCTCTGTCTTTCTTTCATTCTTTCTCTCTCTCTCTTTCATTCTTTCTCTCTGTCTCTCTTTCTGTCTCCCTCTCCCTTTCTTTCTTTCTTTCTTTCTTTCTTTCTTTCTTTCTTTCTTTCTTTCTTTCTTTCTTTCTTTCTTTCTTTCTTTCTTTCTCTCTTTCTCTCTTTCTCTCTCTCTCTTTCTCTCTCTCTCTCTCTTTCTTTCTCTCTGTCTCTCTTTCTGTCTCTCTCTCTCTTTCTTTCTTTCTCTCTCTCTCTTCCTGTCTCTTTCTTTCTTTCTTTCTTTCTTTCTTTCTTTCTTTCTTTCTTTCTTTCTTTCTTTCTTTCTTTCTGTCTTTCTGTCTTTCTGTCTTTCTGTCTTTCTCTATTTCTTTCTCTCTCTCTTTCTTTCTTTCTCTCGCTCTCTTCCTGTCTCTCTCTCTCTTTCTCTCTTTCTTTCTTTCTTTCTTTCTTTCTTTCTTTCTTTCTTTCTTTCTCTCTTTCTCTCTTTCTCTCTTTCTCTCTTTCTCTCTTTCTCTTCCTGTCTCTCTCTTTCTATCTTTCTCTCTCTATTTCTTTCTCTATTTCTTTCTCTCGCTCTCTTTCTGTCTCTCTGTATTTCTTTCTCTCTCTGTTTCTTTCTCTTCCTTTCCTTTTTCCTTTTCTTTCTGTCTCTCTTTCTTTCTCTCTCTCTCTCTCTCTTTCTTTTGCTCTCTTTCTGTCTCTCTCTTTCTTTCTGTCTCTCTTTATTTCTTTCTCTCTCTTTCTTTCTGTCTCTGTCTCTTTGTCTCTCTCTCTCTTTAATTCTTTCTCTCTTTCTTTCGCTGTATTTCTAATCTTGGCTTTCCATTCTAGCTTTAGAATAAAAAAAAGCAGCAGTAGAAACGTTCAGCCGACTGGGGAGTGCAAAAAACCCCAAAACGGCAATGATTTTAGGAAAACTATTTCCTCCATGGGAGCCTGAAATTTTCTACAGCTGCAGGTAACATAGAGCTTTTATTTCTTCTTCTATATAGATTATACTTTATACTCTATTTATACATCGCCCCCTGCCGTCTGCTTTGGCGTACTGCAGGCACAGCGCCCCCTGCCGTCTGCATGGGCGCACTGCAGGCAGAGCGCCCCCTGCCGTCTGCATGGGCGCACTACAGGCAAAGCGCCCCCTGCCGTCTGCATCGGCGCACTGCAGGCAGAGCGCCCCCTGCCGTTTGCTTTGGCGCACTACAGGCACAGCGCCCCCTGCCGTCTGCATCGGCGCACTGCAGGCAGAGTGCCGCCTAACGACGTCAGCCCGTCGACACGGCGCCCCGCCCAGGACACGCCCACTCGGTCGGCCCTCGCCATCTTGTACGGCACCCCGTGTCGGCCAGGGCACCGCCAGCCTGTACGGCACAATTTTACGGCAGTCGCGCTTTACAGCTGTTTTGCGACAGTCGCGCTTTACGGCACCTTTTGCGACAGCCGCGCTTTACGGCACCTTTTGCGACAGTCGCTCTTTACGCCAGTTTTACGACAGTCGCGCTTTACGGCACCTTTTGCGACAGTCGCTCTTTACGGCAGTTTTACGACAGTCGCGCTTTTCGGCACCCTTTGCGACAGTCGCGCTTTACGGCACCTTTTGCGACAGTCGCGCTTTACGGCACCTTTTGCGACAGTCGCTCTTTACGGCAGTTTTGCGACAGTCGCTCTTTACCGCAGTTTTGCGACAGTCGCGCTTTACGGCACCTTTTGCGACAGTCGCTCTTTACGGCAGTTTTACGACAGTCGCGCTTTACGGCACCTTTTGCGACAGTCGCGCTTCACGGCACCTTTTGCGACAGCCGCGCTTTACGGCACCTTTTGCGACAGTCGCGCTTTACGGCACCTTTTGCGACAGTCGCGCTTTACGGCACCTTTTGCGACAGACGCGCTTTACGACAGTTTTGCGACAGTCGCGCTTTATGGCATTACCCTTTATGGAACTTTTATGGTACTTTACAGCACTTTACGGTTTTTATTTTGTTTTTAATCTATTTTTGTTTTTTTTTTAATTTTTTTTTACTTATTGTTTATTTTTAATTTTTCAAGCTTTTATTTTTCTAATTCTATTTTTTATTTACTTATTATTTTTAATTTTTCTATTTCTAAAGCTTTTTATTTTATTTTTTAAATTTTATTTTTTATTTAATTTTTAATTTTTCTATTTTTAAAGCATTTTGTTTTTATTTTAATTTTTCAAAAATTTTTCTATTTTTAGGGCTTTAATTTTATTTTTTAATTTTATTTTTATTTTTCAATTTTTAAAACACATTTTATTTTTCTAGTCATATTTTTTATTTAATTTTTATTTTTAATTTTTCTATTTATAAGGAATTTATTTTATTTTTTTATTTTATTTTTGATTAAATTTATATTTTTTTCTATTTTTAAAGTTTTTATTTTTTTTATTTAGTGCTGCCTAGACCAACTCAAGCTGGTGATTGTGGTGGTGTTTGAGGGTCTTGCATTACGGCACTACCTTTTATGGAACTCTTACAGCACTTTACAGTTTTTATTTTGTTTTTCATTTATTTTAAATTAATTTTGTTTTTTTACTTTTATTTAATTTTTATTTTAAATTTTTCTATTTTTAAAGCATTTTTATTTTATTTTTTAATTTTATTTTTTATTTACTTATTATTTTTAATTTTTCTATATTTAACGTTTTTTATTTTATTTTTTATTTTTTAAATTTACTTACTATTTTTAATTTTTCTATTTCTAAAGATTTTTATTTTTTATTTTTTTAAGTTTAAAGTTTTCTATTTTTAAAGCATTTACTTTTTTATTTTTATTTATTATTTAATTTTTATTTTTAATTTTTTTATTTTTAGAGCTTTAATTTTATTTTTTAATTTTATTTTTTATTTTTAATTTCCCTATTTTTAAAGCATTAATTTTATAATTTTTATTTTTCTATTTTTAAAGCTTTTATTTTATTTTTCTTATTTTTTATTTTTTATTTTTAATTTTTCTATTTTTAAAGTTTTTATTTAATTTTTTTATTTTATTTTTAATTTTTCTATTTCTAAAGCTTTTATTTTATTTTTCTAATTTTATTTTATTTTTTTTTTTTTTAATTTTTCTGTTTTTAAAGGTTTTTATTATTTTTTTATTTAGTGCTGCCCAGACCAACTCAAGCTGGTGATTGTGGTGGTGTTTGAGGGTCTTGCATTACGGCACTACCTTTTATGGAACTCTTACAGCACTTTACAGCACTTTACAGTTTTTGTTTTTCATTTATTTTAAATTATCTTGGTTTTTTACTTTTATTTAATTTTTATTTTTAATTTTTCTATTTTTAAAGAATAGAAATTATTTATTTATTTATATTTTATATTTTATTTATTATATTTATTTATTTTATTACATTTCATTTGGTACTGCCCAAACCTGCTGTAGTGCATTCTTATACTTTATAATACTTTGAAGTAGTTTTGTTTTGTATCCCCATATTTTTCCCAAATCGTTTATCCCAAACTGTACCCCCCTCCTTCTACCTGTGTTATCCCTCTCCCAGGATGAGATCATCCCCAAACCCCCACCCTGGCTCTCTGTCAATCACTCAGCCTCCCATCCCCTCCATGCAGAAGTTTCGGTCCAAGTCGTCCAGTGATTAGCCAGAGGCCAGGGGTCAGCCCCCCGAGCCTTGCCCCATACGCTGTCCTGTATGTCTATGGCCCAGCATCCATCCCTTAGGGTCACTTATTGGTTGGTAAAATGTTATCTACTTTCGGTTTCCACCTCCCTTTAAATGTAACCTTGGCACATCTCCCTGGGGCTCTTGGCAGGAGGCCCCTGAGGTGCAGGAGCTCCTTTGGGACTCCTAATAAAACCTTGGATTAACCCCTGCTAAGAGTCGGCCCTTTATCATCTACCGCTGTCTCTGGTGTCTCTTGTGCTGCACAGGGGCCCAGCCCAGGTGCCCTCAGCACCCTCGGGGCACAGAGAGTGTCTCCCCCCAGCCCAGGTGCCCTCAGTTCCCTCGGGGCACACACAGAGAGTGTCTCCCCCCAGCCCAGGTGCCCTCAGCACCCTCGGGGCACAGACAGTGTCTCCCCGCTCTCGGCCGTGTCAGGGCTGCCCCCCGGTGTCTGCCGACTCGGGACCGGCCGAGGGTTACTGAGAGGCTCGCACAAACCCGCTCAGCTCCTGATTGTGGCGGTGTTTGAGGGTCCCCAGGACGAGGGAAGAGACGAGAATCTTGACTCCACCTCTCAGAAGGCTGAAATATTATTTTATGATCTCTATTATATTAAAAGAAAATGAGATAGTAGAACTATACTAAAAGAGCAAGGAGACATCAGAAAGCTGGAAAGGAATGAATAATAAAAACCTGGGACTGCTCACAGCCCCGACGCAGCTGGACCATGATTGGTCATCAAGTAGACACTGCACAGGAGACTAATCCAAGATGCCCCTGTTGCTAAACCATCTCCAGCCCACACTCCACAGCCAGCAGATCGTTATTGGTTCCATTTCTGTTCTGAGGCTTCTCAGGAGAAAAATCCCAGCAAAAGGATTTTCATAAACACGTCAGTGCCAGGTGATGGCACAGGCAGCATCGGCCGGCCGAGGTCACTGTGTCATCCCTGCCAGCCCAGGTGTCACAGCAAGGAGGAGAGAGTTCACCCTGTGCTCACCCTGCAATACAGAGCAATACAACACACATATTAACACAAGATGATAACCTTTTTCTATTTTCTTTACATGTGGATTTATTGTTATAGGAAACCCAAAACAACAAAAGCACACAAAAAACAACACTCATCTACAATTAACACCCCCTTCAGATGACACACGAAGTCACCATCCCTCTCATCACAACTGCTAAATTACACCCCAGCAATCATTGGTCCTCGGGAACGTGGTTCCCGGGAGCCTCAAAAAAATCTTCCTGCCTGACAAAAACCCCGGTCCCTGGACAGTCCGCGCCCAAACTCTGGTGATGAGCGTCGCCTCACAGACCGACTGGGACCGAGGAAAAAAAAACAGCCGGCGGGGGGGAAACCCAGCTGGGGATTTTTTATTCTAAATTTAAAAATGAGTTGAAAAACTTGAAAAGCAAAAGTCACACACACAAGGTTAAATCCAGTAATCCAGTCGGCATGCGCTGACACATGCAGAGATGAGCAGACGCAGACAGACACAGACACATGCTCTCACACACGCTCACACGCTCTTCCCACTTACACACTCGCTGCGGCCCTTACTCGAGACGCTGAAGAACGTGCTGCCACACATCTTCTGGCTGCGCTCCTTGACGTCAGTTGGTAGGTTCTGGGGAAATCGGTAGCCTCGGGGACCTGTGAGACGACAGGAAGCGGTCAACGAGTGGCTATCTGACAGCTAGGACTTGTCTCCACTCTGGACCAATAAGTTTTCTACCCAAAATCCCATAAAAGACAGATGAACAGTAAAGTTTTTATAACTCTTCTACCTGACTGTGACTACGTGCCCGGGCAGGGCAGCTCCAACCATAAGTGGTACAATATAAGTACACACAACAATCTAAGTCGATGCATACAGTGCAAGTGTACATAGAGGGTAGGTACATACAGTATAAGCCAGCACAGGTACACACAATATAAGCCAGGACTTGAGATAACTCGCTGGAAGATGAATTCTTGAGTCCTATACCCTTCAGAAGATGGAACCTATAGAAGTACTGCAGTCACATGAGGAGGGTGCAAGACACTCCCTCTAGCAGTCCAAGAAAATGGCATGGAAAAAAAGGCACTACCAAAGCTGGTAGTGAGAAGGAAGATGGATGAGAACATCTTGTCCGTTTGAGACATTCCTGTCTCAAAGAGTAAAAATGTAAAGATGCCAGAATAAGGGATATCCAGAAAGGAATGTGAGTAGAATACAGCCTAGATGGCACAGAACAGTGCCGATAAAGCATTGAGACGTAACAAAGGCCTATGACGTGGAAGACAACGGACACAGACACGGACAACACAGACACGGACAACATAGACACAGAGACAAGTGGCAACTGCCTGGCACTGTCCCCTTAGGCACCCGAGATGCCTAGCGCAAGATGTGCCAGAGGCTGCTGATGCCAAAGGAGAGGAAGCCCTATGATGATAGCACGTGATGATGAAATGTAACTCGTTAAAAGAAGTTAGTGCCACAGCAGTTAAGAGGATGCTCGAGAGGCTCAGCAAGCCTAGAGAAGGAAGCCGACGGCCAGGTGACCGTGGCTATAGCTCCGGACGTGAAGGCGAGCTCCTCAGGGGAAAGATCCGTGACGACGTCGGGCCGAGGAAGGCGGACGATGCAAAGTTCACAAGAATCCTGAGATGGGTCGGAACTGCCCTGCCCGGCAAAGGCTCTGGTCAGGCTGAGGAGAAACCCTCTCCCTTTTCTTCCAGAGAGCTGGTCCCACTACAGACCTCTCCACTAAGCTGACATCAAATTGCCCTCTGTGATAGTAAAGGTTTTTCCCCTTCTCCCAACTGCTGGCCCCGACACTTAGCTTTTGGAAAAGGAGCAGACAAAATCCATCCTCGGTCGGACGTGGATGTTGAAACGTGCTCCGTGTGTGCCTCGGTGCTGTCGTTTCCAACCTTTGGCTACGAGGCTCCTCAGGGTACCTAAGACAAAACAGAAAAGGTGACTATTGCCGTCAAAAACAGTAATCCCCGGGACTCCTCCGCACCCCTGCCCCGGCTCACCTCAAATTTTGATTTGACTCCAGAGGGTGCCCAGAAGATACCTGCAAAGAGAAAAGGTACACACTTAGCATGCTGCTGTGTAACACTCACCTGTGAGTCAGCCTGCCTAAACACCGACTCACCTGCCCTCCTCTGTTCCTTGGCATGCCTAGGGCAGCGACAGCACCTGCAAAGAAACAAAGCAGAAAAGCATGCTGAGACACTGTGAAAACACAACCTCCCAAATCTGACAAGGATGCCACACTGATACCTTAAGCTGCACACAGCTGGAATGGGCATGCCCGGCCAGGATAGATGGCAAGTGGACCACCTAAAATAAAAAGTGGAGATGCTAAGAGCTGCACCAGAAACTGAGACATCAGCAAAAACAACTGCTTCTGTACACTACTCAATGCTCACCTCGCCCACTTGGCCTTGACTTCCTAAAAAGAGAGACAAAGAAGACTGCTCTAACAGCCATCATTTATGCTCTCTCTACAGAGACAAACAGTGTCTGACCTGCTCGGGGGAATCCCCTCACCCGGGATGAGGGGCTCTGCCCTGGATTTCATCCTTCTGCACCTGAAAGAAAGGACAAAAATCAAAGAGCTGCAGGATAACTTAAGAGCTCCAGACATCTTGTGCCCATCTACAAATCCCACCTAGAGTCCAACGACACCCCACATTACAAACATCAAGTCCCCGGGACTTCTCCTATTGCACCAGGCTATGCAGAAAGGCAGAGCAGCTCCGGCACAAATGTGTGCAGACACCCGTGACACAGGACAGGACAAACAACGGGGACACAACAGGAACAGAAATCTCTGGGTAAGGAAAATGACAGCGAGCACCAAGAGGACGCAAAATTAGAGGACCGAGGTGAAACTGATGGCGGGCTGATGAAGTTCAGAGAACCCTGGAGGAACAAGATGCTAACTGAATGATTTATTCCAAGAACTGCAAAGATGGATGCCCGAGAATCCTACGGTCAGAAGCCTCTACCTGTCCCCACATTCTTACAAGTCCTAATCCATCATAACAGAACCTTGCAGGGTGCAGCTGTCCATACAGCTCAGAACAAGACCTGAAAAGACATCTGACCGGATGCTTTGAAAAAGAGTTGCGATTCTGATACCTGTCTGAGCTGCCGGGTTAAAAGTTCCATGGCATCGGTGCCAGGGCAAGGAACGCTGAGAGTACAGATGCTAAGACTGGTGCCAAGGTTTCTGACAGGCCCCTCAAAGGGCTATGATAAAAGACATGAGATATCCAACAACACATAATACACAAAAGACAAGTGACACAATACACACTGGGACTGCTCTGCCCTGCGCACCTCAGCACTGGGATCAAAAGTGAGATTTTGCTTTTATGGGGCCTAAGGGGCCACTTCATGGACACTCCTCACCTCCAAAGCGGACTCAAATCCCCCCCTCCCAGTAATTCCCAAACCAGCACCCTGCTTTCATCCCCCCTGGGGGTCGTAGCCCTCTACTTCTCTCTCAGACATCTGGGGATGCTGGTCTCAGGTGCAAAGAAAGGCCACCTCGTCAGCTGGGAAGGTCCTGCTGGCACCGGGCTGGTGTCTCTTCGACAGCTGTATTAAAGAAAACCAAACATCAATGCCTGATCGTGGCACCACATTGGCCAAAACCCCACAAGTCTGCTCCTCACCGTGCTCCTAAGAACGCTCAGCTGCTCGGGCCGCACGCTTCGGGCACGCTCAGAGACCGAGGCCGTCATCACAGGGGACGCCTGGGTTAAGAGGAGATGAGGTGATTTGGCACGGCTGAAACCTGAGTGGACCCTCGCTCCTCCCCCCTACTTCCCTGACTCACCACAACTCCTCAGCACTTGCTGGAGGCCACCTGGATGGCACCTTTAAATAGAAAAGTTCAGGGCTTCATCACCAAGTCCTGTAATGCATCCACAGGGCTCATATTTGCAGGAAACCCGGTGCATCGGCCGGCTGGTGACGGGGGCTTGGCATACTCCGAGTGGATTGCCTAAAGTACACAAATGAGAACGGAAGCTTAGAGCTGCACCAGAAATTGAGACCTGAGCAATAACAACTACTTCTCTCCACTGCTCACCTTGACTGCTGGTATCCACATTTGCTTCCTAAAAAGAAAGACAAAGAACAGTGCTGTAACAGAGTCACCATATACACTTCTGCTGCAGAGACAAACGGTGCCTCACCTGCTCGGGGGAAACCCCTCACCCGGGATGGGGCCCTCTGGCACACATTTAATCCATCTGAATCTGAAAAAAAAGTTAGGACAAAACTCAAACTGTTGCAGGATTACTTAGGAGCTCCAGACGTCTTGTGTCCATCTACAAATCCCATCTAGAGTCCCACTACACCCCACATTACAAACTCCCAGGGACTTCTCCTACTGCACCAGGCTATGCGGCAGGGCAGAGCAGCTCCGGCACAAATGTGTGTGCTGACACCCGTGACACGGGACAGGACGTGACAGACAGGGGGGACACAACAGGAACAGAAAGCTCCTGGCAAGGAAAGTGGCTGCAAGGACTCAGAGAATGCAAAAGGAGATGACCAAGATGAGACAGATGGCAAACTGATGAGGCTCAGAGAACCCTAGAGGAAGATGCTGGCTGAATGATTTATTCCAAGAACTGCAAAGATGGATACCCAGGAATCCTACGGTCAGAATCCTCACCCTAACCTCGCATTCTTACAAAGCCTAATCTGTTGAAATGGAGCATTGCGGAGCACGGCTGTCCGTGCAGCTCAGAACAAGACCTGAAAAGCCACCTGACTGGATGCTTCCAAAGAGAGATGCAATTCTGATGCCTGTCTGAGCCCCCGAGTCAAAGGTTCCATGGCCTGGGGACCAGGCTGAGGAACACTGAGATCACAGATTCTAAGAATGGCGCCAAGGTTTCTGACAGGCCCTTCACAGGGCTAAGATAAGAGACATGAGATACCCAAACATCACATAATACACAAAAGACAAGGGACACGATACACACCGGGACTGCTCTGCCCTGTACACCTCAGCACTGTGATCAAAAGTGAGACTTTCCTTTTACGTGGCCTAAGGGGCCACATCTTGGCTACCCTCATCTCCAGAGACAACTCAACCCCCTCCCCCCCAGGAGCCCCAACCCAGCACCCTGCTTTCATCCCCTCTGTGGGTCGTAGCCCTTGACTTATCTCTTGGACATATGGAAATCCCAGTCCATGTCAGGTGCGAAGGAAGGCCGCCTTGTCAGCTGGGAAGGTCCTGCTGGCACCGGGCCGTTGTCTCTTAGACAGCTATATCAAAGGAAACCAAACATCAATGCCTGATCCTGGCACCACATTGGCCAAAACCCCACAAGTCTGCTACTCACCCTTCTCCTAAGAAGGCCCGGCTCTTCGGGTCGCACGCTCCGGCCGCGCTCGGAGGCCGATGCCATCGTCGTGGGGTGCGCCTGGGTTAAGTGGACAGGAGGTGACGTGGCATTGCTGAAATCTGAGTGGACCCTCACTCCTCCTCCCTACTTCCCTGACTCACCGCAACTCCTCGGCGGTTCCTGACGGCTGCCCGGAACGTGGGGCTCGCGAGAGTGGCAAACCCGGTCTGGCGGCCCGTTGGGGATGGGAGCTTGGCATGCTCCGAGCAGATGGCCTAAGGCACAAAAACGAGAATGGAGACTTAGACTTGCCCCAGGAATTGAGACCTCAGCAACAAGAAAGGCTACTGCTCACCTTACCCTCTTGAACTTGACTGCTGAGATCCTGCTATACTTGCTAAAAATAAAGACAAAGAACAGCGCTGTAACAGGGTCACACTTGACACATCCCCTGCACAGACAAATGGTGACTGACCCGCTATGGGGAACCCCCTCACCCGGGATGGGGTGCTCTGCCATGGATGCAATGCATCTGCACCTGCAAGAGAGTTAGAACATATGTCAAACACCTGCAGGATGACTCAAAAGCTGCAAACACCTTATATCAATCTAGGAACAGCATCTAGAGTCCAAGTACACCCCACATGAAAAATTTCAACTCCCCAGGGCTTGTCCTATTACAAAAGGCTATGCAGCAGGGCAGAGCAGCTCTGGCACAAATATGTGCAGACACCCGTGACACAGGACAGACAGGACACGACAAACAATGGGCACACAACACAGACAGAAATCTCTTGGCAAAAAGGATTACTGCGAGCAACGAGAGCATGCCAAATGAGATGACCGAGGTGAGACTGATGGCAAGCTGATGTGGCTCAGAAAACACTGAAGGAAGAAGATGCTAATTGAATGATTTATTCCAAGAACTGCAAAGATGGATACCCGAGAATCCTACGGTCAGAAGCCTCTACCTGTCCTCACATTCTTTCAAGTCCTAATCTGCCATAATGGATCCTGGCAGGGCATAGCTGTCCATACAGCTCAGAACAAGGCCTGAAAAGACATCTGACTGGATGCTTCCAAAGAGAGATGCAATTCTGATACATGTCTGAGCTCCCCAGGCAAAGGTTGTATGGCATGGGTGCCAGGCCAACAAATGCAGAGATCACAGAGGATAAGAACAATGCCAAGGTTTCTGACAGGACCCTGAAAAGGCTAAGGTAAGAGACATGAGATACCCAAACAACACACAAGGCACAATAGACAAGGGACATCATACACACCGGGACTGCTCTGCCCTGCGCACCTCAGCACTGGGATCAAAAGTGAGATTTTGCTTTTATGGGGCCTAAGGGGCCACTTCATGGACACCCCCCCACCTCCAAAGCGAACTCAAAAACCCATCCCAGTAATTCCCAAACCAGCACCCTGCTTTCATCCCCCCTGGGGGTCGTAGCCCTCTACTTCTCTCTCAGACATCTGGGGATGCTGGTCTCAGGTGCAAAGAAAGGCCACCTCGTCAGCTGGGAAGGTCCTGCTGGCACCAGGCTGGTGTCTCTTAGACAGCTGTATTAAAGAAAACCAAACATCAATGCCTGATCGTGGCACCACATCGGCCAAAACCCCACAAGTCTGCTCCTCACCGTGCTCCTAAGAACGCTCAGCTGCTTGGGCCGCACGCTTCGGGCACGCTCAGAGACCGAGGCCGTCATCACAGGGGACGCCTGGGTTCAGAGGAGATGAGGTGATTTGGCACGGCTGAAACCTGAGTGGACCCTCGCTCCTCCCCCCTACTTCCCTGACTCACCACAACTCCTCAGCACTTGCTGGAGGCCACCTGGATGGCACCTTTAAATAGAAAAGTTCAGGGCTTCATCACCAAGTCCTGTAATGCATCCACAGGGCTCACACATGCAGGGAACCCGGTGCATTGGCCGGCTGGTGACAGGGGCTTGGCATACTCCGAGTGGATTGCCTAAAGTGCACAAACGAGAACGGAAGCTTAGAGCTGCACCAGAAATTGAGACCTGAGCAATAACAACTACTGCTCTCCACTGCTCACCTTGACAGCTGGTATCCACATCTGCTTCCTAAAAAGAAAGACAAAGAACAGTGCTGTAACAGAGTCACCATATACACTTCTGCTGCAGAGACAAACGGGGCCTCACCTGCTCGGGGGAAACCCCTCACCCGGGATGGGGCCCTCTGGCACACATTTAATCCATCTGAATCTGAAAAAAAAGTTAGGACAAAACTCAAACTGTTGCAGGATTACTTAGGAGCTCCAGACGTCTTGTGTCCATCTACAAATCCCATCTAGAGTCCCACTACACCCCACATTACAAACTCCCAGGGACTTCTCCTACTGCACCAGGCTATGCGGCAGGGCAGAGCAGCTCCGGCACAAATGTGTGTGCTGACACCCGTGACACGGGACAGGACGTGACAGACAGGGGGGACACAACAGGAACAGAAAGCTCCTGGCAAGGAAAGTGGCTGCAAGGACTCAGAGAATGCAAAAGGAGATGACCAAGATGAGACAGATGGCAAACTGATGAGGCTCAGAGAACCCTGGAGGAAGATGCTGGCTGAAAGATTTATTCCAAGAACTGCAAAGATGGATACCCAGGAATCCTACGGTCAGAATCCTCTCCCTAACCTCACATTCTTACAAAGCCTAATCCGTTGAAATGGAGCATTGCGGAGCACGGCTGTCCGTGCAGCTCAGAACAAGACCTGAAAAGCCACCTGACTGGATGCTTCCAAAGAGAGATGCAATTCTGATGCCTGTTGGAGCTCCTGAGTCAAAAGGTCAATGGCCTGGGTACCAGGCCAAGGAATGAAGAGATTACAGATGCTAACAATGATGCCAGGGTTTCTGCTAGGCTCCTCAAAGGCCTAAGGTAAAGGACATGACACATGCAACCACACAGAACACACAATAGACAAATGACACAGTACACACCCGGACTGCTCTGCCCTGTACACCTCAGCACTGTGATCAAAAGTGAGACTTTGCTTTTATTTCCCCCCCAGGCCTAAGGGGCCGCTTCGTGGACACCCCCGTCTCCAAAGCGGACTCAAAAACCCCTCCCGATGGGTCCCTGCCCTGCGCCCTGGTTTCATCCCTTCTGTGGGTCGTAGCCCTCTACTTCTCTCTCAGACATCTGGGGATGCCGGTCTGTGTCAGGTGCAAGGGAAGGCTGCCTCGACATCTGGGAAGGTCCTGCTGGCACTGTTGTTCAACAACTTCCTGTTGTTTCTTCGTCTGCTCCAATAAAGTAAACAAAATATCAATGCATAACCTCAGCAGCACATTGGCCAAAACCCAACAATTCTGCCACTCACTCTTTTCCCAAGAATGCCCGGCTCCTGGGGCCGCACGCTTCAGCCGCACTCGGAGGCTGACGCCATCGTCGTGGGGCACGCCTGGGCTAAGAGGAGACGAGGGGATGTGGCGCTGCTGAAACCTGAGCGGAGCCTCGCTCCTCCTCCCTACTTCCCTGACTCACTGCAACTCCTCGGCCATTGCTGAAGGCTACCCTGGTGACACCTTTAAACAGAAAAGGCAGAGGCTTCATCGCCGAGTCCCGGGATTCTTCCCTAGGGCTCGGGAGAGCGGCAAACCCAGCGCGTCGGCCGGTTGGTGACTGGGGCTTGGCCTACTCCGAGTGGATTGCCTGAAGCGCAGAAACAGGAACGGATGCTTAGAGCTGCACCGCAAAGTGAGACTGGAGCAATAACAACTAACTGCTTCTGTACGCTACTCAATGCTCACCTTGCCCATCTCACCTTGACTGCTGATGTCCAGCTTCCTAAAAAGAAAAAGAACAGAGCTGTAACAGAGTCACACTTGACACTCCCCCTGCAGAGACAAACAGTGACTGACCTGCTCGGGGGAACCTCCTCACTCGGGATGGGTGGATGGATTTTGCCCTGGATTTTATCCTTCTGCATCTGAAAGAAAGCGAGGACAAACGTCAAAGGGCTGCAGGATATCTTCACAGCTCCAAACATCTTCTGTCTATCTAGGAATATCATCTAGAGTCCGGCCACACCCCACAAACTGCGTGTCCCTGAGCCTTGTCCTGTTGCAGCAGCCTCTGCGGCAGGGCAGAGCAGCTCCGGCACAAACATGTGCAGACACCCGTGACACAGAACGTGACCAACGGGGGGACGTTAAACACAACACATTATGCTTGTGGTGAGGGCCTCAAGGGGAAAAGGCAAAAGGGACCCCAAAGACACAGTAGGTAACACGGTACACCCGACAACACGACGTGGACCGGAACTGCTCTGCCCTGCCTGCCTGCACGCTGCCATCAAATGTGGAGTCTCTCCCCTTAGCTGTCCTAAGAGGCCCCTAGGACAAGATTGCTTTTCCCTCTGCTAATTTTTCAATCTGTCCCAGGAACTCCCAACCCGCTGCTCTCCCATCTCCAGGCCATGACCCAGACTTATCTTTTGGATGATCAGTGATGTGAATCCACGTTGCACCTGAAATGAGTCTGCCTCGGAGGGCCCCGTGATCGCCTGTTAGCCTCTCGGTCAGCTACAATAAAGAAAACCAAAACCAAAGTATGAGTTCAGAGTTATGTGGGCCAAATCCCAGCAAGTCAGCTACTTGCCCTCTCCTGAGTGTGCCTGGCTCCTTCAGGCTCCACCTTCATCCTGATTCCAAGGCTGTGGGCATTATTATGAGTGACACCTGGGTTAGAGAAAAGCAAAGTTCAATGGCATTCCTGTGAGTGCACTGGATGACCTTGTGTGAGGAAGACATGGGAATGCCTCTGCTGTGCTTCTGAAAAGCCCTGTGTGGGGGGGCCCTCAAATAAACACCCTTTCTCACCCTGCTGCCTACAAACCCCCCTGCCCCCCAATAACTCCTAACTGGACACCTGCTCACCCTCCCTCTCCCAGTCACAACCCTCAACTCACCTGAAGCCTCCATCTCAAACATCATTTTTGACACTGGGCAGATGCCTCCTGTGACATGATCAATCTGCTGAAAGAAGTGCTGTGCTGGACACAACCTGGGATCTCTGGAAGCTGTGCACCTCCTAAAAACAATAAAAACACAAAACAAGAACAAAACCAGAAATTGCAAATGCACTTTATCACCCCTAAACACAAAATCTGAAATCGTCACCTTAAATACTCCCTGTATTCCATGCCATTTTCTTCACAGGATCTTCCAAGCCTCTATTGCTTTAGATGCCCAGAAACACCTGCTGAAAGCAAGCTGAGATAAGCTGAAAGAGCCTCGTCACTGAAATGACAGGAGAGCCCTCACCCCAGCACATCCCAGAGAGGGAATGAAGCCCCTCAGCAAAGGCTGGGGTTAATATACCCCGATGGTGCCCGCCTCCCATTCCCATGATGCCTGAGAAAAGGGAGGGAGCTAATCCCACCAAATATAAAAGCCCTCAGAGCAGCTGCAGCTGTTTGGCTCCTCTGACTCAAATTCAAAGGGAGTAAAGGCCTTGTTATAGAAGAAAGCTCTTCAGAAAAATAACAGCGCTTTCTTTTTTGACACAACTACTTGGAGCAGAACAACAGAAAAATGGTAAGACATAAAGCATTGTGTTTAGGTTAGGTAGCATACCTAGATAAATTGGGTAATTTGCTGTTAACTTACATAATTAATCTGTGTTTAACAAAAGCCATCTAATAAATTAACACCCAGAACTTCAGCAGCCCAGCTGGCCCTACCAAATCTCTCTGTTGATACATGCAGTAAACAAAACCAAAATCCCAGGAATACCTATCAGAAGTCTAGGAAAGAAACCTCTTGAAATTAATCCTACCTCAAATACAAACCAACCTGTCCAGAAAGTTAGCTTCACTCAAAAAACTATTTACACAGAGTTAATAAGACCAAGAAATAAAACAACACACCATCTACCACCAACGAATACAACAGTGAAGGAAAAAAACCCATGTTTTTTTCTTTTTTTTATTTCAACTAACTTCCTTTATTAGCTAGAACCAAAGATTTTGCCAGGGCTGTAAAAAAAACCAACAACTTCTTTTTCTTCTTCTCCTTCTGAAACGTCCCTTCTCCTTTCCAAATTCCTTACAACTTCTGAGTTTCAATCCAAGCCAAAAGCAAAATTCGTGCACTTGTGAGTCCGGTGCTCCTGTCAGGTTCTCTGTCTCACTCCACATCTTCTTACACTTTCAGTCTGAACGCTGTCCTGCCCTGATGAGTTTGACAGAAGCATTGGCACATGTTAAGAGGGCATTTCCCTCCCTGCCTCCCTCCCTCCCCAGAGCTGGTTTCCTTAGCGCATTTCAATCGATCCCGAGCCTGCAATGATGCGCGCTCACCTCAAGGCTCACAGCAAGCACGCAGCAGCTCAGGCTGCCTTGGCTCCAGGGCTCTGTGCTTGGATAGCTGAGAAAACTCCCGATGAGCCTCTGTTCCAAGACATTGGAATGCAATTTCCCTGTGCATTTGGTGGCAGCTTTGGGTCCCTCTGGGGGACGGCACCCAGCGTGACCCCCGCCCCTCGCCCGCCCCCCACCGGCTCCTGCACCGCCGTGGGGCTCCCTCTCCTGGGCACCTTGGGCTGCCCCCAACGGCATCAGAGCCCCGAGCCTTCACCCCCCCTTTCCCTGACCCCCAAAGAAGGCTCAGAACGAGTCCGACTGCCCTGGACAGCAGCGCAGCGCTTCCCCCAAGCCCTTCCCCAGATGATGAAATCTCCATGTGATTCAATCTCTCCTAGGAAAATTCAGTCAAGGGTTTAATATCTGAAAGCTTTACTCTCAAGAAGAATTATTTAAATTTGCCATCCTTGACAGGAGTTGTGATTGTGAGACCAAGTAGAGGAAGTCATGCTATGGAACAATAAAATTATTTAAATATGAACTGGTTCAAGCCTGAACTGACACTTTGAATGTTTCTGTCTCTCTGCTAAAAAAATTGGGTGTAAGAGAGGGGTTTTTCTTTAACTTTGTTCATTGCTAAATACACAGAAATCTAACATTGAAGTGCCTAGGCACAATACACACAGGTTAGAAAAATGGAGGTGGTACACATTGCATTCAGCTGCAGGCAGAAGGATTAGCTATCTCACACATACCCAATGTGCCTTCCAAGATATTCAATTGAACTTTGGACTCTGATTTCTAAGAACAGGAAAGTGAGGCAGATTACGAAAGTGATGCCTGCCAGAAATGTAAAGCTAGCTTTGATACAGGTTTGGTGGTTTTGTGGTATTTTTTTCCCTCCTGCAATGCATGCCCAGGTAAAAGGTGTTCAATAGCAAAGCATGTGAGGCACACTAAAAGTCAAGGCAATTCACTTCTTTAGTGTGATGATCTTTCTTCATCTCTTAATAAAAGAAGCTCTCTCTGAATGGCTGCCAGATCTGATGAGATATGGTCAGCAAAAATGCCTAAAGCACGAGACCTGTTCTGGAAAGTGCTGCCCATGCACAGCTTTTGATTCTTGTCTTTGCACTGCTTGTGTTGTACTTTTTCTACTGTTTAGAAAGGTCTCGGCATCCAATATTGGTGGCAAGGTCCTTTTTGTGCAACAGGATGCTTTTTGTGGTTGTCAGTGCTTATTCAAGGTGATCTGTCCACAAGTTTGGGACATATTTTTAGAATCTCCTCTTTAATTGTGAGCATTTCCAGAGCATTTAACTCAAGTGATACTTCTTGTGTTAACAGCTGAACAATGTCTAGGAGAATACAGAAAACTATAAAATAATGGTAAATCACAAAAATATGATGCACAGAAAACCCTTATTAACAGATGCTGAAAATAAGAATGTAACCTTTGGTGGCTTGTTTTGAATTTGAATGAGTGCTCTTGTCACCTGCAGCAAAATATTCCTAACTGCTATGAGAATAACTGGCATTTATGGGCACTTAAATATGGTTCTTTACTATCTGTGTTTGCAGAAAATGGGCAGATCTTCCTGAGGTTAGCTGTTGGTATGCCACTTCTAGAGCAGATGGGGAAATAAAACACTGAAATCAAGTGATTTTAGCAATGAGAGAAGCTAAGGGACTATCAGTCCAAATGACAAGCTGGGGCTCACACCATTCTTTGTGTGTGCTTACAGGAGCTTTGGTTCTCTAGGAGTAAGAAAGAGTCTCTATGTTAAAATGTTTGCCTGCTATTGTTCATTAGAAAAACCCCAAAACTGCCACCCACACAGACTTCTGATCAAGAATGTCAGCAGAGTTTAAAGGCTGAACTCTTCATACTTTTAGGCCTGAGCAGTCACCACCTTCTAAACTGTGGTCTAGTTTATTTAGACTACTCAGTTTCTTTCCTTTTAAAATTGGAATTAAAATTTCATGCACCTTTGGCCTTTTGAACTAATATATATTTGTTGTTTTCATATCCTAAGATTATATTCTTCAATTGAAAAACTATCCTATCATATATGCACCTCAAATGAGACGACTTCACTGGAAACAATATATTATCATGAAAAGTATGCTTTTGTAGTGCTAAACAGTTTTCAGCTGGTTTATCACAAAAATCCCCTCAGACTGTTCAGAACAAGACTGAATTCAGGTAAAACTGTCATTTCATGTGACAATGCAAAGCTCATCTTAGCCAGTAAACAACAATACACTGCTTTGCTGTCAAAATGTAGCCATGAAGGACAGACCTGAGACTCAACTTTTGCACTTTTAAGTATTTTTAAAGCAAGGTGTGCAGCAGGGGGAAAGTTTAGAAAATCAGTAGAAAATGCACTGTTAGATAAAAGCCTTGCTAATTGCCTCCAGAGCCTCTGCGTGAACACAGCTATTTTGTATTCTGGTTGGAGAAGTTATTGTGGAAAACTTCCAACATGCACTTGAAAAAATGTTGAAAAAGGATCATGTGTTCTGTGTTTTTTGTCAGCATTAAAAATAGCTGCAGTGCTGAAGGTGATCTGTGTAGCAGTGATGTAATTGTGAACCAAAGCTGACATTTTGGTGTCTTATCTGCACGTCTCAAAAGGCTCTAGTTGGAGAAAGTGCACTTTAATGTAATTTTGCTTCTGTTGTGGTTGGCCAGTGAGCTGTCTGTGTACATGCATGCTGATGTTTTACATATAAATTTACATGTATTTGATGATGTAGAGATACACACACACAAATACACATAATTTAGGTCTGCAAACAAAATGATGCTTACAGACACATTTTTACATTGATTGTAAAATGTAAGGATGACCTTCTAAAATCTGTTTCCCTTTACATCTCCAGCTAAATAAGTATTCAGTGCTACCCAGTATAAAATGACATATGACAGCTACTTGCTTAATTATAATTTTTGCAACTACCTCTTGATTACCATACACAAAAAGGCTCAGTGATTAGTTTTGACTGATTAACTTCTGTTTATAAAAGACAGAGAAAAAGACACATGGTGTTGGAGGATGAAATTCTGGTCCTTCAGAAAGAGGAAGCCAAAGAACCTTCCCCAGCAAAAGAGGACAATCCTAAACCATGCCCTGCACAGTCACTCCCAGCAGATGTTGGCCAGCCTGGAAAGATCAGGCAGGCAAGGATAATCAGGAATTCTCCTGTCAGAGTTCCAGCTGGGAATGACTGGGTATGGTGTCAGTCATCTGTGCTCCTGAAACCGGTAGCTTTGTAAAAGTAAGTATATAAACAGATCAATGAATAAATTCCCGGAAGCTGGATCCCTTCTGAACAGCCCATCTTCAAAAGTATTACCCAGGGTCTCTGATAGCAACCAAGCCCTAACAGCTTTTCCCTGAGGATGTGGAGGTGCTCTGCAGGCTCTCCTCACATCACCAGCACAACTTTTTCCTCCTTGGTGCTGGTGGCTTGCCCCAGGTGCAAATGTGGTGAGAGAACACACAGTGGGAGACCTTGGGAAAGCACCCTAGGTGATATCCTGGCACAAGGGATGATACCTGACAAGATATTTGCTGTCCATAAATATTTAAGCAAGTACTGTAGGAAGGCGGCTTGGGGTTTCTTGCAATGTTCTATTTCCTTTAATTGTCAGTATCTCCTTATCAGCTGGTAGATGTGGTAGGTGTACTGTTATTGTCAAGAAAAACTGATCAAAATACGGGGGAATTTACATACAAATAAAAGCTGCTGGAAATGAACTCTAGTAATCCCAGTGCTCTGGTTTACCTCATCAAGTTTCCTCTCCTCGCCAGTCTGAGCAGAGATGAAGTGATGTGGAATGGCATTCACACCTCCTTCAAGGCAGGAAGAAAAGCAGAGTGAATTCATCCCTTTTTCTCTTGGATGGAGCCACTTTTACCCAAGTCTGCAGCACCCAGGGAACAACTGCATTAAAAAAAAAAGACTTGTAAGAACAATGAAGAATTGGAAGGAAGGTTCAGCCACTGAAATGGAGGCCAGCCCACTGTGAAATGTCAGGGTTTATATTTTACTTTTCTTCCAGTAGCTGCTGCTTTTCTCTTGGGATATTTTTTCCCTTCTTTTTAATAAATTCTCTTCCCTGCCTCACTTGAGCCCTGGAGCTTTCTCTGGGGTTTTATTAAGTGGTACTGGAGAGGAAAAATACTTGGGGACATAACACCTCCACACCCCAGACCTTTCCCCTGTATTTGCACACCGGTACCTACCGTGGCCTAGACAGAGCTCTGGAGGGAGACTGGAGAAAATCCTCCCTTGCTGTAGCTGCTGGTGTGCAGGTAGAACTCTTTATCCAAAGTCTGCAGAATTCTGATGCTCTGCAGCAACATGCCAGGATCAGGCTTGGGTTAATGAAGCAATGAAACCAGCACTTAGCTTCCAAATTGATTTCCATGGAGACACCTACCCAGTAATAGTGTTTGGGCTTTTTTATTCAATAAAAGTTTGAGATATAAATATTCTCCATTTGCTTAATAGTTACAGTTGTAAAATATTTTAGGATAGCCTACCCGTCACCTGTCATTCAGCATCTCTATAAATGTCGTGAAAACATCATGGTGAAATAAAAACTTCTTATTTCCAGCCCACAAACCCTATTTCCACACACTCACAAAATCAAATCAGAGACAAAAAGGGGAGAGAAGGAGCTGGGGGGACGGGGAGCGGGAGGGATACAGTACAGCAGGCGACAATGCAGTACTTGCTACACAGTAGCAAAAGAAATGGGTACAAAATTTAGTCTGCTATAATGACAAGCTTCTCAGGACATTTGTTATGGACCAGCGTTGTCCAGTGCACTTCTGAAGGACCACTTGAAATCCAAATTCATTTTCATTGTTCTCCTGCAATTCCAGGCAGCGCTTGGATTTTCGGTTCTGGATAGGACCTCCCTGTAGAGATTGGGGCAAAAAGAAGAAGAAAAAGAAAAAGAGGGGTTTGTGTTAAACACTGACCTTGTTGCATTGCTCCTGCGGGGTAACAGAAGTTATAGAACATTCCAGTGTCCATCTACTGTGAAAACCTTTACAGTTAGAGACAAGGTGAGGATTTGCTGGATTTGGAATGAAGGTTCCTTTGTTGCAGGCTGGTTTAATCTCTGATGCAGTTTGCAATAGTCTCAATTGCCTGGTTTCCATTTCAGCAAATGGGATTTCTGGAATGGAGCTGTGTTTCTACCCATGCATTTTAACCATAAAAAAGCCAAAAGCTTTCCTGTTTGCTTGAGTTCCCTGATTTTGTGGTTCTGCTGCACTTCTGAACACCAAAATAAGGCAAAACACAGCCATGGTATGCTGCATAAATGATCAAATGCAAAAACTGTTTTTTCCTTGAATACTGAAATGTCTTTTATAATCTTTTCTTGCTAATTCTCAGTATTGATTCTGTTCAATTCCCAGCTTAATGCTGCCTTATTAAAGCCTTGCCTTCATTGTTGAGTTGCATCAAGCTTTAAATCTCTGCTATCGCACAAAAACCTATAGACCTCAATTACAATTAAATTGTCATGCAGGTGACATAAATTACATTTCCCCCTCTTGAAATCTATTTTCAGTTGGTTCTCTCCTCCTCTCTCCTGTCTAAGGAAGGCAACAGATAACGTGTACACATCAGGGTCTGGGAGGTTTCTCCCAAGATACATGGAGATAGAGTAAATTGCACACAGGTCTGAAAGTGGCTTTCTCTAAAAAGGACCTTGGGCTTGTGTAGAGAATCACTGGCTGAATCTGTAAATCAAAGAAAGGATTTGGTGCAGATTGGTACACCTGAAGTATGGAAGGAGCAGAAGCATTCAAATCGCTTATAGGTACGATGGGAAAAAAGAGTTTCTGTAAAAAACCCAAACTGAATACCCAATTCCATGCAAAAGCCCACCACCTCATAGCTCTGTTCAAGTCTGTGTTGTCCCTTGTATTATAAAGTCATTACAAAGTGGAAGGACATTGGCACAAACCCCACAGAAAGGCTGTGTGCTGTTCCCCAGCCAGGGGCAGCTTGTGCCACTCAGGGCAGGTTCTGCTTCATGCACACAGGTGGCTCAGGGTCCCCTCCTATCCCACCAGTAATGCTTAGCGAGAACTTTCTCTGAGATGGGACTTCTAAAATACCATTTTGGACCTGGTTAATGAAATACAGAATTAGGTTTGAAAGCTCCACATTTTAAATATAGCTTTGGACAAGAGGGACATTTCTAGAATAATCCACAAAAATTTGAAACGTGTGGCTCCCATAAATCCTCCTGGTAGGCCTATGTGCAGCCTTGATAAAACTCCCACTGATTACTTTGCCAGACAGACAGGCTTGCAGAGGCATTTAATACACCTCCATAATGAAATGCTGAATGAACTGTATTTTCCCACTGCTGTGTAACTGTTATTGACATTTGTATTAATAACAGTAGTTACATTTGGCTGCCTGGTGGGAAAATAAACTCCAAACTATCCAAAAGTAATAACACTGCATGACATACAAGAAATTTGAAGAAACTAAGATGAAATTTTTTTCAGTTCTGTATTATATGCCATTTCTTGTCTTATCCTAGACATTCACACTTTATCCCTGCCCCTCCACCAATCTCATTCCCCCATTCCCTTTGTTACTTTGGCCTTCTAGAGATCACTGTAGTGAGGTTGATTTTTTTTTTCTCCAAGTTAATTTAATGAGCTCTGAACCAGATTATTCACATGTGAAACTCTGAGGTAATGGATATTTTCTCATTGTGAAAGGAACAGTTATCCTGTTTTCTTCCAGAATAACATTTCTATCCTTGATGAAAGCTGTAGAGTGTGGTTTTCCACTGGGGAGACTCAGGGTTGCATGGCACCCAGGCTCAGCTCTCTTGGCTTAAACTGGCAATTGGGAATTACACCTTACAAGTGTTTCTGCCTAAAGCCAAAATCAAGATGAACTTCCCTGTGTTCTCAGCTGATGCTGGAGGTGCTTGTGTCGCTGTTAGCTATGTAAAGCAGTTTTGCATCTTCCATTTATTGGTTGTCTCTCATCCGACTTCTGGTGCTTGAGACATTCTCAGCTCGGAACCTGCACTGAAGCTGAGGAAAGTTCTCCCACTTTGTCTTGTTAGAAAACTGCCTTAGTTGGGGTCCATTATTTGCCTGATTTCTGGACTTGGGATATGACTCTGTGCATGGCACTCTTAGGCTTCTCCTGTCATTTCTAATTTACTGGCATAAGAACAGGAACAGAATTCCCTCTCTCCATGTTTTTGTGAAGTACAGCACTTGGAGCTCTGTTAGGTAGAGGAAGGCACAGGGTTAAAACTTAAAGACTGCCATGAGGACTTAGAATCTTTCTGCTTAATTCCCATTTGTGTCAGTGGTTAAGGGTTTCTTTCACTTGAATGGGCTGAAATGCCATGTGGATTTGGGGGCGGAGGAGGAAGGAGGATGTTCACTGTGGAGACAACGTTTTTTCCTTTTTTCTAAATTTTGTAGAGCAGACCTAGGTGTTATAGTAAATGTGTTCATGAGAAACACTAATACAGGCAGCTACACAAACTAAGTGTAAACCATTCCTAAGGAAAAACAAAACAAACAAGCAACCAAAAAACCATATTTAAAGCCCCCTCACACTCCTTCACTCTCTCTGAAGTGCCCTCATGTAAAATCTGGCTTTTATTTAACAGAAACAAGGGAGTTGGGAGATTAAAGCCAAGGAAGCTCTTTTTGATGTGGGGAAAGTGCTCTGCATTGGCTACTGAAAACCAGCCAGCTGAGTACATTGGAGCTGCTGTATGGAATACAAAGAGACACCAAAATTAAGTAGTGGTTCATGTGTGTGAATTGAGTATTGTAGGGAGCACAGATGCTTCTAGCAAGATGTGCTTTTTTTAACCACAAAAGGGAAATGTGAAGGCTCAAGCCCTGTGAGGAGCTAAGCTGTTCTGTTTCCAAGAGATGAGAGGCCTGTGCAGAGCCTCAGCCTTCAGCCTTCAGAGTGGGTGCAGTGCACACTTTACTCAGAGTCATTAAGAAAATTAAATCCTCCCCAAAGAGTTAGGCCCAAACATTCTGCAAGTGTTTTGAAAGCCAGTGGCTGCACTCTGCCCCGGGGGCTCTGGTGAAATCCAGCTGTGGTGAACGTGTGAGGATGGGGCTGCAGCACAGCTGGATGAGCACTCCCAGCTCACCTGCACAGCAGCTCTTCAGGGCACTGGGCAGATCATTTAAACCCCCACAGAGCCACTTGTTCTCCTCTGCACAGGGCCTTGAATGTGTCCTACAGCAATGGCCTGGGGTGCAGCAAGGAAGAAAGGCAGGATGAGCACGGCTGGCTCTCAGATCCACACAGACAGGGAGGAACAAGAGCAGTGCCTGGTTCAGCTCTGCCTCTGCTTTGGCTTTAGAACTGCTCTGAAGTACAGGGAGGAAGGTTTCTATACTCAATTCACACACATTACTTAAAATTTCCTGTTATTTTTCTACTTACTGTGTCTGTTTTCACCCCTTCATATGCCCAATCCAAGCCTGGGACAGTGGTACTGTCCTGTCAGCTCTGGACTGCTGACAGTGCACCTAATACAGGCTGCAAAGCCTGAACTAGTGAGCTGTGTAAGGATTAAAGCACACAAACTGAGTAACTCCAGGAAAAAAATGAGCAGGCAGGACTGAGGCATCAAAAGCTAACACTGTCTTGTGCTCCTCTAACTGGCCTGGCCTCCAAATTCCAGCATTCCTGAATGGTTTCTGCAGTCTGTTGCCATCATTAGCATTTGAAACCCTAAAGCCAAATGCAAGCAAAGGTGCCCTTTAAGTGAATTATTTTTTGCCTTTTTTTATAGTAAGCAGTTATCCAAACTTGTATAAAACTCTCATAATTGGATTTACTGCATGCTTGGCAAAAGGGTTTATTGTGTTACTACACTTCATGCTCACTGAAAGGAGAGATGCCCATCTGGGTTCCTTCCCCCATTCTAGGCAAGATCTCTACTTTCCAATTTAAAGGCAAAACTTGATAGCCTAGAGTAATGTCTTTAAGCATGAAACATTAAACATAATTCTGTAGACTGAAAGAAGTTTCAAGAGGCATTGTGGGCAATTGAACAGAATTAGGATTAAGAGCACTGATGATGAGAGACAGCTCAATGGCAGAAGGAGTCTCAAGAGGATAAATAAGCATCCAGGTCAACTCTTCTGTAAAAAATGGACTGAACGTGTCAGCACTAACAGGTTTGACTGGGAACTGCATGGTTTTTGCAAAGCAAATTGAAGCAATTCCTGTGAGAAACACAAATGTTCTCAGCTCCTGCTGGTACTCAGACACACAGAAGGCTGACTGGGTGATTTGTAAGTGTACTGTTAATGCTAACACTGTCCCAAGTCAACATCCGGTACACAGAGTGGAAAGCAACGCTTCTGGCTTCCTTCAGAGTTACTGCACTTTCTGCATTTCTACTGGATGGAAGGGGGTTCCTTCCCAGTCCTTCACTAAAGCAGAATTTATCCAGTGCCATGGCATTTAAGGACACCATCTGCTGTGCCTGCAAACCCTTGCAGTACAAAGTTGTGCAAAGCAATCAGACAGTTTAGACAGGCTAGTTTTTGCTGAACTGTTCTATGGGATCTGTTTTGGTTTACTGGGGGTGGCAGATGCACAGGTACCAAACCTGATCACTCTGTAAGGCCCGGTCACTTGCAGAGAAGAAGGATGAGGGCTGGAGGTTGTCAGCATTACTGCAAATCAGACTGATGGCTGTTTTTAAGGACTTACTCTAAAGGGAACACTTTTCCTTTCAGAGTTTACACCTGCTTTTTGCTCATCATATTAAAGCTCCTGTTATTCTGCCTGAAAGAGAAAAAACATGCTCGCCTAAACCTGGATTTTTCAGAAAAAGGTCCTTAAAGGTTAATAAGTACATCCAGCCTCCTATCACATACACTGTATAGATCACTGCATTCTCCAGTCTATTAATTTTCTATGTGGACCTCAACCAGTGACCTCAAATATTTACATGTTCACTCTGCCTTTGAGGCAGAAACTCTAATCTTTGCTGTTGCTTTGATACATTTGAATCAAAGAATTATGGTGAGGTGTATGAGACAATCTCCACTTCAAACAGAACACTTGATCTCCTTGTGCATTTCCCAGGAATACTGGGCTACATTTTCAGTGACTCTTAGTACACCAAATTTAAACCTAAAGAAAATTACTCAAATTATACAAAAAAGATATCTATTTTTTTCCTCCGTGTGATTCACCTCTGTATGGATGTGGAAGCAATAAGAAAATGTTCACAGGAAGAAGGGAATAATTTATCCCATCCAGTAATTTATGCATTTTCAGTATTGCCCATTTCTTAGAAATATTGGTGATGTTATTCAGTTTAAATTTTCTGCTTTTTAGCTGTATAAAGGACACAGATATATATAACATAGAGGAAATGAATTAACTTCTTCTTGAATGCAAAGAAGTATGACAAATTTTACAACTCTTTGTCTAACAGGTGTGCTGGAAGTAAAGCAGGCTCTTTAACATATCTTTTCCTGTTCAAATGTTTCATCAATTAACTTGAACTATTTTAATTCAAATATTTCTCACTGAAGTATATTGACAGCTGCCCTTACTCAAACACATGCTTCCTAATATATTTTAGATGAGTACTGTGAAAATGAGGTGCATTTAACTGCTTTTATGTATATGAAATATCATATACAGCAGGTTTATATATTAAAAATATATTGTTATCTGTTCAGCTATTTGGATCTTTGTTTAAAGGGTAGCTAAGCACATGAGAATTTTTACAAGACTCACTTAAAATCTGAATTCATTTTTCCAGTACTAAACAAAACTAATTATGATGTACAATGTAAACTTAAGTAGTGCTATAGTAGGGATCAGCCAAACCATTTCTTAAGGGAAATGTAAACTCTTTCCCTCCTCCTGCACTCCAGTTCTGTTGTCAGGTAGCCACCCAAGCACTGGCATCCACTTGCTGGTACTCAGTGTGTAAACACTGTGAAACATCCTCTGACAGAGGGATTAGGCACACCATTCATCAGTTACACAGCTTCAATGTCTGCATCACAATTTTGTCTCATTCCTTTCCCAAGACATCTGAGTGTTCAGGTTTTACATGATCATAAATGCTACATTTTCCTAATGCTGCACTAAATTTTTAATACTGCAGCTGTGACAAATCAAATGAAGCAGCCTCATCTGCATGTCCAGAGCAGGATTTAATAACTAGACATCTGTGCAATCATTTTCTGTTTTCTTTACTCTAGACTGGATGGTCTGATTTGCTTACTCTCTCCAGGATGTAGAAATACACTATACTGTTAATTAAGGTTTTAAAATAAAAGCAATTAAACCTGGCACAAGGAAATGCAGCTTCATTCAGAGAATGTAATTAGAATAGAAAAGAAATTAGAGAGATGCAGCATAAAAATCAGAAATGGAACACGTGGATCTCTACCTATCACTAACATTTCTCCACATATAAAAAAAATTATCACAGATTTATAACAGGTTGCAGTCCTGGTAATAGCAAGATTAAGAAAAATAATAACTTGAAAATAATTAAATTCAAGCCTTTACTGAAATACCAAGAAGCTCTTCAGGATATCACAGCTGGAAATGTGTTTCACTACAGAAAATTGGGATAAGACTACAAAACCAGAAGTTTTGGAGAAGAATACATGAGCCAGACTAAGATATTTTACAGAAAGTAAACATGAATTATTACTCAATCAGCAGGGGCCAGGAAATCTTCCTGACATGCTAGAAAAACACGCAGAAACAGCTATTCTAGGTGTATGATGAGATTTTTGTAATTAATTACTGAACACTGTCTCAGGGCTGGGGGGTGGCTGTGGCAGAGTGGAAAGCAGATTAAAAAGGGAATCCTTTATCCCTACATGGCCCTGATAATGATGGGAAATGCAGAACTTAGAGCTGCATGCATTGTTGGTTTTTATGGGGCAGCAAACCCAGATGATGCTGGGTTGTGTTGATGCTCTGAGAGCCAGGGTTGCCTAGCAAGCCGTTTGTGAAAAGGAAGGACTGGCTCCATGCCCTGCAGCTGAGGATGCTGTGCTGGGCTTTTCTGACCACAGCTGTCCTGAGCAACCCCTACCAGCACTCAGCAAGAACTGCCTGTTTGGGAACTTGAAGGAGTAAGCTGCAGAGATGCATGCTGATGGGGGATGATTCACAGATGGGTATTTCTGATTTTATTTTCCTCATCACTAAAGGAGAGGATGTTCACACTTGTCTTTTGTGTCCTCCCTTGCCCTAATCTGCCTGCTTATGCTACTGGGCAGCACTCAGAAACCTCCATATGCAGAGCCCACCACATTCAGGGCTCACTGGCTACTCTGTGCTCCAGCTCTGATACTCAAGCACTAAATTAGAACTTAAGATGTGTTTCTAAACTATGTCAGTTCACAGCAACAACTGCTACATTTTATACTCCCTCTAGTAGAAGAGTTGGATATAGGCAAATCCTGCATTTTAAACACTTCTGGAGTCATATGTGAGACTCAACCTATGGAAAATATCCAAAGTTAATGCTTTGCCCAATGTTTTCTGCAGGGTAATTCTTCTCTAACTAAACCCAGAATTCTTTCCTATCTTTTCATTTATTGTGCCATGCAACAGCTGCTTTTGTAGTGAAACAATACCTTGATACAACCAAGAAAAAACCAGGAGTGCTGGAGACATTTGCTTTATTTGTTTTAGCACTGCATTTTGTGAAACTCTCAGAAAAGTTACCTTTTTCATTCTGAGATTACATAAATTATTTCTGCAAACAACTCAGGCTTGATTTATCTGCTGTGATCTAGGCCTGCTTCAAGATGTTCAAAGTGTAAGACAGAGGAAGGCAACAAAGCTGTTTTGAAGTGCGATGGACTGTTCAGATGGTGGGGAATTACAAAATACAGTAACATGAAATAAAACCAGGACTTTGCTTAGTAGGGGAATGGACATCAGTGGGACCTGCCTTTAGCATTCCAAAGGATGCATACCTGTGAATAGCAGTGAGGAACTGGTGAACAAAGCTTCTAAGGAAAAAATAAGTGTTAGGTTAAAAATTTGCTACAGCTATTGGTGATTTATCAGAGTACAGGAAACCTGTTGAATTCCCTGTCTCAGACATCAGTGTTCAGTGACTGACTAGATGTTTCTGATGGCTGAGTTAATTTTAAGAGTGCTGATAGCTCTTTTTAGGCATGCTGAGATGATCATTCAGACAAATCAAGCCTCAATCTTCTCCAAGAGAGCAAATCAGGGGTCGAGAAGGAAATCCTCCTCTTGGACTTACAGTGAATTGCTGGCTCACAACAGCTCATTTCTGTGAAACTGCAAGCACTGCCCATTGCCTGGGACAGTCTTCTGGATTAGGTAAATAATCCACTTCATTAATTTTGTGATCTGTGATGCAGCAAATTGTATATTCCTAGGTTTTGCCTTCCTATTTGGTTTTAATAAAAGTAATATCACTGTGGTAGATAGAATTACAGAAGTGTCCTTTTAGATCATTGAGTTCAACTATTAATTCAACACTATCAATTTCATAACCAAACCAAACCATGTCCCTAAGTGCCACTTTTAGGTGTCTTTTCAATATCCAGGAATGGGGACTGCACCACTTCCCTGGGCAGCCTATTCCCCTGCCTGACAACCCTTCCCTGATATCCAATCTAAACCTCCTCTGGCACAGCTCGAGGCCATTTCCTCTCCTCCTAGCTCTGAGAAAAGATACCAACACCCACCTGGCTACAGCCTCCCCTCACAAAGAGCAATGAGGGCCCCAGGAGCCTCCTTTTCTTCTGACTATACACCCCCATGCCACCATGGCATTTTTTGAAAAATCCTCTTTGCCCAGGATTTTCTCCTGGGAAGCTGAGAAGCCTCAGGGAGGAAGGAAAACAATAATTATCTGATGGCTGCTCCTGTGTTTGCTGCTTTGGAATGTGGCTTGGGCATTGTTTACCAACAGGTGAATGTTTGATTGGTTCCACGTGAATTGTTTTAATTTAATGGCCAATCATGGTCCAGCTGTGCTGAGGCTCTGAGGAGTCTCAAGTTTTTATTATTATTCATTCTTGTTAAGCCTTCTGATGTATCCTTTCTCTTTCTTTAGTATAGTTTTAGTATAGCATTCTAGAATAGAATAGAATAGAATAACAGCATAGCCTATCATAATAAATCAGCCCTCTGGGAACATGGAGTCAGATTTTCATCTCTCACCTCGTCCTGGGGACCCTCACAAACACCACATCCCCATCTCCCTCAGCCTCGTGCTCCAGACCTGTCACCAGCTCTGCTGCCCTGCTCTGGGCACCTCCCAGCATCTCCATGTCCTGCTGACAGTGAGGGGTCCAAACCTATACACATTCACATCCTGCAGCTGCAGCTCATGCCTAGGAGCACCTCACTGCCTTGCTCTTTCTCTTTTTCTCTCCATGGATGAAAATATTGTCCTAATATAGCACAAGTGATGTGAGGAACACAACTTCACATTGCTATTTACCAGCCTTAGCATAGGTTATACCTAGGTACTCTTCTTCAGCCAGATAAATGAGAAACTCCTTTCAGCACAACTAGGAAACCCAAGATTTTTATCTCTTTCCCAGACATGTTAACAGACTTCCAAAGGTTTATGGGGTTTAGATGAGATTATTTGTGAGAAATAACTCCCTTGGAAAACAAAAATACTGAATGATGATTTTATTTCGTTTGTGTGTGTGTTGTATTTAAGTAATCTAAGTTTTCTAATCTGAATGCTTCATAAGAAGGAGGATTAATGCATTTTAACCCAGAAACTGAACTACTTGCATTATCATTATATGCTTATGATTAAACCAGTCTCTAGGGCCTAAGAAATAAATTGAGTGCAAAGTGAAGAAAATTAGGAAATGAATTTGCACCAGTATTTCAATTGATCTGCATATTCTAACACGGAATTTAGGCTGAGCTCCCTGGGACTCTGATCATAGTGTCTAGTTATTGAAAATGGCTTTTTCACCACTAACCACCACAAATCTGCTTGCCAGCACCTGACATGGCAAAGTTCCACTGTGTTAAACTTACCTTAGGAAAAACTCATCTTTCTTTGAAAAACAGAATTTGACTGTCTTTGGCTTCCAACCATTGGAACCTGTTTTGTCCTCAGGGTATAGGTTAGCCTGAAGCCAAAACAGGTTCCAGTGGTTGGAAGTGTTCCACTGTGGAAGCACTGAGATGCCTTGAGTCACCCTGCTGTTTCCTCTTAGCTAAACCAGAGTGATCTCCCTAAGTGTTGGAGCACCTTTTCCAGCCCCAGAACTTGTGTGGATTCTTTACTCTCCCTCATGTTTCTAAATCAGTTAGGAATGCAGACACCAGGCCTGGCCTTAGTGTCCTATCAGCATTCTCATCCCTGTGAAAGCACCTCCCAGCCTTTCCTCGAGCCTCTTTCTGCCTCTCTCACACTCGTGTAAAAGCCTGAGCCTTTTTACAAAAGAAACTGCAGAACTAGCTCATTATGAGGCTGTTAGCACCAATGAGCCACTACCACCATTTGTGACAGCTACTTCTAAAAGAAAACCAAACAGATTTCTGTTCCTCTTTCCTAAATAGGTTACTTTGCATTTGACTCCACTGAAATAACCTTTTTTTCCACTCCCCATAACAGTGCTGTGCCTTAGGAGTTATTCATGGTGAACTCAGAAAATATAATACAAGTTTTGTACCCTACTGAGGTAGCTGACATTGGGATCAAAACGAAACCTGCACAGAGCTTCCTGGCTCTGTGCAAAGCAAGCGAGGATAAATCTGGTTCTGTTCTGCTAATAAACAGATTACTCACACTTCAACACAGAAACAGAGCTTCAAAACTTTCTGAAATGGCTGCTGGGCAAAAATTACCTGAGTAAATTGCCAGTAAAGCTTCATTCTCTTGGCTTTGGCATAATTGCATTCAATGAGCCTGGGCCTGCTGCTGACATCCACCAGGCATCTGTTGTCATCGTCGTCGATGGTGGGGCTCAGAACACCCACGTGGAGCTGCTGACTGCTCGTGTAATGAACATTCTGCAACAGGAAGCACAAACAGCATTTGTGGCCTCTACACAGAAGCAGCACTTTCACCCAAAAGCTAATGGCAAAGATAAATATGCTGAATAGGCTGACCCCATGGTGGCTTTGAAAGGATCTCCTTTCATGCAGGAAGCAAGACAACATTTTAAAAGTTGGTCTAAATTAACAATTAACTGCTTAAATATTGGTTAAGTATTTAAGAGGAAATATGCAAATACAACTGATTATTGTCTCATCATGGGACTTTTTCCTTCTGTTTCTGAGGGTCTTCAAAGAGGAAGATAGACCCCCTGGGACTGGCTTGAATATGGCCATCAGCTCTGATTAGACTGTTTCATCTGAGGATAACACCTCACTGGAGAGGGAATAAAAGAGAACAGCAGCACAGGAGTTCAGAGCATCTCCGTCTTTTATAGGACAGATACAAAGATAAATTAAGGTTTTCTGCAAACAAATGCTAAAATCCACACTTGAAGCAGATACTATATAGAAAGAAAAAGCTGTTAGCAACTGGTGACAGATACAGGCATGAGAGAGAACAGAATGGCCACATTTCAAGGCATTTGTTCTCATTTTACATTTTCTAAGTCCATACACACAGATACAAGAGACAAGGACAAGGGACAGACACTGGCTGCTCTGTATTTCTAGCAAAGAAGGGCCCTCAAAGGCCTCAGGGATTACACCTGGGACCAAAGACATGAGTTCATTATGTTATACAAATTCTTTCTACTCTGTTTGACTACAAAGATATGTGGAAGGTTTCTCTGGAAGAAAGGAAAGAAGGGGAAGGATGGAGGGGATATGTCCCCTTTCAGATTGGCAGGTTACGTGTAAGCCCAGGAAGGTAACACAGGATTATACCAGGACTGCCTGATTGCTAATCACAAATAGAATTTATTTTGCTACAATCAGACCTTTTTCTCGGAAGGACCATGAGAAAGATTAAAGGGAAACATCGTGCTCCAGGTTTTAAGTTTGTGGTAACTCAGTGGTGGCAGAGTCACAACAGACAAGAGTGGACAGAAGCACCAAATTAATGCCCCTGCCATTTACTGTAACTATTCTATTTGTCTGTAACAAAAGGGAAACTGGAAATTCTGCTGGGTGTATTTGGGAATCGTTTTGGTGCCCAGATTTTCCTGGTATTTGTTCATTGTTGGTGTTGTGAACTGTTTTATGTGTGAGTGTTCTCCTTTGTGAACACTCTGGTAAAATAAGAGAGAAAGCAGAAAAGCAGAACAAGCCAGGTCTGATGAAAGATTTCGGAGCTTCATGTAATAAATAAAATAAAATTAAAAAAAAAATGGAATGCTGTAAGTAGTCAATTCAGGGATTGAATACAACCACAACAAATGGTGGTGTTCTGGGCAAGACTGTGTGCCCAGTTTACCCTCCTGTAGCACTGCCAGGGCAGATGTAACCTGCCAGAGCTGCACTCAAGTTAATTACGTTACCATTAATGGTTTAGACTAAGCCCAGGTTTTGCCCCCTTAATGAAGTTTCATTGTTCTCACCCCACAGAAACAGTAACAAGCTTGAGCTGGCTGAAGTGAGGTGAGTGGAAGTTTTAAGAGGTTGAACAGAGAAAAGCTCAATAGTTTAGTCATGCCCCACAGGAGGAGAGCAGGGTAATAAAGGAACTGGCAGAGCACATTTCCAGAATGGATGGTTATGACTGAAGTAAACTCTAAGAACTATAACAAGA
The DNA here is from genome assembly GCF_051311805.1 of Agelaius phoeniceus. Classification (NCBI taxonomy): domain Eukaryota; kingdom Metazoa; phylum Chordata; class Aves; order Passeriformes; family Icteridae; genus Agelaius; species Agelaius phoeniceus. The sequence continues at coordinate 153,493 of NC_135270.1, forward strand.
TCACTCTGCATCCACAACTCAGGTTATTAACATTCCTGCAAACAAAACTGATGCCTTAGAAAACTGTTAAACATGAAGAATGCACTTTCTAGACAGGCCCAGAGCAACTATTTTAGACATGTATATGATCTAGTTAGACATTTTTTTTTTTTGGAGAAACTGAGGTAGTGACCGAGCAAGGCTAAAAGGTCAAGATGATCTTACAAAGGGATTGTTAGGACACCCTACAGATGAACCTTTTCTTGCAGCTCGTTTACCTCTTACCTGAAATTACTACTAGAAAACATAAAGGGAAATTGTTGGTTATTTAAATTTTTAACTAACAGGAAGGGATATTCCATTTCAGCATGTTGTCACTACAGAAAACATGATGTAAGAACATAAAGGGGGGTTGCATTGTTTTCTTAATTACACATATCAGTTGCTGAAAACAGATGAGCAGGCTTGGCTGTAACTCTGAGAAGTGCATTCTGTGGCCTGAGGTCTGCACAGAGAAGGCAGTGTGCCTGCAAACCCTCGTGGCTGAGCTGCTTTTATCAGATTACAAAATTAGAAGTACTCATTAAAGATGCCCCAAAGTTAAAAAAACAGTCAGTGTAAATTAATTACTACTGTGGATACAAACTAATTAGTTACCAGTATCTTTGAAATATATTTTTGGGAACAATTTATTGTAAAATCTTGTCATCCTTTGTCATTACCATTAATTGTTTACTGATAAAAGTAATGAGCCTGATGTTCTACAGACAAGCAGGAATAAACTATTTGCATTTCATACCATAATCATTTTGAATCTGCATTTTTATTTTGGTATCTGGACAGGTGACTGCAGAAAGGACAGAGAGAGTGTCAGACACAAAGATCACTGAAATCAAGGCTCATATTTCTAGTTGCTATCAGTGGCTTTTTCATCACACCCTAGAAGTTTTTGGATTGTCGTGCACATTTGTTACTGGGTATCTGCCTCTGCAGAGCTAGAAACTGTACCCACTGGATGGAATATGTTAATATTTATTTAGGTAATATCTCCACTGAATTCAGTTAACCTTTACTAAATATGTCTGATCATCACACAATCCTGTCATACTTACTTTCAGGTAAACTTATTTATTTGTATGGAAGAACAGCCTTTTTTCATAACCAAGCTGACAGATTAATGTGAAACTCTAAGTAACCTACAAAAACACCCCCTCACAATCTAAAAGGCTTTTTAAAAGAAAAATAAAAGACTTTAACATAACTAGAGCTGCTCTTCAGTTTTAATATGTAAATTATCCCTTAAATCTAACTTTTGAAGTCATCATTAATTGCCTCACAGGCCTCATTTTACATTAATTGTGCCTTCATAGAACACTCTTATTGAAAACCTAATCCATGTAAGGATTCTTCACAAATTAAATGGTCATTACTTGTCTTCCTCTTTTAGCTAATTGCTTCATTATGTACTTTTTCAATTGTTTTGTTCTGCAGGGATTAATTTTGCATGTATCTTCATGAGCTGTGAAACTGTTAGAGTGTACTGTTAAACTATGCATGGTGTGCTGCTGCTTGGAACTGCAGGAACCACTCTCCACCTGTGTTACTTGGAGGTAACACATGGCAAGGGTCACTTAGGGCCCCATCCAGTTCTCTGCCAAGTGTGTCCATCTCATTGCCAGGCACAGTCAAGAACCCACACATCAATCACTGCGTTGCCAAGTTGATGTTAGCAACAGGAAGTAAAAGAAATCACTTTTTGTCTTAAAAAGCACAAAAGGAGACTGAAAAACAGGATTGCCACTGGTTTAGTATTCATGGAGCAATGTACTGTGCTGGCCATCTTTTATGGCTTTACCTTTCTCTCCTTACCACAGCTACACTTAGCCTGATCAGTCTTGTTCATCTTGCCCTGTGCCTAAAGCCTGATCATAGAATACAACATGCTGGGGTGGGAGGGACCCACAAGGATCATCAAAGTTCAATCACTGGCCCTGCACAGGACACCACAAGAGTCACACCACGTGTCTGAGAGCATGGCCCAAACACTTCCTCAACTCTGTCAGACTCGCTGTGGTGGCCACTTCCCTGGGGAGCCTGTTCCAGTGCCAGCCACCTCTGTTGTCACGGTTATATTTTATGAAAAATCCCTTCACGAGGATTTTCTCTTGAGAAGCTGAGAAGCCTCAGAAAAGAAATGCAAACAATAATTATCTGATTGCTTGGAATGGGGTCTGGAGGTTGCTTACCAACAAGTGCATCTTTGATTGCTGCCATGTGAATTGTTTTTAATTAATGACCAATCACAGCCAGCTGTGTCAAGACTCTAGTCAGTCATGGGTTTTTATTATTCATTCTTTGCTAGCCTTCTAATGTCTTTCTCTTTCTTTAGTATAGTTTTAATATATCATTTTCATATCATATAACATAACATCATAATATAATAAATCAACCTTCTAAAATATATAGAGTCAGATGAATGTCTCACCTCATCCTGGAAACCCTCACACCTGATGTCCCCAGACAGGGCAGGCCCTCCTGGCTGTGCCTCAGGACAGGCCTGGCTCTCCTGGCTGGGCCTCAGGACAGGCCTGGCTCTCCTGGCTGGGCCTCAGGACAGGCCTGGCCCTCCTGGCTGGGCCTCAGGACAGGCCTGGCCCTCCTGGCTGGGCCTCAGGACAGGCCTGGCCCTCCTGGCTGGGCCTCAGGACAGGCCTGGCCCTCCTGGCTGGGCCTCAGGACAGGCCTGGCCCTCCTGGCTGGGCCTCAGGACAGGCCTGGCCCTCCTGGCTGGGCCTCAGGACAGGCCTGGCCCTCCTGGCTGGGCCTCAGGACAGGCCTGGCCCTCCTGGCTGGGCCTGATGCCCTCAGGACAGGCCTGGCCCTCCTGGCTGTGCCTCAGGACAGGCCTGGCCCTCCTGGCTGCAGGGCACTGCTGACCCACATTCAGTTTGCCATTGGCAGGAGCCCCAGGTCCCTTTCCACAGCACAGTAGCCCAAATTCTATCAGTACTATTAAAGACTGAGGCAAGAGCTCCTGAAGAATTCCCTGTTCAGCCAGGCTGGTCTTTTGCCTCACTGCCTTGCCTTACAACATAAGGTGCTGTCACACACATAAAGGTGTCTGGCCTTCACACCTGTGACCTGAACATGCTGCATCCATCCTGGTGAACCCATCTCAGTCATCTACTCACTTCTGCACTACCACAACAACCCCTTGCTCTCCCTCACTGGTCTTCCTCTAATCTTTGTTAGATTACTAAATCAGTCTTGCAATATTAAAATATCTCAAGGAAATTAAATTCTAGAGGAAAGCCACAAATATGGAATCTTCCCAGCTTAGGCCGTGAAGACCTGGAATATAAGAAGGTACAATGGCAATTACACTATGACTTGAAAGTGCAGGAGAGCATTAAACATGAGGCTAATAATGCACTAATTAACTTGCATCTCACCTGAGTCCATTGATGTGTAAGTGTATATTGAGTTAAACTGTTTTACTATTTCCCATACCACTATAAATAACACTTTCCTCTCATAAAACATAAATATATCTGTATTACTTCCCAGTTGGTAATGTGCAACTACACATGCACAGTTGGTGAAAAAACACTTGTGAGAAATCTCCAAGTGCCTCCTCATCCTTCCTTGTAGGGTATAGTGATGTCCCATGTTAGCTGCTGCTGTAATACTTTTCTTTCCTGTGGGAGCAGCTAATAACATGTTCTCTCCCCAGAAACAGCAAAACCACAAAACTGATTCACTGGTAATGTATAATTACACATGCTGTAGCTGCAGATTACCTGCTGAGGCATTCATAAGAACAGAGGGAAAAACAATTATTCCAATGTAGGAGTGACTGAAACCAGAGCAAGCCAAAAAGCTCAGTAGTGTCATGACTGGCAGAATTTGGAGGCATGGCAATTACTTGTTTTGTTCTCAATAGAGCCTTTCTTTTTTTAACCTGTTGGAATTACAATCCTGTAAAGAGAGAATTTTAGTCTGTGTCATCTTGGGATTCAAATTGTTGACACAGTGAGGTACTTTGCAAAACAAAATTAACCTCAGGAATAATCCTGTGCACACAGATAAGCCACTGCTGGTTACACAGGGTGCTAGGCAAGTGCTTATGCCACACTTGCACTGCTAAGGAATTCTTTTTGTCTTGGTGAAAGTGTGAGCTATGAAAAGCATTGGCTACATCTTGTAAGAAGCAACATTTGGTCAATCTTTACCATCTTTTTCTTTCAGGCTTCAATCTAGAAATAGTCTCCTCTTAATTCACAAAATGGATAAAAGCAAAATAAACTTCTCTCTATTTAAAGCTTTAACGAAAATTTAAAGAGAACCATTATATGAAAAAGCAGTATTTAAAAGTTATCTCAGAGTAACAACTAAGGATATTTCTATTTTTGGACTTCTCAGCCCTTTGCCTTTACACATCACCAACCTTGTACTGTTGGCAGCACTTGTGATCACGTACTGAGGATGTTTTCTGTAGAGCAAATCATTCCCTAGTGGCAAAGGATATTGGCCTTCTTACTGAAAACAAGCTAAAAACATGGCTTTAAGACTACAAGAAGTGATGATAGCTGCAAGTGCAAAAATGGGGAACATCTTGATTCATTTTCCTGAAGCATATTTGGGGAAGATCTCCATTGCTCAATGGAGTGCAATGGAGGTAGGCCCAGCAGCAAGGACAGAAAGGGACACCAGGCACACATGGCACAGCCCACTACTCCCTCTCCATGCAAACAGTCCCACAACACAGCAGTTGGGTGAAAAATCCCTTCAATCTTCTTGGTTCCTTTCCTGACATTTCTACCTCTTGGTGTGAGAAATGAAACCCTGGAGATGAGAGCTCTTTTTTAGAGAAGTAATTGATAGTTGATGTTAATGAAGTGGATAGGGTCTTAATTTCAAGTGTCGGTCTGTTGTTAAACATTGAATGTCAGAGTTCTAGGACTTGCCTTGAGTTGCTGTTGTTCTATGTTACCATCTTACCCTGTATTTGTACCTCTCTCTGTCATACTCTGCATTTGTGCCCCTTTCCATCTCACCTTAGATTTGTATCCATTCCTGTCAGGAACCACTTCCCCTGCTCCCCTGCTCCCAGGCCTTGCACCCGGACTGAATTCAAATGAGAGGCTGTGGGAACTATATGAACCCTCTCCAAACAACAAACCAGCACATGAACTCTGACTTTAACCCCCCAGAACCACACTACATCACCCACCCTTGACCAGAGCCGGATTCCGTCCTGCCACCATAACTTTAATAGTGCTCAGCTTGGATGATACCCCTGGACTACAAGCCAACATCATCTTCCTAAGGATTCTCTTGAGGGTGGAAGCCCCAGCTCTGCCGAGAGACAAAGCTGCACGCACCCTCCTGCTGCACTCCTCCTCCTCCTCCTCCTCAGCACCGTGCTGTGGGAGCAGCGGCGCTGTGCGCAACCCCTCGGGTAATAAAGGCCTTTTTAAAGGAGTCTCCTGGCCATATTTATCACACTGGCACGCCAGCCCGTCAATCTGCCTAACAAAACAGTTTGTGAGGCAGCAGGGCAAATCACGAACTGATTAGCATTAACATTAACCCTGTATCTGAAAGAAAATAAAAGTTTACTGAAGCAGAGGTGTTCAGAGGCAGCAGTGTGGGGCAGACCACGTGCTGGCAGGCCCAAAGCACTGGTGAGCTGCTGCAGGAGCTAGAACAAGAGCATGGCAAGGAGAAGGAGAAAATGTAACCCAGTGTAGCCTATGTGCTGTGAAACTTCACTTGAGCTTGAACACTGTTGGTGCAGTTTAACATTATCCTCATCCTAAACCCAAAACACAGCACTGTACCAGCTTCTAGGAACAAAATTATCTCCACCCCAGCCATGGCCAGGACAGCTGTGCAAAGGCTTTCCTTAATAAAGTCAGACATCTATTTACATGCAATATAGTCACAGTTTCTTGTCATTTATGGCCTGTGTTAGAACACCGACAGGTAAAATTGCTGGAAACTTCCAGGTAAAGAGGAAAAAGGGTGACATGTTTCCCCATAAATATGGAGATTTGGGGCCAAGTGTAAGTACCTTCACTTGCCTGTGATTAACAAAAAGAACACTATCCCAAGGGCAATATTGTAAGAAAGATCTCAGGTGAGAAACAATCAGGATACACACACACTGTGGACTGGAAATGGCTGGAACATGTAAGCAGCCATCAGTTTCTAGGCACCAAATGGGAGAGACTCACTTAACTAAGAAGCAATGAAAAAAGCAATGAAAAATCACGATCCCAGAAGCATGTTGTGGGGAGGGGGTTAAAGAAAAGACAAGATAGGTAAGACCCAAAGACCCAGCCCAAAACTAACAAACAAATATTAACTTCTGGAATTCCAAAACAATAGATCAGAGAGAGCCATGACAGACTTCACATCTGCTTGCTTTGCCACAGAGGGACCCTCATGTATGGAAAATACCCCAAAGAACCCTGGGACTATTTTTTGCTCAAGTAACTAATTTCTCCACCTCTATTCATTAACTGCATTCCTCCAGTTCTCCACCATCAGAAACAGCATGAGATTCACAAAAGGTCTGCAGACAAACCACCCGACTAGCAAGAAATGAAGCAATTAATTTCACTACAGAAATATACTACACAAAAGTAGTGCGCCACACTCAGTCTAACTATAAATGCAATTTTCCTCCTGGGTCACCTGATGTAAAGTCCTGATATAGCATTTAGTTGGAACAAGACCCAATCCCTTAAAGAGCTTTTACCTTCTAATAAATTTTCCTCTTACCCACTTAAGAGGGCCATTATATCCTAGTGAACACGAATTCATCTGCAAGCACAAAGTCTTTGTGACACACAGAATTACTCTAAGTCAAAGCCTGGGCTGGCATTCCCAGGACTCTGATGATGACTTAGTCTGGGACCTGAGGCAAATCACGGAGTATTTGTTAGGGCATCCCTAAAAGTGGCACAAATAACTTCTTGTAACAGATATTCCAGAGCTTTATCAAGTATGTAGGCTGCTTTAAAAGACAAAAGAATTGCTACAGGGTTGCTTTTGATAGAAAATCTTCTTCTGACTTCAGTAGGAATTGGAAGAGGCCTTTAAGAAGCCTACTGCAAACCAGACATGAACCATGCAAAGCAGAACCTGGCTGAATGAATGCAATTGATGGCAGAGGATTTGTAGGGTCGTCCACGGCCACAAGAACTGCTTGTGCAGGCCCAAGCCAGAAGCTGAGCCCAAATGACACTGAGAAACACCAGCCTTACACTCACATTCTTTTAAGGCAGTTACCAACACAGTTCCTGCTTGGGCACATGGATGAAAATGTGATTCCAATCTGCCCTCCAAATGCAACCTGGTAATTTAAAAGCACACTTAAGTCCATTCAATTGGGAATGATTGAACAAAAAAGAAGCACCACTCATTCTAACTTGATTTTATAAATATGATGCTTCTTGACAGTAAATGAATCTTTCTAAACCCCAGTTAAAATGATTGAACTGCTCAAAGAGGATTCTATTAAGTCTTGCATCAACCAGCCTGCCTTTTTTTGTCTTATGAGGCAAATAAACAGATTTACAAGAAAACATTTGGTTGAAGAGTAAAGAGTTTCTTCTAAGAATCAAATCCATTCATGTTTTGAACTCATCTGCCAGCTTCTAGCTCAAGGCAAAAGATTTCTATTAATATTTATTTAATAATACATGTTTAGAATTTTACAAATGCTGTTGCAAATCCATAGACAAGGGTAAAAATCTTAGAAGTTAAAACAGTATTCCAAATCAGAGACCAACAGAGCTGAGTAGCAGCTCTGAAGCAAATTCAGAATCAAGAGAACAATCCTCCTGCTCTCTGTGGCTTGTAATGGTTTGCCAGCAATGGATCCTTCAAATACAGTTTCCAATAGTTGGTGATTTTCTTGCACTCCTATAACATAAATAACTAGATATTTGTGCAGATGATGAGGTGACAAACATAACTCCTGGGTGAGGATAGTGGGAAAAGTCTCCATTTGTCAGGGTCTAATTCCTCACAGAAGTTTTACATCCTCTGGAACAAAATCAGTGATAGATGGACATGGGACCATGTTCTACCCACTGTGTTTCAGATAAACAGGTAGCTCAAATGATTCTAACATGTGCTATTTCTGCAGTCAAAAATAAACTCTCCAGTTCTTCCTCTAGATGTTTGCTCTTACAAGCTTTTGCATAAAATTTCCCTAGCAGGCCATTTTGGACAGACAGTGTCTGCTTGTCCATTATCCTGAATGAGAATGCTTTTCACACAGCAGAATACTAAAAAAATCTAGATACTTCTTTAAAAAAAGGAAAACGACAATGAAAGAGGAGGTGCAGTGAGCCTACATAGTCACAGATTGGAGAGCAGCATTTTAAAAGGGAAACATTATTTATTGCACTAATACTGTAATTACAATGTCGTTTTTGTAGAACAATGACTATTTTGATTAAGGCATTCATCAGCAGCCCCACAGCTGAAAGCACCACAAGTAATGTAGAGATGTTCCAGTGCCCAACCACCCCTGTGAGTGAAAAACCTTTTCCTGATATCCAACCTAAACCTTCTGTGACACAGCTGGAGGCCATTCCCTTGGGTCCTGCCCCTGGCCACGCGAGTGAAGAGATCAGTGCCTGCACCTCCACCTCCCCTGGTGAGGATATTGAAGACCACACTGAGGTCTCCCCTCACTGAGTCTCACCCTTGGATGATCTCAGACACACTGAGGATTGTCAGAAGAGCATTAATAAACTGTTAAACAATCTGTAATTTATTACAGCTCTGGAATTTGTTTTCATACAGGCAGATCCAAGCCAGCATAAATTCAGATAAGGAAGCATGTATTATGTTACCTTGCACACTACACTCTGTTACAGATGAGAGTATTTTATGTAGGTCAGGCACTGCTTCCCTGGAGACAGAGAAAAAGCCATAAGGAAATCAGAGCAGTGTCAGGCCTTATTTCAGTGATCCAGCATACTCCAAAATTTCAATTATGCAGAGATTGTGTCTCTCTGGCCTTGTCTACCAACATACCAACATCAACTCCTCCAAGGCTAAGTGCTGCAGCCCAGACAGGAGACATCTCATGATGCAAACCCAGAGACAACTCCTTGCACTCATGAGGAAACAATAATGTTTTGTCAGTTGGAAAAAGAACAGAAAAACCAAAGTGATGGTAATTTTCAACTCATTGCAACACTGAGCTGCAAAATAAGTTTTTGGGAGCAGAAGGCAGCTCTCTGGCCCTTACAGTGAGAAGAACAATGTTATTAAAAGAAGCAGTCTTGCATTTCTCTCTCCCTTTCCTTGAAAAAGTGAAAGAGGGAGAGAGAAAGCTGAAAGAGGGTCTGTGCTTCACTCTGGCTGAAAAACCTCTTTATCTCTAACAGGCGGAAGAAAAAGAATTTCAAGAAGCCAGAAATAAAAATGAGTATTTTGTGTTCTATCTTGCTGTCTCAGGAGATAATTATCTATTCTTACAGTAAGTTCCCCTTTTTTTGCTATTGTACAACGGTATGCTGATATTCTGGCAGCTAAAAGGCTCAAAACACAATGTTACCTCTCCCTTACCTTTCCTAGCAGGGCTCACAATTTATTTTTATAACACACCACCCCATTTTTCACTACCATTATCTACCTAGGAATTCCACCCTTATCAAAAACCTGAGAGATTCTCAAAGAGAACAGAAAGGTGTTAAACTGTGAAGAGATACAGAAAGAAGTACTCAAATCACACACAATACTGCATTATAGTAAACAGGTGAAGAGTGTACAATGGAAAAAGAAAATATATGCACTCACAATATATTCACATTATGAATACCTTAATTCCCTTCTGTCTGGAAGGCAGCATAAATGCCCCTATATTCTACTTTGCTCCACAGTGATTTTCCTAATTTAAATAAACCAAGTAATCTAGAAAGGTTTTTCTCATCACACCTGTGAGAAACTGTTCTTACTGAGTCTGGGACCACAGGTAAGCAGGGAAATTTAGCTATCAACTCTGCAAAACTCTGTTGAAAGAACAATCCCAAATTCTACACATCTACCCTTGTCCCAGATTAAGTTCTGTAAAGAGAGCTATTGCTCTTTTTTCCCTCCTCTCTCCTCAAATAAATGTACATGTCTGCAGAGCTGTGGATCTCCTTTCCATGCCATCATCCATGGTTTGGACTGCTTTCCCCCTCTGCAATAAGAAGTAAGCTATATTTTAAATGTAAGCCACCAGTATGGGCTAATTGTTTTCCTTCCTTACCCTGATTCCAAGCTCCACATTCTCTCCTCCATATACTTCCATGCCTTCATCCAGCAATCCAATCTCTTGGAAGTATTCTCTGTCCACTATGAAGCATCCAAGCAGTGCAGGACTTCTGGAAGAATAAATCATCAGCAACCAAAATTAGCAGATAAATTATGAAGAATTTTATTTTTCAGGCACAGATTGTATTTATCATTGCTACGTAAAATGATGCAGCAAAACAGATTCTTAAGAAAGTATTTCTCAAAGAGCTTTATTGAGCCTTGCCTTCTGACATTCCTAATTCTAAAGTGAAATGAGCACCATTGAAGGAAATTAGAGTCAAATTATTGGACATAAATATTCACCAGAGCAGTAAGGATTTCAGTGCTAGTAGTGTGAGATCCAGGTGCCCCAGTTTTGTTTCTGGGGCACCAGCCAGTGTAGCCTCTGTCCTTGCTAAGTCCTCAAGGCTCTTGCCTGTGACAATTGCAAATGATGTGCAGTTCTGTGTGTTTAGCCAGAAGCCAGGTTCAGCTAGAGCTAAAAACTTGTGTCTGTAAGCTTACCTAAAGAAAGAGATTATTTCTTGAATAGGACCATCCAGATACATTTTTTTAATACAGAATCAAGCAAAGCCTGCCTTTACCAGCATAACATTAGTCCATTATCCTGAGCCAAACCTAAACAAATCACATAGCTTTACTGGATCAGTAAACTCTACTTATGTCATGGTGGGAACCAACCAATTTTTGCTACACAGAGCAAATTTTAGTCAGGTAAGAGTTCAGCCACAGAGGGTACAATTTCACCTTATGAGTAGAGAAGGATACAGAGTCATTTAGCCTTTTCATTTTTCTCCTACCTTATAATCCACAATTGCAAGAAATAAATATGTCTTTTCAGATTATTATGCTGGCACTCTGGTAATGACAAGATATTAATTAGCAGTACAGAAGAAATCACCCTGCTTTTATGGAGAACACTCAAGCTACAGCTAGTGGACACATCTGCTTTCAAACAGATCATAGGCTGTCTTAATCACAAATTCTACAGTTCTACAGAAATCTATATATGCCTCCAAGTGCTATAGTACCCGTTTTATAACAATGAAAGACCATCTTTGATGTATTTATTAATGAAGAAAATAGCAGTTAACATCAATACAAAACTTATGCTTCATTTATGATAGGTACTTTTGCCTTTGTTGTTGGTTTTAAGTGTTTCTCAGTGCACCTGCTTCCCTTTGCTATAATTCTAAAAGAATAATGGAGGCAGATAGAAACCATCCATCAAGACACATGGCTTTGTTTGTTGGTGTGCTTGTTTTAATTATCCAACACACACATGCAGCATATTGCACTGAATTAAAAAATGTGCCAGGGAAAGAGCTAGGGAACAAACCTGAAATTCATAAAGTACATGCACTGCCCAGTCCTCATGTGGAACAGAGTTTAGGGGTAAGATGGAAAAGTCATTACTTTGTGTTTCACTACTTTTAATTTTAAAAATCATAATGGTTACTCTGTATAATTAATCACAGGATCATAGAATGGCTTGGGCTGGAAAGGACTTGAAAGATCATCTCATTCCAAACCCCAGCCATGAGCAGGTACATCTTCAAACAGATGAGGTTGCTCAGAGCCCCATTCAGCCTGGCTTTGAACACCTCCATGAATGGACATCCATAACCTCCCTGGCAACCTGTTCCAGTGCCTCACCACACTCACAGAGAGAATTTCATCTCAATATCTAACATAACCCTGCCTTCTGTCAGTTTAGAGCTGTTCCCTCTTGCCCTATCACTACCTACTTCTGTCCCTTACCAGTTTTCTTGGAATCACCATTTAGGTACTGGAAGGTGCTGTAAACCTCCCTGGAGCCTTTTCTTCTCCAGGCTGGACAACCCAAACTCTCTCAACCTGTCTTCACAGGAACATTTTTATAGTGTCAACAGAGTTCATTAACAGCAATAACTATTTCTAATGCTGTGGAAATTAACCCCTTTTCACGTTTGTCTTTGGCAAACCTGTTAATTTTTATCTCCTGCTTTCCAATTCTAGGTTCTGTTCATAGGTCAGTGCAGTTCAGAGGGTGTTAAACTGACAGAACCTGAGAAAAGTGCCTGCCTGCCAAGATAGCTGCTGGATGAAAAACAGCTGCCAGTGCTGTTTGAGGTTCTGCTTTCAGGAGGTAAGAACAGCATTCACACTTCCTTTCTGCAGGGAGCTGGAGCACAGGTACCAGTGCCCTCCTTGGAATGAATGTGTGTCTACAAGCAAGGCCTGTACTCTCAGCAGAGCTGCTCAGTGGGTTCAGAGGGTACTACTCCCCTCCCTGAGACAAAGGGATTGTTCTGTACCAGTCTGACAACACTCTGGACATGGGAACAAAGTGCAGACCCAGACTGTCCCAAAGCAAGGACCCAATGCAGCCTTTGCTCACAGTGTCACTGACCAGACATTAACTCCTGGGACACAGCACAGCTGTGCACCTATGTGACAACACTATAAAGAACACAGCTGTCAGGTCAGCTCTGCTTATGCAATGTAACTGCAAAGAAAATTCCATTTCTGGCCCGTAAGCACTAAATTAGCAGGCAAGACATTTGGAGAACAGAGTGCTGCAGAGCAGCCCTGCCTACCATTCCACTTGGGCAGGAAACCTGTTTAAAAAGATCTACTGAAAACAAAAGTTTCCTTTAAAAACATCTACTGAAATCAGGAGTTTTCTTGATGACTGTGTAGGCATCAAGGACATTTAAGTAATCGAAGTTTACAGTCAGTAAAACCTATCACACAGCTGAGCCCACTTGCCCCCTGTCACACCCAGGAGAGCTTTTAGACACTGTAATTTAGTTATTTATTACCTTATTGGAGCAGTTGTGTTCTCCAGTTTCCACCAGGACTTAGGAGGGTTCAGATACCTGCACCACAGCTCCCAGTCAAAGCCTTGTGCTGAGAGGGGATACTCCTCTATTTCAAAATTATCATACTTAATGTTATCGAATGATGGAGAAATTACTCTTTTTCTGTTTTCTTTTATCCTGGTGAGCACTGGTTCAGCCCTAAAAAAAAAAGAAATACACTGTTAAGATTACACCACTGCAAGCATAGCACTGATGGAAATCATGGAGTAGTTTGGTTTGGAAGGAGCCCTTAAAGAGTATTTAGTCCACCACCAAATAAACAATATAGCAGCTAATGCTGTATTTTTCAGAAGGAGCAAAGTCTAAAGCTGTTACCCATTCAGAGCCCTTTCTGCCCCAAAATAATAGACTGCAACATATTCTCTAGGAGGCTCTGTTGTTAACCTTGATTTGAGCTGGTGGATGGAAGAAATGAGTATCTGCATATCATAGAGCATTTATACCCTTGCTACCCAGTAATGATAACTTCAGGCTCACAACACTACCAAGGACATCAGGAGCAGAGTTAATAATAGATCTGTCCTAGAGACAGAAGCTCTTGCCTTTTTACCTCACTTTTACTTAAGGAGCAAGGGAGATATTAAATCCAGACTGAACACGGTAAAATACATTATTTTAGTTATGTTTACTTTTGCAGATTGGCCAAAATAACGCTTCTTTGTTTACACTGCAGAATGTAAAAGAAACATAATCTTTTTTAATGAAAAGAAGATACATTCACCCTCATGGGCAAAGGGCTACATTACTGGAGGAGATTTTTAATGTGCAGTTTTCTAATATGATTTAACTACCTTGTAATTAGACCAGCAGATTACTCAAACCATGAAAATGTATCTAGATCATCTTACACAGCACAAACACATTTTTCCTGCTTGTGTCCATGATTATGTCTGAATTTTCATTAAAAAGCTCAAAATTCTAACTCACCCTCTAAATGCCAGTCAGTAATTTACCACCAGTGCTTGGCAAAGGTCCCTGGGTGAGAGAATGGAAGGGGCACACACCAACCCACGTTGAATTCCACGTGGGCATCGAAGAGAGCGACGACCGGCGCTGTGGCTGCTCTCCAGCCGCTGACTCGGGAGCGGCTCAGCCCCTCCTGCCTGCTGTGCCGGACAGCCTTGATGAAACCTGGCTCGTGGGCATTCACCTCATCAACATACTGCTGCAGCTTCTCCTTGAGCTCCTCTGTAGAAGGGCAAGAATTGGGCGTCAGCAAGAGATGCCAGCTCGACAAGGTGTAAAAATCCGCGCTTTGTGTCGTAGATGAGCGATCCCCATCCGGGGAATGATGTGCTCTGACTCCATGATTCCAGAAGGCTGAACAAATCCTTTATTAAGCTTTATTAAGCTGTACTATATTACACTAATACCATATTAAAACTACACTAAAGAGATACCAAATACTACTAAAGAAAAACACATGACTCTCTGCAGACAGTCACAACACAGCTTTGACCCAATTGGCCAATCAGTCCAAACAACCCTCGCTGGTGTCCAGCTCACAAACCACTTCTGGCAAACCATCTCCACGACACATTCCACATGTTCCAAACAGGAGCAGCAAGTAGAGATAAGAATTGTTTTCTCTTCTTCTCTGAGGTTTCTCACTGCCTTCCCCAGGAAAAGTCCTGGGAGAGAGAATTAAATCTCTCTTTGTTCAGAGAATGCGAATACCACACTTTCAGTAAAACAGGAGCAGCCTTCACACGGCTGCTCAGAACTCTCAAATAGTCAGTCTAAAAGGAGGCAAACAAAAAGGAGAAGGACCATGAATTATTTAGCAATAAAAAAATTTCAGATATAACTATTTAGTCTACATGACTGCCATCAGAATCCTGGCACTGTTTAACAGTAACAAGCCACAAAATGAAGTGTCATAGCTACATAAGAGTATATTATTTTACTGTAACAAAAAACAAGGCACCTGTCTTCTATTTCCAGGAAAATAAATAAAAAGCCTAAGTATTTTCCATGAATATTCTCTACCAATATTGCAAGAAAAAAAAGAGAACTAAGAGTAAAAGGCATTATTTTTCTCTTTCCATTTTTCTTTCTCAACTTTGACAACTGGTTTCTGTCTTGACTAAAAAGTTCAACAACTTTGGCTCTTAGAACAAAGACAAGTAAAAGCTCTAGAGAAGAATCATTCCTAATTAAAGTATAATAACTCTTAGATCAACAGCTATTATCTCTCTGGTTTAAAGACCACTGCATGAGAAAACACAATATGTGGAGTATAAATATTGTGTTCACAATGATTATTAACTGAAAGCAATGTTCACTTCATTCTTTATTAGCATTCCTATGTTCTATTTACATTATGGTATCGCTCAGAATTCCCTTTGGGACAATAAAGTCCCTTTATTCTGGATCTCTCCACAAATCCAGCAATGTCTTTGCTCTGATGCAGAATAATGCTCCTGTGGCTATTATGCTGTACTGGGCATTATCAAACCTGCATTAAAGCTCAATGCTGACTGTGAAAACCCTAGCAAGCCATTTACCTTCTCCTGAGGAACGGGTTCCCCAGGGAAGCAGTCACAGCACCAAACCTGCCCGAGTGCAGGAAGCATTTGGACAACCTCAGATACATTCTCAAGTGAATTTGGGGTGTCCTGCCATTGAGCCCCAGGCAGTTTGAGAATCTGAGAAATCAGCCTTTCACGCTGGGAGCTGCTCACCTCCAACAGATCTGGACAAGCAGCATGCTGGAATGGGTAATGGCACAGAAAATTAAAAGCAAGCACACTTTGTGAGCCATATTAAATGTTCATCCTTGGAAAGGAGGGGGGTGTGTGCTCTCTTGAGCTGACAGAACAACAGAGCTCATCAATTGCAAGTTCATCCTAAAGTTCATCCCTGCTGTTTGTGCAGACTCTTGGACATCCACCAGGTGTGATGCAGCTGTTTCTCAGGCCTTGCAGGACTCTGCATGCCATGTACCTTTGAATCAATGAACTCTGCATGAACCGAGAATATCACAGAAAAATCCTGATTCTTACAGGTTTTCAGACAAACAAGAATTAAAAAGAAACAGTCTGCTGATCATGTCCCTCACAACATTTAAACTGCAGCAATATTTTAGGAATTGACTGGATATATTCCCAAAATTTTCAACATTACATTGCCAATAACTATTCAATTTGTTTGTCTGTGACTGCATCACCTGGAATAAACACTTACATAGCATAGAGCACTCTTCTGTTTTGGATTTGACTTGCTGCTTATTGATCAACACACTTTTTCTCCTTTATCAAGTAAAAAAACCCACATTAATTTCCTTCACGCTTGTGCCAAACTCCATGTTCTTACTGCTCACCCCTGAACACACAGAGATTTGTAGCAAGCACAGAACTATCAAACCAACCACTAGCTAACAGCACATTAAATTGAAAAGAAGACATTTATGTTACTGTAATTCCATGCACCTAAAAATAGCACAAACCCGTTCTCTATTCCCAAAATGCAGCACTGCAGAGGATGACTATCAAAACGTGAAGATTAAAGCTTTGTTCTTGGTCTAAGTGGCTGCTCACAGCTCTGCAATACCAGAGGCTTTATTTGCCACAACAATGCAGCATCACCACGGAGGACAGAACTGTGAAAGGAAAGCAGGCTCTAATGGAGGACTCGGAAATCAGGAGCCTGGACAGAGTCATTGCTCTCTCAGTCACTGCATTTCAGTAAGTGGGCTACTCTTACTCCTGCCTTACGCATTTCCTAACGTGGACTGACTTTAGAAGCTTGAGTAAACACAAAATCTATTTCATAGCTGTTGTAGGGCATTTCTATACTTTGTAATACTTTGAAGTAGTTTTGTTTTGTATCCCCATATTTTTCCCAAATGGTTTATCCCAAACTGTAACCCCCTCCTTCTCCCTGTGTTATCCCTCTCCCAGGATGAGATCATCCCCAAACCCCCACTCTGGCTCTCTGTCAATCACTCAGCCTCCCATCCCCTCCATGCAGAAGTTTCGGTCCAAGTCGTCCAGTGATCAGCCAGAGGCCAGGGGTCAGCCCCCCAAGCCTTGCCCCATACGCTGTCCTGTATGTCTGTCCCCCAGCATCCATCCCTTAGGGTCACTTAATGGTTGGTAAAATGTTATCTACTTTCAGTTTCCACCTCCCTTTAAACGTGACCTTGGCACATCTCCCTGGGGCTTGGAAGGAGGCCCCTGAGGTGCAGGAGCTCCTTTGGGATCCTAATAAAACCTTGGATTAACCCCTGCTAAGAGTCGGCCCTTTATCATCTACCGATGTCTCTGGTGTCTCTTGTGCTGCACAGGGGCCCAGCCCAGGTGCCCTCAGCACCCTCGGGGCACAGAGAGTGTCTCCCCCCAGCCCAGGTGCCCTCAGCACCCTCGGGGCACACACAGAGAGTGTCTCCCCCCAGCCCAGGTGCCCTCAGCACCCTCGGAGCACAGACAGTGTCTCCCCGCTCTCGGCCGTGTCGGGGCTCCCAACCCCGGTGTCTGCCGACTCGGGACTGGCCCAGGGTCCCTGAGAGGCTCGGGGAGAAACAGAGACAACTTAGGAGCTCCAGACATCTTGTGTCCATCTACAAATCCCATCTAGAGTCCAACTACACCCCACATTACAAACTCCCAGGGACTTCTCCTACTGCACCAGGCTACGCAGGAGGGCAGAGCAGCTCCAGCACAAATGTGTGTGCTGACACCCGTGACACGGGACAGACAGGACACGACAAACAATGGAGACACAACACAGACAGAAATCTCTTGGCAAAAGGGATAACTGCGAGCACCGAGAGCATGCCAAATGAGACGACCGAGGTGAGACTGATGGCAAGCTGATGTGGCTCAGAAAACACTGAAGGAACAAGATGCTAACTGAATGATTTATTCCATAAACTGAAGAGATGGATGCCCGAGAATCCTACAGTCAGAAGCCTCTACCTGTCCTCACATTGTTTCAAGCTCTAATCTGCCATAATGGATCCTGGCAGGGCATAGCTGTCCGTACAGCTCAGAACAAGACCTGAAAAGACATCTGACCGGATGCTTCCAAAGAGAGATGCAATTCTGATACATGTCTGAGCTCCCCAGGCAAAGGTTGTAGGGCATGGATGCCGGGCCAAGAAATGCAGAGATCACAGAGGATAAGAACAATGCCAAGGTTTCTGACAGGCCCCTCAAAGGCCTAAGGTAAGAGACATGAGATACCCAAACAACAGATAATGCACAATAGACAAGGGACATGATACACACTGGGACCGCTCTGCCCTGCGCACCTCAGCACTGGGATCAAAAGTGAGACTTTGCTTTTATGGGGCCTAAGGGGCCACTTCATGGACACCCCCCACCTCCAAAGTGGACTCAAAAACCCATCCCAGTATTTCCCAAACCAGCACCCTGCTTTCATCCCCTCTGTGGGTCGTAGCCCTCTACTTCTCTCTCAGACATCTGGGGATGCCGGTCTGTGTCAGGTGCAAAGGAAGGCTGCCTCGACATCTGGGAAGGTCCTGCTGGCACTGTTGTTCAACAACTTCCTGTTGTTTCTTCGTCTGCTCCAATAAAGAAAACAAAATATCAATGCATAACCTCAGCAGCACATTGGCCAAAACCCAACAATTCTGCCACTCACTCTTTTCCCAAGAATGCCCGGCTCCTGGGGCCGCACGCTTCAGCCGCACTCGGAGGCTGACGCCATCGTCGTGGGGCACGCCTGGGCTAAGAGGAGACGAGGGGATGTGGCGCTGCTGAAACCTGAGCGGAGCCTCGCTCCTCCTCCCTACTTCCCTGACTCACCGCAACTCCTCGGCCATTGCTGAAGGCTACCCTGGTGACACCTTTAAACAGAAAAGGCAGAGGCTTCATCGCCGAGTCCCGGGATTCTTCCCCAGGGCTCGGGAGAGCGGCAAACCCAGCGCGTCGGCCGGTTGGTGACTGGAGCTTGGCGTACTCCGAGTGGATTGCCTGAAGCGCAGAAACAGGAACAGATGCTTAGAGCTGCACCGCAAAGTGAGACTGGAGCAATAACAACTGCTCCTGTACGCTACTCAATGCTCACCTTGCCCATCTCACCTTGCCTGCTGATGTCCAGCTTTACTTCCTAAAAAGAAAAAGAACAGAGCTGTAACAGAGTCACACTTGACACTCTCCCTGCAGAGACAAACGGTGACTGACCTGCTCGGGGGAACCTCCTCACTCGGGATGGGTGGATGGATTTTGCCCTGGATTTTATCCTTCTGCATCTGAAAGAAAGCGAGGACAAACGTCAAAGGGCTGCAGGATATCTTCACAGCTCCAAACATCTTCTGTCTATCTAGGAATATCATCTAGAGTCCGGCCACACCCCACAAACTGCGTGTCCCTGAGCCTTGTCCTGTTGCAGCAGCCTCTGCGGCAGGGCAGAGCAGCTCCGGCACAAACATGTGCAGACACCCGTGACACAGAACGTGACCAACGGGGGGACGTTAAACACGACACATGATGCTTGTGGTGAGGGTCTCGAGGGGAAAAGGCAAAAGGGACCCCAAAGACACAGTAGGTAACACGGTACACCCGACAACACGACGTGGACCGGAACTGCTCTGCCCTGCCCGCCTGCACGCTGACATCAAATGTGGAGTCTCTCCCTTTAGCTGTCCTAAGAGGCCCCTAGGACAAGATTGCTTTTCCCTCTGCTAATTTTTCAATCTGTCCCAGGAACTCCCAACCCGCTGCTCTCCCATCTCCAGGCCATGACCCAGACTTATCTTTTGGATGATCAGTGATGTGAATCCACGTTGCACCTGAAATGAGTCTGCCTCGGAGGGCCCCGTGATCGCCTGTTAGCCTCTCGGTCAGCTACAATAAAGAAAACCAAAACCAACGTATGAGTTCAGAGTTATGTGGGCCAAATCCCAGCAAGTCAGCTACTTGCCCTCTCCTGAGTGTGCCTGGCTCCTTCAGGCTCCACCTTCATCCTGATTCCAAGGCTGTGGGCATTATTATGAGTGACACCTGGGTTAGAGAAAAGCAAAGTTCAATGGCATTCCTGTGAGTGCAGTGGACCTTGTGTGAGGAAGACATGGGAATGCCTCTGCTGTGCTTCTGAAAAGCCCTGTGTGGGGGGGCCCTCAAATAAACACCCTTTCTCACCCTGCTGCCTGCAAGGAAATGGACATACATACACACTCTTACAAATGTACCTACGGTTTTGGGGTTTTTTTCTTCTGAAGCTCCAAGAATGATTTCCCATCTTGAGTCATTCAGAAGAAACGGCCCCTGTGACTCAGGTCAGAAGGGTGGCCTGCGTTTTTGATCACGACAGCTTTTGGGTTTACCCTGTGAGCAGGAGCAGCAAGAGCTGAGGCTCAGCAGAGGCTGACCCCGGCCAGCCCCTTCCTCCCTTCCCTGTGTGTCACAATGACTTCCAGGCAGAAGGATGCAAAGCAGGTTTGTGTCTTTTCTCTTCAGTGCCAATAGGTAAAAGATGTAGGCTTTGAAATAACTAATGACCCTCTCTTGGAACTCTCCCAAGGACAGTTTGAAAGAAAAGACAGAAGATTGCTGCTAAATCCATATGGGATAAGGATGAGAGCAGCAAGGAGGGCAGGTGAGTCCCCCCGCCAAGGGTGCACCCAGAGCCCCGGGCAGGGACGGAGTCACTGACGGCTCTCTGGGGACGAGACCCTCCCTGCAGGTGACACCGGCTTGTCCTCTCCCTGTGGCACAGGGACCTCCAGGCTCTATGACCAGCCTCATTTTGTCAGCATCCACGTGCTGTGCTAGAGCCAGAGGGGTCAAGGCTTTCCAGAACCATAGGATCCTTGCGGTTGGAAAAGCCTTCTAAGGACATCCAGCCCAGCTGCTGCCCTCCAAATCAGGTCTCTAAACACCACATCTTGACATCCTTGACATGTCTCCAGGCATGGGGACTTCCCTGGGCAGCCTGCTCCTATGCCTGACCACCCTTTCAGTGAAGAAATTTTCCCTCCAATCCAATCTAAGCCCTCCCTGCTGCAAGTTGAGGCCATTTCCTCTTGCCGTGTCACTTCTTACCTGGGAGATCTCAGTGCTTCAACCTTACCTGCTCCTTCCCTAGGCGGTCTCTGGCTTGGCTGGAGGAGAGGAGAAACACTCCCACCACAGGAATGGCAGCTCAGGAGGTCCCACACCAAGGCCAGGGGGAGCAGCCGTCCTCGCCAGAGCTCGCACGTCCCTTCTCAGAGATTGGCTCTGCTTTTCCTCCTTCAAGTTGTTCCCAAAGCTGCTGGAAGAACTGAAGGCTCCTTTGGCCTTCCATTGCTCGGCTTGTCCCGAGAAAGAGCTTTGAGTGTTGTTACCCCTCCAGAAAGGAAGGGCCTTTCTGTCTCACACGCTCGGTGACACAAGGCTACGCAGCCTCTGCTCCAGGTGGGAAGGGCTTCCTTCCTCCTCTGGCACCTGGCTGGCACAGGGCACAGGTTGCTCAGAGGTCCTGGGGCTGCCCCATCGCTGCAAGTGCTCAAGGCCCCTCGGTGCTCTGCAATGAGGCTCTGAGCAAGCTGCTCGATGGAAGCACGTCCCTGCCCACGGCGGCAGCAGCCTTGGAATGAGGTGATCTTTAGAGCCCCTTGCAACCTGAATTCTTCCATGATTCTGTGAACTGAAAAAAGCAGGGAAAGAAATCTGTAAAGGTCACTAAATGCATCCAAGCACATCCCCATGGATCCAATCCTCAGCAGCCCATCCAAGGCAAGGTCAGAGCTCTCTGCCCACCGAGGACACGGCAAGCAGCAGGGACCTTTCTCCCACTCTCCAGCACGGACCTGCGAAGCCAGAGAGAAGTTTACAGACACCGGAGGGCGGCGGGATGGGACGGGGCGGGCGGTCTTACCTTGCAAAGATGGCGGCAGAAAGGGCAGGCAGCGCCGCCGCCCCGCCGGGATTTTCCGGCCCGCCGTCGCTTCCGCCGCCTGGAGAGGCGCGTGCGCGGGCTTGGGGGGGGGGTGCAGCCCCGTTCCGACGGCGTTCGCCCGCCCCCGCTCGCTGCCCCCGGCCCGCGGAGCGCTGCGACCGCGCCTCCGCCGCCCGCCGAAAGCGGCCCCGCCGGGCCGCCCCCCCCCCCGGCCATTCTTCTCAGCCATCGTGTCCCTTTTGCACTCCTGAACGTCTTTCACCCCTCCCGGCCATTTACCGAGCCCGCCCCGCCCGCCCCTCGCTCCCGCCCGCCCCTCGCCCCCGCCCCTCGCCCTTGCCTCGCTCGGCAGCCGCGTCCTTGCCCCGCCCCCGGCAGCCAGCGGCGAGGGGCAGGGCGCTGGCTCGGGGGGCTGCAGTTCCGCGCTCTGGCCACAGGGCGGCAGACTTCCGGGTCCGCGATTTTCCCGCCCTTTTGGCCGCCATTTTGAGAAGGTCAAACAAACTCCTCGACATTGGCGACGCGCCGCTCCCATGATGGCGGCCGAGAAAGGTCTCCCCCCCTTCCCCCCCCAGCCGAGAGAGGCGGTTACTCAGATGCCGGTCAGAAACCCGCCAAAATACGCCCGCCCGCAGCGCCGCTGACCCTACAGCCCGTGCCGAGTACACCTGAAACGCAAGAGAATATCCCGCCGGGACCGCGCCGGCGTTCCGTGCAGGCAGTCCTGATACACACACCGCGGGCCTCCGGTTGCCCGCCCTTTTGGCCGCCATTTTGAGACGGTCAAACAAACTCCGCCACGCGCCACGCCCAAGAGGGCTGCCTGGCGGCGGCGGGCTGCAGTACCGCGCTCTGCCCACAAGGCGGCAGCACTGCCACCCACCCCAGCCGGGGGCGCCGCGCGCCGCGGGGCTGCGGGCGGCCAAGGCGGCAAAAAAGAACAGGGGCCATCCCCCCCAAAAACTCCTCTAGAAATAAATGCCAAAAACCTGCCTCTTACCCAACAAGAACCAAATAAGCCCCCTTTCTTTCAAACCTTCTTTAAATAAATTTTATAGTTCTAGTTTTCCTAGTTCTATTCACACGCATATTTATACCGGACAGTGATGTGTTACGTCATTTATACAATCTATTATGTCTATTCCTATTATCTGTATTTATTCATATTTTGTGGTTTTATCCATATCAGTATATATTGATTGTAAATTTCTATACTTCGATTTACATTTCCATCATACTTTTATTATTCCAAAAATAATCCCATCTCTAACCAAACAAATACCAAAAAACCCTTCTTTTAAACTATATTGAAATAGTGTTATATTTAGAGCTTGCATAATTATATTCACATTTATAGTCACAGTTTATACTGATGCATTCTATTCATAATTACATATCACATATATATCATTCACATCATATAGATAAATTATTATTTTTATTATGTACCATATCTACTGCTACAACTTCTTTTCTCTAATATTTTCAATTTTTATATCCATCTTGATGTATTCATGAGATATTTTTACAATTAGATTTCTACCTTTCTATTATTTGTATTTGTAGTTTTTATAATAAAACCCCTGCTTTTGCCAAACAAAAAACAAAACCATCCTTTCTTTTAAACTACTTTTAATAATATTGTTGTATTTATATTTACCATACCTATAATGTTTTAGATATTATATCATAGTGATGGACTATATTTAGAGCTATTTTATAGCTACTTGCTATAATATATCATCATAAGATACATACAGTATCACTTGTATTACGCGTTGTATGGATTTATGTCACTTTATATTTACAATCCTTTAATAATTTTATATATATATCTGCAAAGATTCGAAACACATTTCTACATTTAAAATTTCGTTTGAGTTGTGTTTATATTTATCATCTCTATTGATATATCTATAAACATACACAATACTCTATTAAAAACTACAATATCTTCTTGGAATACACCATGACTTATGTTAACTGTTAAATTTTAAATAGAGATCGAATAGATCAAAATAAAAGTTTATTCCCATTTCTACACACCTACTTGTTTTAAGATAGCTATCCTTAGAATTTTACATTTAAAATCCAATTCCTAAATGCAATGACAAAACAAACAGCATCGAATTCCCACCAATGTCTTCCAAAACCATCAAGATACCTCCACCAGCCAAACAACTGCCAGCGAAAAAAACACACAACACTCTTTTCACTAACAGTTCTCATCACATCAGAAAAATGGAACCAAACGAAAAGAAAACCCTTGAGAAACCCACGCAGCAAATCACAAAAACCTCTAAAAGAACCCAAACCAACTCACTCAACTCCAATCAGTGCCACTGACCCTGAACGTTATTAAAAAACTAACCAAAAATCTCCATCTACACTAACTCAAAGAATAAGCAATACTCTGTCAAAAGAACTTTAGAAAGCGAACTAATGAACGAAATAGAAAAAAAAAAAAAAAACAAAACTCAGCCAGTAAAATATAAGAAAATACCTACCCAAATAAAAAAACTACTTAAAAAGTCCCACCATATAAATACCCACGTTCCCAAACATAAAACTGATCAACAACCACCAAATACGTCAAAGGACAACAAAACATGAAAATAAAAAAAAAAAAAGAAAAAAACCAAAAGAAAATACATTTGTAAAAAAAAAGGCACCCAAACCAAATCAACTTTAATTCACAACAAAAAAATTATTCCCAACTGAAGAATAAACGCATAGAACCTCATTCGATCAAAATAAAAATACCACCCAGAAATAAACACAAAGCCGAAAGAGAAACGTAACCATTCACAAGATCTCCCAAATGATCCGTAACAATAAAACATACACTACAATCAAACAAACCGAATAAAAAAAAAGCCCTGGAAGACGAGAAACACAAACGCAATTAGAGAGATTTTAAAAACCCCGCTGCTATTAACGACACGACGCCACCTCGAACCCACCGAAACAAACGCTACACGCCCACGCTAATAAAAGCCACCGCGACAGAATTAAAATCTGAGCCGCTGCTTCACCCAACGACCCGTAAAAACCATTGCACGCCTTTAAAAACAGAATAGCCCAGCAAAAAAAAAAAAACCGACTACAGAACTCGATTCAAACCAAACCTTTATCGTCACCACCCGAAGAACCGAGAACCGTACCGGTCAGGAAGAACGCCATAGCCCTTAGCGCACACCCGCTGCGACCAGAACAAACCCGTGCGATGCATCCCTACAAAGCCACCTCCGAACCACGACACCCAAGAATTTGTGGCAGCCCAACCCCGCGCTGCCGGCCCCGGACGGAGCGCGGCTCCCGGCGGCAAAGCGGCTCCTCCGGCGGCTGCTCCGGCGCGCAGGGGCGGCGCCGCCCCGGAGACCCCCCCGCCCCCGCCCGCTCCCCCTGCCCGGGGGGCCCCGGCGGCGCCCGAGCCCCGCGCCCGGAGCGGACAGAGCGGCCGGCACCGGCCGGGCCGGCGCAGCAGCGCCCGCGCCGCCTCTGCCGCCCTTGGCCGGCCCGGCGCCAGCTGCCCTCGGCTCCGCACGGCGGCTCGCACCGGCAAAGCGGCTCCGCCGCTGCCGCGCCAAATTCCCCCGTGCGCCTCGGCACCCGCCCGGCCCGGGCCGGCAGCGCTCCCGAGCGGCAACGCTCCGGCCCGGGCCGCGGCCACAAGAAGCGCCCTCAAATGCAGCGGCACAGCCCGACTGCAGCCCTGCAAACGCCGCCAGAGCTGCGGCTTCCCGCAACTCAACCCCGAAACTGACGCCGCGGGCGGCGCTCACCTCGCTTCAACAAGGGCAAAGAAATGGCTTCTCCCCTTCAAGTTCACCCCCTGGGAGAGCAGAAAAGAAGGGGCTTTCCTCCAATGAAATCCTGCAAGCCATGTGCAAAGGGGGATTTTGACCTCCATTCAAACCCTTGCAAAGGAGGGACACCAGCGCTGTCCCCTCCATTTAAACCTTAGGATGATGAAAATGGGCTGGCTACCTTCAAATCAAAGCCATCCGATGACAACAATACTTTGCCCATTCCCGTTCAAATGGAACGCAGGGATTCCCTGTCACCCCTGGGATACCCCTAACAGCCGGGAAAAGGCAGCTTTTCCTTCAACCGACATCCTTGGAACCGCAAGCGAAAGCGGATCCCCCCCAGTTCAAACACAGACAATATTAGGAGAGTATTGCCTCTCCTTCATTTCTTTTGTCTTCACAAGCTCCCTTTTTGTTCCTGGGGAAGCGGGGAGGGGGGACTGCCAAGATCCAATTGAAAAGGGAAAGGACCAAAGTCCCCGCTCCAAATCCACACGCGCTCACCCGTTCGGCTGCTGCTTCCCGGCACAAAGATTCGTCCCTCGGCACCTCCTTGAAGCGATGCTCCGCGGATCCAAGCGCGTATCCAGGTGTTCGCCCAGACGCTGCCAGAAGCTCTCGCAGTCCTTCCATGAGACAGCCCCGGGAGCCCCCCCATGAACCCCTCTACTCAGCAGCTCCATGCAAAAGGCAGCTGAGGCGAAGCCTCCCCCTAAAACAGCCTCGCCCCCCCGGCAGGAGCCGGCCCCTCATCATCCTCACAGCTCACACCTGGCGCTGCTCCGAGCCCCCCATCATCCTCACAGCTCACACCTGGCGCTGATGCCACTCCCCAACAGCGCCTCTCCCCGTCCAGCACACAGCCCGCTTCTCACAGACACAGAGCCAACAGAAATCTGCTCCGGGTGCTGGCTTTTCTTAGTCCGTCTGCTTCCACAATTCAGACACGGACGTGCGCTGATGGCACTGAGGGAAAGCTTTCCAGTGCACAAAACTGTCATTCTGGTAGCACGCTTTGAGACGCCTTCAGAAAAAGCAGAATCAGCGCCGCCTCCTAAGAGCCCTGCTGAGGAACCCCGCCCTCCTTGGGACACCCAATGCAGCAGAGCTCGAAAAACGAGGGCAAAAATCAAGCTTGGAGTGGAAAAAGGCAATATAAATACAGCAGCCGTTCAAAAAAGCCTTCACACAGCAATAGTGGGAACCGGTCACATTTCTTCTTTCCTTGCTCTCTGGAATGAGTACACAGAATAAAAGAGGAACAGGAGTGGGCCATGGAGAAGGACAGAGGAGAAGACAGAGCGCCAAACACACAGGGTGCTCAGAATTCATGTGATGAGAGGCTCAGACGTGTTTTGCACAGCACAATGAACGGTCTGATTTTCAGAAAACAATTGAGAACAGACAGCAAAACTGCCTCAAGGCTACAGAGGTTTCCTAAGAATTCTCCTGGAACAGGTAAAGAAGAGAAACCACACAGACTATCAATGCAAGACTCGAAAACCAGCAAGAGATTTACTCTTGTGTATTAAATGTTAAAAATCACATGCATAATTATAGAATATTTTAGTTCAAAAAATATTTCAAAAACCAACCCTGACAGTTTACCTGCAACTGCTATAAAATATCTATTTTATAGATATATGAACATGATGGTTTTCTGTAATCAAAACCATGAGAAAAGGATGCAACCATGCAGGTACTGCAGAGTGAACTGATGCCCTGCATCAGACAGTCTTGTCAAACTCCTGCTGGCAGAACTGAGCTCACCCCAGCCCACAGACGCACTCGTCCGCACACGGATTCACACGCAAGTGACAGCTGGGGAAACAAGGAGTGGCAGAAAATCAGATTTTGCACACTACAGCCAAGACCTGTGAAAGGCCGCAGTGGAAAATGCTGCAAAGGAGCCCCTGGTACAAGAAATGCAGGCTCAAAGGCTGTCTCCTCCAGACATGCTGCTGGAATATTCTGCAGAGCTGGCCACATGCACAGTGCCCCCGAGCCCTGTAAGCACCATCAAAAACGTCAGCACGTGTTTCACCGGGCACTTAAACCTTAAGACACGTTTTAGCTCCTAAGGAAGGCAGCCAACAAAGATGTTTGTAACATTAACCAAGGAACAGATAGAAAAATGACAGGTTGCTCAGATCTAGGACCTTTTCCATTTTCATTCCACGTCCCAGCCCCACCATCCCCTTACCAGCCCCACAGTGATTTCAGCTCCCCCCAACAGGTGCCATCACAGGCCCAGGCAATATTCTACCATCGACGGGGTTTTCAGGCACAAGGTTGCAACAGAGAAAAGAAGACAGAGACAGAGAGAGAGGGAGGCAGAGAGACAAGAAGACAGAGAAAAGAAGACAGAGACAGAGAGAAAAGGAGACAGAGAAGAAAAGGAGGGTGGGAAAACTGAAGAAGGACAGGAGTTAGAGGGAAAAGAAAGTGGTTAGGATTAGACCTCAAGTGAAAACTTAGGGGTAGAGTGAAAAAGGAAAAGACTGAGAGCAAAAAAGACAATCCAAGGAAAAGGAGAACACGGAGAAAAAGAAACAAGAAGAGTGAGGGTGAAAGTAATAAAGAAAAAGAAATAAGGACTGAACTCCAGAGGTAGGAACCAGTTCTTTGTTATTTCATCGTCTGAAACTTTTTCCTTGGAGCGTGTTTGGGGAAGGATGGGAGATAGACCTTTTTACCTTTCTGCTTTTGTCTCTTTCTGTGGTGCATCATATCCGTCCCTTCCATAGCTGAACCAGTGGGTCTGGACTTTCTGACAGGAATTCAACAGAAAGCTTTTTCAATCTTTTGTCCCCCTAGAAGCAGCCCAAGTTTTTGGGGCAATCTGTCTCAAAACAATTCTGTCAAATTTCCTTTTAGTTCTCGATGCTGCTCAGGCCCATCAGACTGACACAAAACCCCCTCAGTCATGTCCCCAGCCCCGGTGGAACGGCTGAGCTCTCTGAACTCCAGCCTGGCACTGTCCCACCGTAATTACATTGCAATTGTAGATAGAATTGTGGCAGGTTCTGGGCCACTGGCTCGGAATCCTCCTGAATCCTCAGGGCTGACCACGGCATTTGTCTGTACTTTCCTGTCCCTGGGGCTGATCACTCCGTGCTTCCCAAGGGACAGAGCGCTCGCTCTGCACGGCTCCTTGGAGCTGAGGGTGCCTGCCCACACTGAGAGATGGGTGAGTGAGCGACGCCGTAATGTTCAGGTGGGTTCGGCTTATCTAGTTCGGTCGGGCTTATCTAGTTCGGTCGGGCTTATCTAGTTCGGTTGGGCTGAATGCGGTTCCGTCGCGTTCCGTTCAGTTCACCTCAGCTAAGCTCGGATGGATTCGGCAAATCGCGGCCAGAGTCGACCGTTCGGGTAGGCTCGGCTGTTGTCGGCTGCTGTCGGCCACACTCGGCTGTTGTCGGCTGCTGTCGGCCACACTCGGCTGTTGTCGGCTCCACTCGGCCACACTCAGCTGTTGTCGGCTCCACTCGGCCACACTCGGCTGTTGTCGGCTCCACTCGGCCACACTCGGCTGTTGTCGGCCACACTCGGCTGTCGCCGGCTCCACTGGGCCACACTCGGCTGTTGTCGGCTCCACTCGGCTGTTGTCAGCTCCACTCGGCCACACTCGGCTGTTGTCGGCTCCACTCGGCCACACTCGGCTGTTGTCGGCCACACTCGGCTGTCGCCGGCTCCACTCGGCCACACTCGGCTGTTGTCGGCTCCACTGGGCCACACTCGGCTCTTCAGCCCTACCTGACTCTGCTCCGCGCTGCAATGGCGGCCGCTGGCAGGGCCCCGCTCCCCGGCCTGAGCCCCGGGAGGGGACAGAGCGCTGGGACAGCCGCCGCAGCCCGGCTCACCCTGTCCCTGCCCGGCCCCGCGTCCCCCGGAGCGCGCCCTGCAGCGCAGAACGCGGCCTTTGGGCCAGGAGCGGGGACAATGCCCTCGGCTCGGCAGCAGCGCCGGGAGGCAGCGGGCGGTGCCCTCAGGTGAGCGGCCGGAGGGGAGGGAGCTGGGCCGGGGGCACCGGGGCCGGGGGCACCCACAGGGGGCCGGGGCTGCTTTGGGCGCTGCTGCGTGGGACCCGCTGCGGGTGGCACGGCTCTGTCCCGGGCCTTGCGGCTCTCTGGGATCGTGTGCCGTGGAATGAAGGTGGGGCTCGTCCCAGCTGCGGGAACAGCGTTTTATTGGGTGAGAAACAGAGCTCACTCTCTAGAATTTTTACACGTTTGTTAAGGGATAAAAGGCAGCGCTGGGGTGCTTGGCTGTTTGCCAGGAGCACCCGGTTCCCTTAAACCGTGTTCTCTAGATTCTGTTCCATTGCAGTGGGGTGTGCATATTCATTAGAGTTTATACATATTCCAAGAGTCCTTTTCAGTTTAGATGTTCTTTTGCTTGGTTGGAACCTTCGTGCCATCTTGTGGATTCAACCGATATACTTTATTTCTTCCTGTGGTGCCATCCTGTCTTATTTTCACTCCCTCGTTATTTGATAACGAGGGTCAGTAAATTTTTCCTTTTTTTTTTTTCAGTGCTCTGGTTTCTGTTTCTGTTATCTTGTGATTCAGATAAGATTGTCCCCAGCTGTGGGAAATCATCTCATTATCTGAGACCATTTTCTGAGTTCCTTACGTGTAAAAGCATTTGAACATTTCACAGTCTCTATTATAGTATTACAGTCTAAAATAGTATCTGTTACAGTGCTGTTTATGAAAGCTGTGCAGTGCATACACGAACTGACAGATGATCCTTGATCCAGAGCAGTAGTTACAGACTGTCCCCTCTTGGGAGTTTTGTGCTCAATAACAGTGTGCCAGAGCTCAGACATAAATGGCAAGGGCAAGAACTGCATTTGTTCTGTTCCATTCTGGGCTGGGCTGAGCTCTGTTTGCCGGGAAGCAGCGGGATGGGTGTCCCTGTGCCCACCCCCCTGGGTCCCAGAGAGAAGCTGCTCCTGTGGCTGCAGCTGAGGGGCACTGGGAAACCTGAACGGTCCTGATGGAAACCGATGCCAAACCGGGTTTGGTTGGGTTTGGGACTTGCCATTTTCCCCTGATCCGTGGGTTTTGCCTTAGGAAACAGGAACTGGGCACCAGGACATTTTGTTAGCCTAGAAGGGAGGAGTTGGTTTGTATTTATTTCCTGAGGCACCTGGATCGATTTGGGTCTCAGTTGGCACCCGAGAGCCTCCTCTGTGTCCTGGGTGGGGTGGTGGCTACCAAAGGGGTAAAAGGTGGAGCAGGAGGGTGGGTGGAGAGGAGAGCAGTGGCTCTGTGGGGATTTGCATCTGGAAAGGGCCCTCAGTTTCCTGGCGGGAGTCCTGGAATCAGAGCTGAGAGTCGCTGAGCAGTGAGGATCGTGCAGCTGCAGCGCGGAGAGTGCAGAGGCTGCAGTGGGCGTTGTCTGCTCGCTCTCCTGATGTCCCATCTCTAATGCTGGGCTGGCACCCAGGCACCTCCCAGGGCTGCACAGCCTCAGGGCAGGGGTGGTTTGTAAATGTTTTAAATGCTGCAGCAGCTCCCTCAGGCTGGATGAGTGTGAGGATATCCAGCTCTGCCTTAGGGCTTGGAGCACGGCAAGGGTGCAGGGCTCACGGTCAGTCTTGTTTAAACACTTGTAATAGCAAAACATTTTAAAGCAGAGACTGTGAGGCAATAACAAAGGCGAGTGTGTGGCAAGGATAGGTCCGAGGTGTCTTTATTAAAGATCCACACTGCTGGATGTTGTGTCAGAGCCCTCTGGGGACAGAAGGTGTCCCCAAGCTTCATGAAGCCCTTGTTTCCTGCTGGCAGGGCAGGGGGTGAGCCCAGCCTCGGGGGCTGTGTGGCTCCTCCTGCCTGGAGCAGGGACAGCCCGTGGGGCTGAGCCCCAGAGGTTCAGTTGCTGGAGCAGGTGGGGATCTCTTTGTGCCTGGGAATTGTCGCTGCTGCGTTCCTGTCCCAGCTGCAGGGTTCCCTCAGAGCCCGTGCCCTGCAGCAGCACTGGGAGCTCCTGGGCTGGGCAGGGAGCAGCTCTGGCCTGGGGCTCTCAGTGCCATCAGTGCCCATGGAAAGCCAGCTGGGTTTGTTCTGCTGCCATCGGCCTCTCTGCTGTGCCAGCCTCGGTGCCAGGGCACAGAGCTGTGGGAAGGCTCCATCCCATCTGTGCCAAGTGCTGCCAGCGCTTCCAGCAGCGCTGCTGGGGCACCAAGGGCTGCCTTTGGAGCCTGGCTGGCACAGAGGGTGACACACTCTGCCCTGCAGCACCCAGCTGCACAGTTCAGCCAGCAGGGAGCAGAGTCAGCTCTGGGCCCAAACCAGGTTTTGTCGCCCAGAGAGCCCCTGAGCTTCCTGAGGCAGCACACAGATGTGCCCTGGCCTTTGGGGCTCATGGTGAGGGCTGCCAGGGGATTGTGATAAGGCTGAGCTGGAGCTTTCTTAGAAAAGCCATCAGCTGTAAGGAGAATCTCTGGCAAACAGGTGGCTGGGGCACTGGCTGGGAACAGGTCCTGGCCTTTTCTCTTCTTTTCTTTAAGCTGTTCTTAAGAGGAGCCCAAAACTGCAAAATGGAAAGGAAGGGGGCTGTGGGGGTGAAAGTTGCTTTGCATTTTTTGAAGTGTTGCTGTGGATTTTGGTGTGTCAAGTGGCACTACCAAAACAGCATTGGAATAACCAAACTTCAGGACTCTGCGCTTAATTCCTTGAATGTGTTTGTGTGGGTGCAGGAAATGCCAAATCCCAAAGCAATTCCATGTCTGTAACTTCAAGTGCAACATCTTTAAAAGCAAGTGCTCAGTGTGGGCTTTCCATGTGGGTGCAAATGGCCCAAGGCCTTTCTTGTGTCCCAAAAGCAAAAAACCTTTCCCTGGGAGGTTTTGGAGGGGATTCTCTTTGGGATTTCTTGTGGTGCAGCATCCCGGGTGTCCCTTCCTATGTGCAAAGTCCAATGGGAAAGGATGGAATGGCTGCCACGTGGGCTCTGGGATAAAAATGGTTCTGTTCAAATGAGGCAGAGAATGCAAGATGAAAAATGAGCATCCTTTCATTGTCTGAAATAGTCAGGAATAAAAGTGCTGGCAAAGGACACGTTTGTGTTTGAATTGGTGTCACCTCTCCTGGGTAAAACCCCATAGTGAGCCAGCAGAGCAGAGCTATGAGAGCTGGGATCCTTGGACTTCCACAGTGGACTTAATTTTCTTTTCTCCTCTCTTTCAGGGCAGGAAAAATCATCCAACTCCTCCCATGTTTGCCCGAAGCTTTGGTGTTGGAGCAGCCAAAGGCAAGAGGCTTCAGCAGCAGGGCTCTGCGCTGGAGGGCTCTGGTCCTGCCCACGCTGTGGGGTGAGTCAGAGGGACACAGGGCTCCCCTTTTCCTCTCTGCTGGCATGAGCTGCCATGGCAATGCCATTGCTGCCAGCCCAGCCCCAGCTGTGCCTGCTGGAGAAGGGCAGAGGTGCAGAGGCAGTGCCAGAGTTGCCTGGGGCTGCTGGAGCTGTGGTGCTGGCTGTGCCCTGAGGGCAGCTTGGGCATTGTCTGTGCAGCCCAGGGCTGCTCTGGGCCTTCCTTGGGGAGCTCTCAGTGCATGCCCAGCTCTGCCAGGGCTGGCAGCCGCTGCAGGGCTGGGTGACAGCCTCTGCTGGGGCTGGGGGCAGGCACGGCCCTGGCACAGGGGCAGGGGCAGGGCTGGCAGCATTTGGGAGCCGTGGGAGCAGAGTGAGGGGTGGTGCTGGGCACAGGGGTCAGCCTGTGCTGGTGTCAGCACAGCCCTGCAGGGCCCTGGCATCTGGGAGCAGCTCCAGCTCTCCTGGGGCCCAGGGATGGGCTCTGAGGGACTGGCTTTGCCTGTGCCTTTCCAGGGCAGCAGGAACAAGGGCAATGTGGTGCCAGAGCTGGGGCCCAGCAGGCTGTATTTCCCTCTGGGAAAGCAGAACAGACTCTGGGCTGAGCTGAGTTTCCTGCAAGGGCTCAGAATCCAGGGAAAAGGGAGTTCAGGAATTGCATCTGCTGCTGGGAACATTGCCTTAGGCTTGCTCAGTTTGTGTCTGTGAGCAGTGGGCTCTGGGCTGGAGAGGAGCTGTTGGCAGCAAAAGATGGAGTCCATGCTCTGCAGGGATGTGCAGGGAAGGACTGAGTGGGAGGGAAGGGCAGTATTTAGAAATGAGATCAGCATTTCTCCCAGAACTGGGCTGCAGCAGTGATGGGGGTGGTTGGCTTTGCTCTGGGCCTTGTTATTCCTTGTGCAATTTGCAAATTCTGCTGCATGATTTCCTGTCCAGTATCTTTCTAACAAAAACTGACAGAAATTGAGGTTTAGGAGTAGAGCTGAGGTCCATTCACTGCACAATCTTGCCAAGGCTGGAGGACTGGGATGATGGCTGCTCTCAGCAAAGGTCACTTCTCAATGCTGTGTCAGATTTGCCTCAGTGCCGGGCAGGAAAGGTGAGGGTTTGGATCAGGAATTGTGCAAACAAGGCCTGGGTGTGGTTGATTTGTTTTGTTTTTCAGTGAGCCAGGGCTGGCACAGGGAATGGTGCAGGTGCTGCTCTGGCACCAGAGCTGCTGCCCTTTGGAGCCATGTTCAAGGTGTGACCATAGAACACTTTGGGGGCTGTTTTCAGCACTCTGGGTTTCAGAACTGCTGTCCCCAGCCCGTTGCCAGCCCTGGGACATCTGCTCTGCTTCCAGGCTGTCCTTGCTGGAGCAGCCTGGTCCCTGCCGTGCCCAAGCCCTGAGACACAGAGGGAGCCCTGTGCCCAGGGGCCTTTGGCACCTTGTCAGGAAGGTGGCAGCAGCCCCGGGAGCAGGCTGGAGGTGAGAACTGGGTGGTGGGAGCTGAGGAGTGCTCATCTGGGCTGGGGGGAAGGGGCAGGAGTTTCCATGCCCCTGGAGCTTTCCTGCTGGCATGGGGCAGCACAGGGAGCAGAATTCATTGTGCCCCTCCCACGGGCAGTGCTGGCCTGGGTGTCTGTGCTGTGCCACCAGAGCGTGGCACTTGGCTGCTGTCACTGCTGTCACTGCCAGCCCAGCTGGGGGCTGTGCCCTCCTGCCAGCCCCAGCCAGGAGCTCCAGGGCTGCCTCTGGGCCCTGCTGGGAGCGTTTGCTGGGAATGTGCCCCATCCCTGGGAGCGTCCCTTTGTCCCTGGGCTGCCAGCCAGAGCTTTGGGCTGCTCAGGCTCAGGCTGGGATTGCCAAAGGCACCGAGAGGGAGCAGCACAGGGAGGGTGCTCAGAGAGGGGCTGGCAGAGCCCAGCTGGCAGGCTGGGCTGGCTGCTGCAGGTGGGGCTGTGTGCACTGCAGGCAGGGAATGTCCCCTTCCCTCAGCAGCCCTGCAGATCCCAAGGGCTCCCAGAGCAGGATTTTATTCCTTACCTCCCTTTGTGGAGATTGATTCTCCACATTGCCATGAGCAATTCTTGGATTTCTCTAGGAGCAAACCTCCCAGCAGAGCCAGATTGCAGTGGAGGCCAGAGCTGTGTTTGGAGCAGGGAGTGCTGAGAGCTGCGTCTGCCTGTGCTGCCCCAGCCTGAGCACAGGCACAGGGAACAGCCTGGGCAAAGGGATTGGGGCAGTGGCTGATGCCCAGGGAGAAGAACACAAACCCACAGCCCTTCAGCCTGACAGTCCCCTCCACCCAGAGCTCAGCACACATCCTCACAGGGAAGCCCAGCAGCTGAAGGGAAAAAAAACCCACAGAAGAAAAAGGTGATTTATTGTGCTGTAAAGTTCTTTCAAGTTGTTATTAAAGCCCAACCAACATTTGCTCTTGATTTTGGTTGGGTGAATAACCAGCAGTGGGCACAGGTGATGCCATTCATGTGGCTGAAAACCTGGTGTGATCTAGAGGGGATCCAAGAACTGTTTGTGTAGGGCAGTGGAATGTGAGGGGATGTCAGGGGCAGTGAGGTGGCATTTTGGAGGGAATTGCTGAGGTCATTGAAGGGAGACCAGCAGACAATTTCCCTGGGAAATCCCAGGCCCCTCGGGCCCACAGCCAGGACTCTCCAGGGCTGAGGGGGCAGCACTGGAGACTCCCTGTGGCCTCCTTCCTTGGCAGCAGCCAGCAGGGAAGGGAGAAGAGGATCCCTGTGGGATGAGACTGCAGAGAGCGAGCAGAGGAGCAGCCTCGGGCTGGAGAAAGGCCAAGGGACCAACACGGTGGCACCAGGGCACCTGTGAGGAACAGAATGGACACTTGGAGGCCACATGGAGGTGAGGAGTGCATGGTTTGGGCAAAATGTCAGTGAATCTCCAGAGAGATAAGGAGGGGATATTTAGGAGGGAAACGCTGAGGTGAGGAGTTCACCCAGCCTGGCACAAGGTGTGTTTGCACAGGCTGGGGCCAGAGGTGGGGGTCAACCCAAAGCCAGCCCTGCTCAGCCTCTCAATCCCAGGATAAGATGTACAGGCTGCCCACTGAGGGATTAAAAATACATAAAACTGAAACCAAGAGCATTCATGAGATTCCTGGGAATCCCATTAACTTGTTGGCAGAGCTCTTGACACAGTTTGGAGCTTTGATGACAAGAATGCATTTCTTTATTTGGATTATTCACTGTGTGGGATAGGGGGTTTGTTTGGATTTTAAGGCCCTCATGGTGGCCCTGACACTGCTCAGGAGCTGGTAGAGAAGCAGAGTCAGAGCTCCTGGCAGGCACAGGGTGTTTTCCCCCATAGTGGATTGTGGAGCAATTGTCTGGGACCCGGATTGTCCCTCTGGGTGATGCCACTTGCTGTGGTTTGTATCATTCCATCCATTTAATTCCCAAAACTTCTCAGCCCAGGGGTTGGAGCTGACAGGGCAGGACAAAGATTGTTCTCTGTATGGTGCCCAGATTTGGGGTTCCCTGTCAGCTGTGCCAGTTCTGATGAATTCTACCCATAGCCCCAAATTCCCTGCTCCATTCCCACTGCAGTAACCTCCCAGTGCCCCATGGAGTGTGGGCATTCCCATGCAGAGCTGCTGCCTTGGACAGCAGCTGTGTCAGGAGCCAGCAGAGCTTCCAAGGAAGCTCAGCAGCACAGGGCCAAGGCCAGGGTTCTATTCCATAGAAGTGGCTGTTGAGAGCCCTCAGCCCAATGGTGTCCCTGGGCTCACTGGCCAGAGCTGCCTGGAATGGAGCCCATTTCACCCCCCTGAGCTCCAGGATGGAGAAGATCCAGTGGATGGTTTAGAGCAGGAGAAGGCAGTGGCCAGATGTGCTCCCAGCCTGAGCTGAGGCAGCCCCTGTGCCCAGGGGGGGACATCTCTCCCTGCAGAAGCTCAGCTCCTTTCAGAGCCTCAGCAGGGGCCTCTACAAATTCTTTTCTCTCAGGAAAGGGATGCACAGCTTTGTCTTCAGCACACCTCCAGTGGCACCTACCTGGGAAAGCTTTCCATCACTTCTGCACTTCCAGCTGGATCCCTGAAAAACTCCGAACTCCATCCCACTGATTTTCAGGTACCTCTGAGGGCTGCTGCCTGGGATTGAACATCTGTGGGGGAAGATGGCCTTGGCTTTGATACTGCTGATGGCCGATGGCCTCAGGCTGGGGAGGAGGGAAGGGATTTGGGGTGGCTGGGCCACAGCTGGCAGCTGTGTGGGAGCTCTGAGCCAGGAGTTGCTGCTGAGCCCCTCTGCAAAGGGCCCGTGCCTCCATTCCCAGCAATGCCAGCTGCTCCTTGGGGTCCTGCTGGGCTGCTGGTGGTCTCTGTCCGGGCTGAAGCATTTCCAGGGGCCTGCTCAGAGCAGCCCCTGGCCCAGGAGCCACGGTGCAAGCACAGCTCCTCCCCTGCAGATGCCAAAGACACGAGGTGCTGCTGCCTTTCAGGAGCTCCTGGCCTCCTCCTGCCCTGCGCTCCCAGCCAGCTGGGACACAGCCAGGGAACACCAAGGAGCATGGCTGGCAGCCAGCAGGAGACACCGAGGCCCCTGGGCCAGAAAAACAGCCCTGGCCTCAGCAGCCAGCATGGTTTGGAGCTGGCAACACTCACCTGCAGGCAACGCCCCCCGGCACTCTCCAGAAGAGCTTTGGCCATGGAGCAAGGTAACCCTCAGGGCTTGTCTTGTTGGCTTCTTCCTGGGGAAACAAAGGGACATTGTGGGAGCACATTTACAGCTGCTGGGGAAATCCTGGCAAGGGCAGAACAATCAGGGCTATGGGGAAGAGTTTGGTGCTGCCATGTTGAGTGCCAGCCAGTTCTGCCCCACAGCCATTGCAGGGGCTGCTGTGCAAAGCAGCAGTAGCAGAAGGGAAGGAGCTGCATTTGCAGAGGAGTTCTCTTAGTGGTAGCAGTCATTGCCATCCCACACAGGGCCTTTGGAACAGCCCTGGGATTGGCCCAGGTGTTTGGAGCAGGGTGCTGAGAAGGCCAAAATTCTGGGTTTGATGCACAGCTGGGCCAGTCACTTCTCAGCATTTGACTTGATGATTCTCACGGCTCTAGAAATAAAGAACAAATCGTTTGCAGTGGTTTTTTAACCCATGGGGTTTTTCCTAGCGTTTCCCTGGGGCTCCAGTCCCACCCCAGGCACAATGGCAGCGGGAGCAGCAACGCCTCGGCCCCAGCGGCCGTCCCAGAGCGGCTGCTCGTGGCTGGGAAGCTGCAGCCCCCAGCAGGGGCTGCGGGCACGGAGCAGGGGCTGCGGGCGCTGGGGCTCGTAGGGGAGCGCGGCGCTCGTGGCGTTACCGGGCCGGGGGGGCTGCGGGGCGGCGCCGTGTCCGCCAGGGGGCGCCCCGCGGGGCGGGCGGCGGCGCTGAGCGAGCGGCGATGCCCATGGGGTCCCGGGGCCGGTACGGGCGGTCTCGGTGTCCTTCCCGCTGCCAGCCGCGATCCAGAGGCTGCTCCGGGCAAGCGTCGTCCTCCTGGCGGCCATGGCAGCGGCACGGCACCGGCTCCCTGCCGCCGCAGCCGGAGCGTGCCTGGAGCCCCGGCGAGACCCAGCCCCGCGCTGGCCGCAACCGGAGCGGCAGCGCCTGTCCCGGAGCGGCTTTTCCCGACCGCAGCGATAGTGGTCCCGATCCCAGCCCCAATCCTACCTCGATTCTCTGGCCTTGGCACCCATACCCTGCCCGCCGAGAAAGAAGCAGCTCGGCCCAGCTCCCACAAGAAATACCGGCAGGACCAGGATACGAATTCCCAGGCCTAAATCCCCATCCCCGTCCCGGTCCCAGCCGAGCGCCGTGGACCCCGCGCAGCACCAGCAGCAGCCCCCGATCCGGATCTCCGCATAGCGCTCCGACCGACGCTCCCGCCGCCTCCCGGGATGAGCATCCCGCGCAGAAAACGGGACAGGCGCCGATCCGCCGGGATTTATGGGCGGGCGGGGGGCGGGGGGGAGGCGGGGCCCTGGGGGCGGGGCCGGCACAGGTGCGAGGGGCGGGGTCTGCACAGGTGTGAGGGACCCCAGTGCGGCTGCGCGGGGCGGGGCCTTGGGGGATTTAAGGCGCGGGGAGGGCCCGGCGGAGCCATTTGCTCCTCGGCGTTGGGTGAGGGAGGTTGCTGCCGGCCGGGGCCCTATATTTCTTTTTCTCTGCGTTTCTTTTCTCCTGCGTTTCTGTTGTGTTGTATTTCTGTGTATTTCTCCTCTCTACCCTCCCTTCCACCCCTCCCCCACCCCCTACACCCTCCCCCCCCCAAACCCCCCCCCTCCCTCTCCCCCCTAGCCCTCCCCTCCCTCCCCCCCTGCGGCCGCCCCTCTCTCGTTCTCTACCCCACCTACCCTACCCTACTTTCCCATCCTCTGCCTTCCTTCCCCAGCCGGACTCCCCCCTGACCCCGCTCCCAGCTCCCCCTTCCCCCCCACCAGTCGCTCCCCACCCGCCCTCAATCCCGCTCCTTCCTCCAGCCTGCCTTCCCCCCAGCCCCGTCCTCTGCTGTCCTGCACACCCCGATCTCTCCCCACCTTCTTCTCCGTTCCCCTGTTCTTGTTTTCCATTCCCCACTGTCCTCCTTTTCTCGCAGCCGCGGGGCTCGGGGTGCCGGGCAAGAATAAAGCCCTGAGGGCCGGAGCCCGGCGCCCCCGGCCTCGCTGGGGTCCCCACACGGGGCCGGAGCCGCTCTGTGGGTCCCCCCATTGCAGTCCAACACACCGCCCGACACCGCCGGGGCTCCGGCTTTCCCAACATCACACTGGGGGGGTCCTGGGGTGGGGGGCCCGAGTTACAGGGGCCCCCTCATTAGGAGGGGGTCCCAGGGGGGAGGGGGGGGATAGGAGGGGCCCCCTCGTTAGGAGGGGGTCCCAGGGGGGAGGGGGGTTAGGAGGGGCCCCCTCCGGAGGAGGGGGTCCCTGGGGGGGGGGGGGTGGGGGAGGGCCCCCTCCGGAGGAGGGGGTCCAGGGGAGGGGGCGGGGCCTGGGGGTAATACCCCCCCAGGCCCCGCCCCCTCCCCTGGACGCCCTCCTCCGGACGGGGTCCCGCCCCGGCCCCCTCCAGGGACCCCCTCCTCCGGACCGGGGGGAGGGTGGGGCGGGCGGGGACAGGACGGCAGGGGACGGTCGTGTGTCTGGCAATTTTTTTTTTTACGTGAGCTCACGCTGCAGAGTGACGTGCCCGCCCCTGCTTCCCCCCCACCCCACCCGCCCTCCCCCCCTCCCGGGCCCCGGTCCGGAGGAGGGGGTCCCTGGAGGGGGCCGGGGTGGGACCCCGTCCGGAGGAGGGGGTCCGGGGAAGGGGGCGGAGCCTGGAGGGGGATTACGCCCCCCAGACCCCGCCCCCTCCCCTGGACCCCCTCCTCCGGAGGGGGCCCTCCCCCACCCCCCCCCCCAGGGACCCCCTCCTCCGGAGGGGGCCCCTCCTAACCCCCCTCCCCCCTGGGACCCCCTCCTCCGGAGGGGGCCCCTCCTGACCCCCCCCTCCCCCCTGGGACCCCCTCCTAACGAGGGGGCCCCTCCTAAACCCCCCTCCCCCCTGGGACCCCCTCCTAATGAGGGGGCCCCTGTAACTCGGGCCCCCCACCCCAGGACCCCCCCAGTGTGATGTTGGGAAAGCCGGAGCCCCGGCGGTGTCGGGCGGTGTGTTGGACTGCAATGGGGGGATCCGCAGAGCGGCTCCGGCCCCGTGTGGGGACCCCAGCGAGGCCGGGGGCGCCGGGCTCCGGCCCTCAGGGCTTTATTCTTGCCCGGCACCCCGAGCCCCGCGGCTGCGAGAAAAGAAGGAAACGGGAGGACGGGGAGACAGGAGAGATGGGGGTGGTGAGGACGGGGAGGGAGAGGGGTCGGAGTGACGAGGGAAGCGGGACAGGAAGGGAAAGGCCGAGGGGGGACAAGAGGGACGGTGGAAAGAGGAGGAATAGAAGGGAGTAGTGGGGAAGGGACACGACAGGAACGAGTGGGGGGAGTCGGGTTTGGGAGGAGAGGAAAGGAGCGTTTTAGGGCGAGAGGGAAGGGGGAGAAAGAAAGGGAATACGCGGGGAAGGAAGGAGGGCTAGAGAGAGGGACAGAAAGGGAGGCCGAAGCCTCCGCGCCTTACCTGCGGAGCCCGCACACGGAGCTCCCGTCCGCACCGTGCTCTGAGTGAGCAAATGGCGGCCGAGGCGATTTCCGGGGTCTAAAACACCTCGGCCCCGCCCCGCGCAGCCGCTCTGGGGCCCCGCACACCTGAGCCGCGCCCGCCGTGCACACCTGAGCCGGCCCCGCCCCTGGTCCCGCCCTTTGTGCCGCCTGGCCCCGCCCCCGTTCTCTCAGGCCCCGTCCCTTGTGCCGCCCGGTTCCGCCCCTGTCCCCGCCCCCTGTTTTCAGGCTCCGCCCCCCGCACCGCGTTCCCCCGCCAGGCGGGGGCGCCGCGCTCGCACCGCGCTCCGTGTCCGCCAGAGGGCGCCCTGCGTGGTGCCGGCCCCACACGGCGGCTCCGCACCGGGGAACGGCCGCGATCCCGCACCCGGCAGCGCCCCGTGCCCGCGGCCATCCCGGGCCCCAAACCGGTCCCGGGCCCGCTGCCGCTTCC
The DNA here is from genome assembly GCF_051311805.1 of Agelaius phoeniceus. Classification (NCBI taxonomy): domain Eukaryota; kingdom Metazoa; phylum Chordata; class Aves; order Passeriformes; family Icteridae; genus Agelaius; species Agelaius phoeniceus. The sequence continues at coordinate 195,225 of NC_135270.1, forward strand.
ATCCGCCCGACAGGGGAGAGGCGGCACCGCCCGGCACACCCCAGCGGCGCTCTGCCCGCCACCCCCGGCCTCGGTGGCGGTGGCACCGTCGCATCGCCCCGTGCCCGCGCTCCGTGGCCCCGCCCCCCTGTCCCCCCCGGTCCCGGGGCTATCGCTCGGGAGCCTCGCTCGGCGCTGTGCGAGCCCCGCCCGACGGCTGCTCCCGCCGGGGACCGCTCGGAGCCCGGGCCGCTGCGGCGGGGCCGTGACCGCGGCCCGGGCTGCGGGGGCCGAGCGCTGCCTGGCTCTGCCGGGGGGCCCCGGGCGGTGCCGCCTCTCCCCCGTCGCCATCGGGACTGGCATCGCTATGGGGCGGGAGGGGCCTGGCTCTCCTGAGCCCGCAGAGCCCCGTCCCGGTGTCACCTTCCGTGTCCCGGCGCCGCGGGCGGGAGTGGCGGGCAGGGAGCGGCAACCGCCGGCCCCGCCTTCCCGTCCCGCTCCGTCGGGCCCGGGCTCGCCGAGCCCCGGCCGGGACCCGCCCAGGCCCGGGGACACCGCGGCTCCCGCCCCGCCTCCTGCCCCCGGCACCTCCCCGCCCGCCCGGCAACGGCCCCGGGGCCTCCGGCACCCGAGACCGCGGCGGGGGCTGGGCCCGAGCCCCCGAACGCCGGCCCCACGGGCTCCGCAACGCCGCGCTCCCGGCTCCTCACCCCCCGCCCATCGGCACCGGGGAGAGGCCCCACGAGTGTCCCGGCTCCGGGAAGAGCCTCGGCCGGAGCTCGGCCTCCGCTGCCGAGCGCCACGAGGGAGCGCCTGAGCGCTTCTCTCAGCCCCGAAGCCGCCCCCGTCAGGCCGGGGCCGGGCCCGGACAGCGCCGGGCCGGGGCTCCGCCTTCCGAGCACTCGCACGCAGCATTTGGGCTCTGGCCCCGGGCCCCAAAATGCAGGACTCGGCCTCTTTGCTCCAGGCCTGGGCGAGCCTCGTTCTGCACCCCCGAAACACAGGGCTCAAGTCCCGGCTTCACAGCCCTCGGCCTGCCCAGCTGCGACTGGGTCCAAGTGCCAGCAGCGGAGCACTTTGTCCCTGAGCCCTCCTCACCTTCACCACCACAAAAAAAAAAAAAAAAACAAAAAAAACAAAACAAAAAAAAAAAACCAAAAACAAAAACAAAAACAAAAACAACCAAAAAAAAAAAAAAAACAAGCAAACAACCCACAGGACTCCCGATTCTGAGACCAGAAAAATGCCCAATTTATTAGTCTCAGTTCACAGGGTCGTGGAATTGACTGCGGCCATCCCCACAGATTGTCACAGGGAATGGACCTCTCACACATTTGATTCTCCTGGGAGAACTGCTGCAGGCTAGCAGAAAACCCACCCGTGGCATTAGAAGGTAGGAAGCCTGCCCTGAAAGGATGCCATCAAATGCAGCCTGTCTGCAATACCGCGTTATCCCAGCACTGCGATATCCCATTATCCCCAGCCGGGTTTGTTGCGCCGCCTCCGGCTCACGGAGCGATGCCGCTCGTGGCTCCGGGCGCTGCCGCGGCGCGGGGAACAGCCCCGGATCCGCTCGGCCCGGGGGAAGCGAAGGGGTGCCCGGTGCCCGGGCCGGAGCGGGCAGCAGCGGGTGACGATCCGGGCGCTCCTGCCCGGCTCCTGAGCTCAGGCTGAGGCAGCTCCCAGCTGCCGCCGCCGGGAAGGAGCAGCTCGCCAAGGATGGCCGCGCTCCCGGGCCATGGCAGCTGCCCCGCCTCGCTCAGGGACAGCGGCAGCTTTGGCAGAGGAAGCGGAGCCCCAGCGGCCGGGGCTCGGCAGCAGCCGGCACCGAGCCCCTTGCACTGAGCGGGAGCAGAGGGACGGGCCCGAGCCCGGGACTCGCATCCCGCCCGGGGACTCGGGGACGCGGGCTCTCTGCTCGGGCTCCGCCAGGAGGAGGAGGCGCATGGCAGTGCCCGGGAGGAGCCGGCACTGCCGGCCGACAGGGCTGCTCCTGAGGGGAGAACTCGCTCTGTGCTCCTTGCGCGGGATCAAGGCATGGCCAGAAGCTTTCATATTCATTTGACAGACTCTCGCACACCGACCGCTACCAACGTGCACTGTGCAAAGCAGCCACCATGGCTGCAGGCTCCAAAACAAAGAGAAACAGCGCTGTTCTCCTTTCCTTCTTTACGCAATCACACCTAGCTAAGATTCATAACACCTGATGCCATTTTCTGTTTAAAACTCTGGCCAATACCGTGCCACTGACTAGGTCTCAAAAGCGGAAAGATGACAGCCATCAATTAAAGCTGATGCCAGATCTTTGCCTATTTAGCTTTCTATGACAGAAATCCCTGGATGGATCCACGTGCTCCTCTGCTCCTAGCAGCTGAGCTTTTGTCTCACTCCAATCTCCTTAGGATGCCCTAAATCCAACCTGTTCTGCTTCTCAGAGCAAAGCCTGCTGCCATCTCTGCTCGTGACCTTTGCATGGCACACATTGTTAGCACACTGAGAATGGCAAAACAAATTGCCTCTCCTTCTTTCTGCAGTGAACAGTTCAGCTTCTGGGGAGCTGCAGCTGTGACAATCATGAGCAGCTCTCAACATGATCTCAACGTGGAGCTGCTCTTTTCCAAGTCTGCCCCTGTAGAAAATCCACGTTGTTGGAAAATGTCACCAAAGCGGGAATTGCTGCTGAAGCTCTCTTAGCACACAAGGGCAGAGCCATTCCTGGGGCTAAAAGTGCCTCATTCCCACTTTTCACTGCTCTTGGATCAACCTATGTGTTCATTTCCATCTTCCTGAGAAGCCTTGATCTTTTGTAGTGGAATCAAAGCAAAGCAGAGCTGAGCAAAACCCCACCTGTTGCTATGATCCTTCCCACTGCTTTTATTTCTGTTGTTCCAGCTGGATTTATTTTATTATGAAAAGGCAAATTCAAGAGTCTTTTTATCTCCACGGTTTACGTTGTCTTTTGCTGGCTTGGACTTTTGCTTTCTGCCCTCTGCCGGTCTGGGCGCGTTCACCTTTCAGGATTCCCATCCTCTGCCCTGCCCGGGCTGCCTCTGGCTCAGCTCCCTTGGCAGCCGCTGCTTTCCCCGGAGCTCTCGGCCTTTAGCTCGCGTCCCTTTCCATGGGCCACGCCTCCCAGCTGCTCCAGCCCGGGCATTCCCGCCTGGGAACGAGCAGGGATTCCCTGCCCTGGCCCAGGGAAGCCTCCAGCCCTGCAGGCATTGCCGAGGCTCAGGGGCCGCTCCAAACCCTTGGTGTCCCAGAGCTCCCGGATCAGTGCCAGGGCAGAGCTGGGAGCCTGTCCTAAGGAGCGGGACTGAGGCACGCGGTGCCTGCAAAGTCCCCCATGGATATTGGATCCAGCTGGCAGGAGCAGGTGCGGCCAAGGCAGCCCATTCCATTTCCTGCCCACCCAGAGATCTCCAACACTTCAGCCTGCTAAGGCTGGCACACAAATCCCTGCCCTGGGGCACGGCAGCGACTGCAGCGCACCCAGGAGAAGGCAAACGCAACGATCGGGGCTCAGTTCTGAGGCTGGGATCGAGATTCATTCTCAGCCATTTCAAACAAGGATTGCACCCCACTGCTCAGTTCTTTCTGCAGCTGGGACTCCAGGAAGAGGAGAAAGGAGGCACTTTACTGGAGCCCCTTTCCTGCCAACCACTGAGGGTCATTCAGGTGCTGAGAGAAAGCACAGCCAGGGAGAGCTGCCCCTGCTCTGCTGGGATTGCACCCTGCATTCACGAGGGACAGGTGGCTCTGTGAAATCGGTCTCAGCATTTTTGTGCCTCATAGCTCCCACTGAAATGATTTTGAGCAGAACGGAGACTGCTGAGCGTCACTGAGCAGCACAGGAGACATTCAGCAATGCCCATGAGCTGGCAGAGATGATTGCTGGCAATGATGGCCTGAGCCCTGGGCTGAGAGTTCCAGTGGCAGCAGCAGTGACAGCCACCCCGGCATTGCCCAGAAACAGGAGAAACCGGCCCTGCCCTGTGTGGGGAGAATGTCTGCTGTGCATCTCCCAGTTACAGCCCCAGCACTCCCTGGGCTCCTGCAGACATTAATTCCTTCTGCCTTCCTCACAAGGCATCTCCACTCGTTCCATCGTCTGCCTGCTGGGCACTGCTCCCCTCCTTATTGCACAGGGGAGAGCGAGGAACTCTGCAATTGCCCCGCACTGAGCCCCTCTCACATCATCTCCCACTCCTTTCATGGCCTCACCAGCCAGGAGAAACATTCAAGGGGGAACAAAGTGTGCTGTGCTCTAGGCAAGGCCAGAAAGGGGCCCAAAGAGACAGATTTTGGATTAACTCTGGCTGGAGAAAACCAAAGGCAATCAGGATTGCCTCAAAAAGAAAACAAGAAAGGAGGGGATTATTAAAGCCATTTATAGAGTCACATTAAGGTCTGTTCCTCAAGGTTTTGGCTTTTGGCACTTCTGTAAGCAGCACGACAGACTGTGGGCAACTGTGACAGACTGCACAGAGGAGGGGGTTTTCTATAAATAATATAAATAATATGAAAATAGATATATAATTTTTATATTGTATATTTCTTATATTTATTTATAATAAATATTTATAGATATCAGTATATATAATATATATTTGTATATTTGTATTTCTATTTTTATGTTATTTATATTATTTATAAAAAACCCCAGCCTATAACCAAATCAAATCAAAAAAACCCCAATTTATTTTAACTGTATTTAAATATTTTTATATTTACAATCTATATTTATATATCTTTAGATATATATATATATAAAATAGACCATCATTTATATATATTATGGTGTGTTACAATAATATACTATATATTATAGTTTTTTATATTTATCTGTTTTCTATATTTATGTTTACCACTATCATTTTATATTTATTTTTATATTTGTATTTATTTCTACGTTAATCTATATATTAGACCATATCAATTCATTAACCCAACGCATCAGAACCACACAAACACCGCACCTTCATCAGCACCGGTACGCAGCCCACGCTCATCCCATCGCAGCATATCCAAACAAAACCTATTTCTAGGACTAACAGAACAAAGACCCCACGACATTTAACCCTAAGGAAAACTCAAACCAACCTAACTGTAAAGAAACTTTAAATCCCACTATAACTAGCCCAAAAGCTCTGTACATTCTCATCATAAACTTCCTCCTAAACCAATGGCTCAAAACCCCAAAAAACTCAGATACACATGGAAAATGACAGAACTGCTAGTAAAAACAAACACCAATTAAAAAAATCAAACCAACTCACTAAACTCAAAACCCTACAACTGACCCTAAACATTACTAAAAAAAGCCCCCAAAGCTCTACATTTATGCTAACCCACAAATAATAACCAATAATCTTTAAAAATTATTTTAAAATTTAAAAAAAGCATGAAAATAAAAAATCTATACTATTAAAATACTAAAAAATATCACTACCCAAATTTAAAAACATATTGCCTATAAAACCCCACCATATAAATGCCCCTGTCTCAAAAAATAAAACTAAAAAAAAAAAAATCAAACCAGAAAGAAATCGGAACTTAGGAACACTAATACCAGAACGTTCAAGAAGTTCCGCCATATCCCTGATCATACACCAACTACAAACAACGTGAAACGATACAAACAATTCTTAAAAACTGCCTTAAAACCACTACATTAAAAACCCTTTCAACAATTCAACAATTCAAAACTGCATTGAACAAAAGCCATCTAATAAATTAACACCCAAAACTCCAGCAGCCCAGCTGGCCCTACCAAATCTCTCTGTTGATACATGCAGTAAACAACAAAACCAAAATCCCAGGAATACCTATCAGAAGTCTAGGAAAGAAACCTCTTGAAATTAATCCTACCTCAAATACAAACCAACCCGTCCAGAAAGTTAGCTTCACTCAAAAAACTATTTACACAGAGTTAATAAGACCAAGAAATAAAACAACACACCATATAACGAACCACCAACGAATACAACAGTGAAGGAAAAAAAAACACTTTTTAAATTTTATTTTTTATTTTTTAAACTAACTTCTTTTATTAGCCAGAACAAAAGGTTTTGCCAGGACTGTAACATCTTCTCCTTCTGAAATGTCCCTTCTCCCTCCCAAATTCCTTACAACTTCTGAGTTTCAATCCAAGCGGCGCTCTGCAAAATTCGTGCACTTGTGAGTCCGATGCTCCTGTCAGATTCTCTGTCTCACTCCACATCTTCTTACACTTTCAGTCTGAACGCTGTCCTGCCCTGATGAGTTTGACAGAAGCATTGGCACATGTTAAGAGAGCATTTCCCTGCCTCCCTCCCTCCCCAGAGCTGGTTTCCTTAGCGCATTTCAATCGATCCCGAGCCCGCAATGATGCGCGCTCACCTCAAGGCTCACAGCAAGCACGCAGCAGCTCAGGCTGCCTTGGCTCCAGGGCTCCGTGCCTTGGATAGCTGAGAGAACTTCCGATGAGCCTCTGTTCCAAGACATTGGAATGCAATTTCCCTGTGCATTTGGTGGCAGCTTTGGGTCCCTCTGGGGGACGGCACCCAGCGTGACCCTCGCCCCTCGCCCGCCCCCCACCTGCTCCTGCACCGCCGTGGGGCTCCCTCTCCTGGGCACCTTGGGCTGCCCCCAACGGCATCAGAGCCCCGAGCCTTCACCCCGCCTTTCCCTGACCCCCAAAGAAGGCTCAGAACGAGTCCGACTGCCCCGGACAGCAGCGCAGCGCTTCCCCCAAGCCCTTCCCACACGTGCATGGCCCCAGCAAGGGATTCTGCTGCAACAAGAAAGGGGGGGCAGCCCCCAGAAGGCTTGAGGTTCCTGCCCAGCCTCGCTGTCACGGGCCAGGGGCAGCGAGAGAGGGAGCGGCACAGACGGCGGGGACGGCCCGGCACGGAGCGGGGGCCGCTCTCAGCGCGATGCCGGCAAAGCCGCAGCTCCGGCGCTGTCGGCCGCGCTGCTTGAGCGGCACGGGGGGATCCGCCGAGAGCCTCCGGCCCCGCGCGGGGACTCCCGCAAGGGCCCAGGGGCGCCGGGCTCCGGCCCTCGGGGCTTTATTCTCCGGCAGCCCGAGCCCCGCGGCTGCGGGGCAAAGAAGGAAAGGGGGCACGGGAAGAGAGGAGCGAGAGCAGGGCATGACAAAGGGCGGCGAGGGAGCTCGGGCTGTGCAGGAAAGCGGCACGGGAAGGGAAAGCCCGGGACGAGGGTACACGGAGGCTGGGCAGAGGAAGGAGACAGGGGGAACAGAAGGGAGTAGCGGGGTAGGGACAGGACAGGAAGGAGCCGGCTTTGCGGGGGGAGAGGGAATGGGGGAAAGGGAGCGAGAGAAGGCGAATACGGGGAGAAGGAAGGAGGGCTAGAGAGAGGGACAGGCGGGGAAGCCTCCCAGAGCCCCGGCTGCACCCCGAGCCCGGCCCGGCGCCTCGCCCTGCCCGGGATGCTGCGGCGCTCGGCGGAGCTCGGCTCGCTCCGGAGACGCTCGGCTCCGGTCGGCTCTTGGCGCCTCAACTCGGCTCTTGGCGCCTGCATTCGCCTCTTCGGCCGAGCTCGCCTCGCTTCGGCCCAACTCCCAGCCGCTCTGTGCCTTCGGCGCGCCTCGGCTCCGCTCGCCTCGCCTCGGCTCCCCGACGGCGGGCGGGCAAGCGCCGCCGCCTCCCGTTCAGCTCGCCCGGCTCGGGGCTCTCCCGCTGCCGCGTCCCGCGGGCGGCCCGGCCACGGCGCGGACACGACCGGGAGCGCGGGCTCGGGCAGGAGCTCATTAGGCTGGGAGCGCACTGGCGCTAAGCAGCGCGCACGAGAGCAGCAGGCTCGCTTCGCCTGAGCTCGGCTCGCTTCGCTTCAGGCAGCCTCGGAAGCCTCGCCTCGGTTCGCTCGAGGCCGTCAGGGTCGGCCGCTCTCGCCTTTGCTTCGGCCGAGCTCGTGCGATTCCCCCGAAGGCGGCGGCGTTCGGTTGTGGTTTTAGAAATATCCTCCTCTATCGATTGGATCTCTCTACAGTTAGATTTATATTTCTAGAATACTTCTATTAATCCAAAGAAAAACCCCATCTCTAACCAAATAAATACAAGAAAACACCTTCTTTTAAACGATATCGAAATATTTTCATACTTTGTATAATTATATTCACATTTATATTTATAGTTTATTTTGATGCAATCTATTAATAATTATCTATAATATCTATAAAATTCTAGACATCTATTTAATATTATGTATTGCATCTACTGCTGCAACTGATTTTTTCTTCTAGTTTTAAACTTTCTGTATGTATTTATATTTCTAGACTTAGATTTCTACCTTTATATTGTTTGTATTTATAATTTTTATCATCAAAACCTTGCCTATTGACAAGTAAAAAAACCCGCTTTTTTTAACGACTTAAAAATATTTTTATATTTATAATTTTCATATTTCTATTTATAATTTGCTCTCTAGTACGTGATAACATACCTGCTCCTGCACCGCAGTGGGGCTCCCTCTCCTGGGCACCTCGGGGTGCCCCCAGTGGCATCAGAGCCCCGAGTCTGCACCCCCTCCTTTTCCTCTAGTTAGAAACTACACTGGAACTTTTTTCTGGAAACAAAGACATGACCTAAATCCTCTCCCCATGTCCCAGACAGAGAGATGTTCAGTTCTTAGTTGACTGGGCAGCAGTTTCTTCAATAGAATGATAAACAATATGGAAAGGTTTTAGCTACAAGCAAATAGGCAAATCGGAACAAGGTCCTGGTGGCCAGCCACTGCAGTTCTTCTGAAGCAATTTTTTAAACAATCAAATACTGATACCACAAAAATAAAGCAAAAAGCTGACTACTGGCTAAGGAAGAAGGAAAAATTAACTTTTGACAACAACAACAACATTCCAAGGACACAGGCTTTTTTCCAATCTCATACCTTATTATTACCTCTCTTGGGAATTCTCATCGTGGATCCCAAAAGGAATAAATCCCTCAGAGTGTCCTAAAGCACAAAGTAGCACGCTGGAGCTCCTCACACTCCCAGGAGGGCAGCACAGCGTGCACCGAGTCTGCAACAAATTCTGCTCAGTGAGGGTCTGCAAACAAAGTTTCCAGTGATGAACTGAACTCATTTTCAAGGGACGCTTTCTAAGCACAGAAGCACAACAAAGAACAAGCAGAAACAATCCTTACAAACACCTGCGAGTTTTATTTAGCATGGATGCGACTGATTGCCACCCTATGGCTTCTCCCTTGGGTTTGTCTTAGGTTCAGGAGGATGATGATGCACACTCTGCCTTCCCTGAACCCCCACAGCAGCCGAGCGCTGCCCAGCGCGTTCAGACCATCGGGAACTGGGTCACGCACACCCGGATGGGCCGGAGCTGCTCTGCTGGAGATTGGGGAGACGAGAGCAGAGAGGCGCTGGCCCAGGCGTCGTCCCAGTTCTGTTGCTGTGGGCCGAGAAGGAGTTTGCTCCCAACAGCTGCAGCCACCCTCAGCTCGCTCCCGTGGTGAGTATCAATGGCACACAGAGGCAGCCTGAGGAAATAATGGGCTGGGCTCTAAGGGCTGGGACAGGCTCTGATTTTTTGTTTTGTATTTGCACGATGATCGGTACAACAGGGCTCTGATGGATGACTCGGCAGCACGCAATTAAAAACTCCTCCGTAGGATTACATGGACTTGTAGGAAAAGACAAAAGCCCATCACCCTTCTGAAATCTCCTTTGAATCCCAAGCACGTGGATTGTCACCGTACTGCAGCTTCCAGGTTTTCAAAGCAGCTTACTTCTGAAGGCCAGGAAACATTTATTCCTACAGAAACAATGGGCAGCACCCGGGCTAATCTAAGCACTCCTGTTGGATAGGGGATCTGCCAGTGTGCCAGTCCAGCTTAAAGCAGGCTTCACGCCAGTCTAACGTCCCCACTAAATTCTTCCCCTATCTCCCGACCCCGAAATCTTATTTTTCCCTAAAGCTTCGCATCATTAGCAAATTCACAGTAACATGTTTTTTTTTTACAACATTCAAAAATGTCATGCTGGACTGAACTAGAGAGTAATTTTCAAATATAAGCTTAGCAAAGTCTGAATTGACTTGTCCAGAGAGAAAACCTACAAGTGAACACCTACACCTGCCTAAAGAGACCTAACGAGCCCCTGGCAGCCACCGGCATCAAAGCGCAGTGGATGTTTCTAATCCAGGCTAAGGAGAACAATATCACCTTTTGTTCTCTCCAGTTTGTTTCCTCTGCAGTCCTAGTTGCTCCTTATGATTTTTACAGTCTCTGTATCTTCTCGGGCAGCGCTGAGTCTGACGACCGGGATACGAGAGTCCTTCCCTGCCCTACGGAGAGAACCAGGAAAAAAAGTTCAAAAAAGAACAGGGCAGTTTGAAGTTAATACCTCCGACGAGAAGCAGCACCCGACAAACAGAGCAACGGTGAACAAAGCGTGACACCTCCCTGGGGACAGAAGACTTACAAACTCTCCGGGATTTACAATTCCAGTAACCAAGCCCTTCAGCACAGCAGCCAAGTGTCCCATTAGGTGGTGCTGCACCAAAGCACGATCCGAGAGGTTCCAAAGAGTGAAATGCACGTTATTGTCCAAAGACGTAAAATCTTGCAAAATAACAAAACTACAATAGATCTAAACTACAGGGCAAGAGTACAAGTGTTAGCTTGAGGAGCTGGAACCATCCAGGTGAGCAACTGCTAACTGGATCCTCAACAGACTTTGAGGAACCCTTCAGGATACAGAAGGGTTTTCCCCAGAAATTGCACAGGCCGAGTTTTGATAGAAGTGCACTTGCCAGATGCTCAGAAACGTCACCCATCCTCCTCCAGGTGTCCTGAGAGAGCTGCGAATGGCTCTCACGTGGTTTGAGCTGGTTCTGTAAGGGCTCAGGGTGAATTTCACCAGATGCAACCAAACTGGGCAACACCCAGTGGGACAGAAGGAACCCAAAGCTTGTTTTACCCAAAGCTTGGGTAAGCAGAGCTCCAGCAAATACTGAGGAAACGGACAGAACGGGCTAACAAATAATAAACATACCTTTTTTAACTTGCCTTTTTTTTTTTTTTTCAGATGAGCAAAACAATTAAGGAGAAGGTGGAAAACTCACCGTGACTGAACATTTCATCACCTGTAAGCTGACCATCCTTAGCATAGAGGACTCCAAATTTAAAATTCACCGATCCCTGGAAAATAAAACCAAATATTATTTGGTAAACAGTCAAACAGAAGACATAAAAATTTGTTTCCTCTAATCTTTGCATACATCCTACACGTTAGAACATACATTTTATACCATCTCCTAATACATAATGATTTACCTTTAAACTTTGATAGTATAGCATAAATTCATTAACTTAAATTGGTGATCTATTATTATTTAGTTGGTGCTTCAAGTTATTTTTGCTGTCAGGTTCAAAAAAACAGGACTTCTTTTTACTGTAACGAGCAATTGATTTAGAACTCATCAAAAGCCCATCCAAATACAAAGCCGTATTCACCGGACGGGTCTGTGAGCAAGAAGTAGTTAGGCTTGTACTCACCTCTTGCCCTTCAAGAACCAATAAATCCTGTCAACAAAAACAGCATCTTTAGCCCCCTCCTATTAAAGATTCTACAAGGATGATGGTTTTATTTGTGTTTAGAAGTTTGGATTTGAAATGGCCAGCTCAATGGATAAAAAGACAGTTTAAGTAGTATTAGATTCTTCTTATTATTATTCTTATTAGCTACTGGAAGAAACAAACCAGTAGGATCTATACTTAATTACTTCTATTTCCAGGAAATCATAAAGAAAAAGAACCAAACCAAAAAAAGTCACTTCCTACCTTTTGTATCTCAGGATGAAAAATGTCTCTTGGGCTCTTCTCCAGTTTCTCCAGACTCCTGGCACTGAAATGCAAATGAACGAGTGCTTTATAGGAGGGCAAGTGCACATTCCAACCCCGAACCACCAACTGATGGCAGTTACAGCGCTTACAAAATGAATCCTTCCCAGAGCCTCTGGGAAATGGAACGGTTTGTGCAACTGCCATTTCTTCCCCAAAATACTAACTCCCAACACTTCCTAAACTGAGTTTGCATTTTAAAAACAGAAATTAGGGAGACTCAGGGTGGAGATCAGGTTGAAATTGATTTCCTTCTAAAGCACAGGGGCTCTGTTCCATCACCCTTCACTTTGGCTCCACACGGAATCACGGGGAGCATTTTAGGAGGGCTCAAGAACCAATTCTATTTCTCTCTTTTTTCTAGTTCTCTCTCTTCCTAAATAATTCAAGGCAAGTCAAATGAAAAAGGACAAGTTCAGCAGCAAATTCACACTTTTCCCCTTTGTCTGCTCAAGAACAGGCTTTAAAACCACTTCTTGCTGCCTTCAACGGTTAAGACTTGCAAAATGGTTTCGCAAGTTTGATAGGTTTATCATAAAAACCACAGAACGCAAGCTCTGAATGACAGGAAAAGGTACACAGGCAAATATCTCAGCTGATGGTGGCTTATTTGCAAACACAGACCTTAACGGACATTGCACGGAGAATGTTTCAGTGGGACTCGAAGGGAAAAATATTTTCTGAGTACCCTGTAAACAAGAAAAGCTAGGATATATTACAGGACATACCCACGTGTTCTGCATATTCAAATAGGATTATCAATAAAAACATTTAAGAAGGAAGAAAACCAAGGTAATTTTACTCAGCTATATTTACTGCCGATTTAGAGGGAAAAAAAAAAAAAAAAAAAGTGAACCAGAAACGCCTACAGTAGAACTTTAAACCAATTGCTTGGATAAAAGCAGCTCATGGAACATGAAGTAGAAAAAAAGCGAAACCAGTATCAGACCTGCCTATTTTCTTACCATTGCACAAGAAAATCCGACAAGCGGTAGAAAGTCACTGCCTAAAACCGATCCTAGGATGTAACCGAGAACAATGGAGGCATTTGCTAATCTAAACGGAAACCTTTTCCGGACCCTAGTGTCAAATCACACGTTTTGTCTCTCAGCAGCTCGAGGCTGGAGAGCATTTCCCCTGGGGGTCGGGAGGGCAGGGGCACAAGGGGCTGAGTTTGCCGATCGCACCTGTGCCATCAGAAGGATCCTGCCCGGCGCTCCTTGCGCTCGCCATTCTCCGGGCCATCGCTGTGTTTTACTGCTCAGCGATGCCGCTCCATCCGTTTGCGTGGAAGGAAGAGCCACGAGCACTGAGGCACTCAGCAGCCGTGTCATGCCAGCGATGTCGAGCGCTCTCTGCTCGCAAGGCTGAGCCCGCCGCGGAGCCGCCTCCGCAGCCGCTCGTCCGCCCCCGCCCGCAGCAGCGGCAGCGACCCGAGGGAGACGGCTGCAGCTCGGCGGCTCCCGCGCCTCCGCCAGCCCGAGGGCAGCCGCCGCACAGTGACCGCGGCAGCGCCCGGCGCCGCTCGCCCGGGGCGGCTCCTGCAGCTCCCGGCCCGCGGCAGCAAAGCACCGCCTGGCGCTCCGCCATCGGCGGGCGGCAGCGCGCCCCGCCCGAGCTCAGCCCCCGCCACCGGGACCGCTGAGCGAGGCCGAGGCGCCGGGCGGACGCCCCTTCCGCGCCGCTCGGCTCCGTGCGGGCGGCCGGACGGAGGCTTCGCCCCTCCAGCGTCGCTGCCGCGGCTCCGTCCCGCGTGGCACAGGCGCCGGCAGCTGCCCGCTCCCCCGGCGCGCGGCCGCCTCGGGCCGCCAGCCACTCCTACGGCGCGTCGGCCGTTGCGTCAGACGCCGCGCTTTACGGCCGCAGGGCCTGCCGGGAGTTGGAGTCTCGGACTGACAGCCACCGCTCCGTTCTCCGCCACCGGGAGCTGCGCTCCCGCCAGGAGGTCAAACGGCTCCTTCGCTCCTGGGCGCGGAAGCACCTTAGGCAGCACCGCCCCTGCCGAATGTCCTTTCTTTTCCACTCCAACTCTTTTTTCTTTTCTTCACTCTGTTTTTCACCCCCTTTTCCACTTTCGCTCTTTCTTTTTCACTCTCACCCTTTTCCTTTTTCATTTTTTTTCTTCCTTTCTCTTCCTCCTTTTTTTTTTCTTCCTTTCCTGTTTCCTTTTCTTTCTTTCGCTCTTTCTTTCTGTCTTTCTCTATTTCTTTCTTTCTCTCGCTCTCTTCCTGTCTCTCTCTTTCTTTCTTTCTGTCTGTCTTTCTCTATTTCTCTCTCTCTCTCTCTTTCTTTCTCTCTGTCTCTCTTTCTTTCTCTCTTTCTTTCTTTCTCTCTCTCTTTCTTTCTCTCTGTCTCTCTTTCTGTCTCTCTTTCTTTCTCTGTCTCTCTCTCTCTGTCTCTCTTTCTTTCTCTCTGTCTCTCTTTCTCTCTGTCTCTCTTTCTGTCTCTCTCTGTCTCTCTTTCTTTCTCTCTGTCTCCCTTTCTTTCTTTCTTTCTCTCTTCCTTTCTTTCTCTCTCTCTCTTTCTGTCTCTCTCTCTGTCTCCCTTTCTTTCTCTCTCTCTTTCTTTCTTTCTCTCTGTCTCTCTCTCTGTCTCCCTTTCTTTCTCTCTCTCTCTTTCTTTCTTTCTCTCTGTCTCTCTTCCTTTCTTTCTTTCTTTCTCTCTCTCTCTTCCTTTCTTTCTCTCTCTCTCTTTCTGTCTCTCTCTCTGTCTCCCTTTCTTTCTCTCTCTCTTTCTTTCTTTCTCTCTGTCTCTCTTTCTGTCTCTCTCTCTGTCTCCCTTTCTTTCTCTCTCTCTCTTTCTTTCTTTCTCTCTGTCTCTCTTTCTGTCTCTCTCTCTGTCTCTCTTTCTTTCTCTCTCTCTCTTTCTTTCTTTCTCTCTGTCTCTCTTTCTGTCTCTCTCTCTGTCTCCCTTTCTTTCTCTCTCTCTCTCTCTTTCTTTCTTTCTCTCTGTCTCTCTTTCTGTCTCTCTCTCTGTCTCCCTTTCTTTCTCTCTCTCTCTTTCTTTCTTTCTCTCTGTCTCTCTTTCTGTCTCTCTCTCTGTCTCCCTTTCTTTCTCTCTCTCTCTTTCTTTCTTTCTCTCTGTCTCTCTTTCTGTCTCGCTCTCTGTCTCTCTTTCTTTCTTTCTTTCTCTCTTTCTTTCCCTGTATTTCTACTCTGGGATTTCCATTCTGGCTTTAGGATAAAAAAGCAGCAGTCGAAACGTTCAGGCTACCGGGGAGTGCAAAAAACCCCAAAACGGTAATGATTTTAGGAAAACTATTTCCTCCATGGGAGCCTGAAATTTTCTACAGCTGCAGGTGACATAGAGCTTTTATTTCTTCTTTTAGATAGTTTATACTTAATACTCTATTTATACAGCGCCCCCTGCCGTCTTCATGGGCGCACTGCGGGCACAGCGCCCCCTGCCGTCTGCATGGGCGCACTGCAGGCAGAGTGCCGCCGAATGACGTCAACTCGTCGACACGGCGCCCCGCCCCGGCCACGCCAGCCCAGCTGGCCCTACCAAATCTCTGTTTATACACACAGTAAACAAAACCAAAATCCCAGGAATACCTATCAGAAGTCTAGGAAAGAAACCTCTTGAAATTTATCCTACCTCAAATACAAACCAACCCCTCCAGAAAGTTAGCTTCACTCAAAAAAACTATTTACACAGAGGTAATAAGACCAAGAAATAAAACAACACACCATATAACGAACCACCAACGAATACAACAGCGAAGGAAAAAAAAAACCCACGTTTTTTTCTTTTTTTTTATTTCAACTAACTTCCTTTATTAGCTAGAACCAAAGATTTTGCCAGGGCTGTAACAACAACAACAACTTCTTTTTCTTCTTCTCCTTCTGAAATGTCCCTTCTCCTTCCCAAACTCCTTACAACTTCTGCGTTTGAATCCAAGCCAAAAGCAAAATTCGTGCACTTGTGAGTCCGGTGCTCCTGTCAGATTCTCTGTCTCCCTCCACATCTTCTTACACTTTCAGTCTGAACGCTGTCCTGCCCTGATGAGTTTGACAGAAGAATTGGCACATGTTAAGAGAGCATTTCTCTCCCTCCCTCCCTCCCTCCCTCCCTCCCTCCCTCCCTCCCCAGAGCTGGTTTCCTTAGCGCATTTCAATCGATCCCAAGCCCGCAATGATGCGCGCTCTGCCGGAAAGGGGAAACACGTGCTAGTGAACAGCAGCTCAGAAACAATTCTTTTCTAATGTTACCTGCTCTACTTGACTGCTCGCTAACACAAGTCTCATTTTACCATTGCAGGGAGAAGGCTGTAGGAAAATGTCTGATGAGCAGCCACAAAAGGCCTCACTCCCTGCTACACAGCCTGCAACAACCTCGGCAGAGCGGAGCAGCCAAATCACCGCGCTCTCCTTGCCGTGGGCAAGGGTAGAAGATGACTGGGGGAGGCACATAAAAAGAAGGGAAATGCTCCTATAAATGCACAGCCATTTGCTTTCAGAAGCCCAGAGTTCAGGATCTTCTCTAGGAAGCCAGACGTGACATGATATTTCTAAGATTTTCTTCTTCATCAAAGGAAATGTCCGTACATACACACTCTTACAAACGTACCTAGGGTTTTGGGGTTTTTTTTCTTCTGAAGCTCCAAGAATGATTTCCCACCTTGATTCATTCAGAAGAAACGGCCCCTGTGACTCAGGTCAGAAGGGCGGCCTGCGTTTTTGATCACGACAGCTTTTGGCTTTACCCTGTGAGCAGGAGCAGCCAGAGCTGAGGCTCAGCAGAGGCTGACCCCGGCCAGCCCCTTCCTCCCTTCCCTGTGTGTCACAATGACTTCCAGGCAGAAGGATGCAAAGCAGGTTTGTGTCTTTTCTCTTCAGTGCCAAGAGGTAAAAGATGTAGGCTTTGAAATAACTAATGACCCTCTCTTGGAACTCTCCCAAGGACAGTTTGAAAGCAAAGACAGAAGATTGCTGCTAAATCCATATGGGATAAGGATGAGAGCAGCAAGGATCCGAGGCCAGCAGCGTTGCCAGGCAGTGTCACGTCCCTGCCACCTTGTGACAAGGCACACAGCTGCAAAGCCCCAAAGCCTGCAAGCCCTGCAGCTGCCGCACGGATGGACCTGGTTCCCTTCCCAGGTGCCCAGAGGGACACCTGAGGGCAGGTGTCGTCCCCCGCCCCCCGAGGGCGCACCCAGAGCCCCAGGCAGGGACGGAGTCACTGACGGCTCTCTGGGGACGAGACCCTCCCTGCAGGTGACACCGGCTTGTCCTCTCCCTGTGGCACAGGGACCTCCAGGCTCTAGGACCAGCCTCATTTTGTCAGCATCCAGGTGCTGTGCTAGAGCCAGAGGGGTCAAGGCTTTCCAGAACCATAGGATCCTTGCGGTTGGAAAAGCCTTCTAAGGACATCGAGCCCAGCTGCTGCCCCCCCAAATCAGGTCCCTAAACACCACATCTTGACATCCTTGACATGTCTCCAGGCATGGGGACTTCCCTGGGCTCCTATGCCTGAGCACCCTTTCAGTGAAAAAATTTTCCCTCCAATCCAATCTAAGCTTTCCCTGCTGCAAGTTGAGGCCATTTCCTTTTGCCGTGTCACTTCTTACCTGGGAGACCTCGGTACTTCAACCTTACCTGCTCCTTCCCTAGGCGGTCTCTGGCTTGGCTGGAGGAGAGGAGAAACACTCCCACCACAGGAATGGCAGCTCAGGAGGTCCCACACCAAGGCCAGGGGGAGCAGCCGTCCTCGCCAGAGCTCGCACGTCCCTTCTTCTCAGAGATTGGCTCTGCTTTTCCTCCCGGGCAGATCTCTGCTGAGTGCTTCACAATTGCCTGTTTGGAGGAGGGGGGGGAAAGAGGTTAGCCAAGTTTTTTATCCAGACTTAGCTGCTGGCTTTGCCTCCTCCTGACTTCCTTCTGCTAAGAAAACAGCTGCCTTTGGACTTCTAGGGGCAACTTGCACGTCATGCCTGAAAAGGAACTACAGAAAAGCGCCTCATTTATAAAGCCTCAGCCAAGAAGACAGATGCAGCTGCAGCTTCGCCATGCCCACTGCCTGCAGAGCCGGCAGGCACCAGGCCAGCTCTGCTCCTCCTTCAAGTTGTTCCCAAAGCTGCTGGAAGAACTGAAGGCTCCTTTGGCCTTCCATTGCTCGGCTTGTCCCGAGAAAGAGCTTTGAGTGTTGTTACCCCTCCAGAAAGGAAGGGCCTTTCTGTCTCACACGCTCGGTGACACAAGGCTACGCAGCCTCTGCTCCAGGTGGGAAGGGCTTCCTTCCTCCTCTGGCACCTGGCTGGCACAGGTTGCTCAGAGGTCCTGGGGCTGCCCCATCGCTGCAAGTGTTCAAGGCCCCTCGGTGCTCTGCGATGAGGCTCTGAGCAAGCTGCTCTATGGAAGCACGTCCCTGCCCACGGCGGCAGCAGCCTTGGAATGAGGTGATCTTTAGAGCCCCTTGCAACCTGAATTCTTCCATGATTCTGTGAACTGAAAAAAGCGGGGAAAGAAATCTGTAAAGGTCACTAAATGCATCCAAGCACATCCCCAAGGATCCAATCCTCAGCAGCCCATGCAAGGCAAGGTCAGAGCTCTCTGCCCACCGAGGACACGGCAAGCAGCACGGACCTTTCTCCCACTCTCCAGCACGGAGAAGTGGGAGGCCAGAGGGAGTCTGTCTGTTTACAGACACCGGAGGGCGGCGGGACGGGGCGGGCGGTCTTACCTTGCAAAGCTGGCGGCAGAAAGAGCGGGCAGCGCCGCCGCCCCGCCGGGATTTTCCGGCCCGCCGTCGCTTCCGCCGCCTGGAGAGGCGCGTGCGCGGGCTCGGGGGGGGGGTGCAGCCCCGTTCCGACGGCGTTCGCCCGCCCCCGCTCGCTGCCCCCGGCCCGCGGAGCGCTGCGACCGCGCCTCCGCCGCCCGCCGAAAGCGGCCCCGCCGGGCCGCACCCCCCCCCGGCCATTCTTCTCAGCCATCGTGTCCCTTTTGCACTCCTGAACGTCTTTCACCCCTCCCGGCCATTTACCGAGCCTGCCCCGCCCGCCGCTCGCTCCCGCCCCGCCCGCCGCTCGCTCCCGCCCCTCGCCCTTGCCTCGCTCGGCAGCCGCGTCCTTGCCCCGCCCCCGGCAGCCAGCGGCGAGGGGCAGGGCGCTGGCTCGGGGGGCTGCAGTACCGCGCTCTGGCCAAAGGGCGGCAGACTCCCGGGTCCGCGATATCCCCGCCCTTTTGGCCGCCATTTTGAGAAGGTCAAAAAAAAAAAAAAAACCACCCGCGACATTGGCGACGCGCCACTCCCAACATGGCGGCCGAGAGAGGCAGTTACTCACATGCCAGTCAGAAACACGCCAAAATACACCCACCCGCGGCGCCGCTGACCCCACAGCCCGTGTCGGGCACACCTGAAACACAAGAGAAAATCCCGCCGGGGCCGCGCCGGCGTCGGTGTCCTGTGCAGGCAGTCCGCATAGACACACCGGGGTCCTACGCTTTCCCGCCCTTTTGGCCGCCATTTTCAGAAGGTCAAACAAACTCCCGCGACAGTGGTGACGCGCCACTCCCAACATGGCGGCCGAGAGAGGCCCCCCCCCCCCCCCTCCCCACCTCGGCCGAGAGAGGCGGTTACTCACATGCCGGTCCGAAACCCGCAAAAGTACGCCCGCCCGCGGCGCCGCTGACCCCACAGCCCGTGTCGGGTACACCTAAAACGCCACAAAAATCCCGCCGGGGCCGCGCCGGCGTCGGTGTTCCGTGCAGGCAGTCCGCATAGACACACCGCCGGGGGCCCTCCGCTTTCCCGCCCTTTTCGCCGCCATTTTCAGAAGGTCAACCAAACTCCGCCACGCGCCACGCCCAAGAGGGCTGCCTGGCGGCGGCGGGCTGCAGTACCGCGCTCTGCCCACAAGGCGGCAGCACTGCCGCCCACCCCAGCCGGGGGCGCCGCGCGCCGAGGGGCTGCGGGCGGCCAAGGCGGCAAAAAAGAACAGGGGCCATCCCCCCCAAAAACTCCTCTAAAAATAAATGCCAAAAACCTGCCTCTTACCAAACAAGAACCAAATAAGCCCCCTTTCTTTCATGCCTTCTTGAAATAAATTTGATAGTTCTAGTTTTCCTAGTTCTATTCACACGCATATTTAGACCGGACAGTGATGTGTTATGTCGTTTATACAATCTATTATGCCTATTCCTATTATCTGTATTTATTCATACTTTGTGGTTGTAGCAATATCATTATCTATTGATTGTATATTTCTCGACTTCCATTTAGATTTCTATCATACTTTTATTCTTCCAAAAAAAATCCCATCTCTAACCAAACAAATACCAAACAACCCTTCTTTTCAACTCTATTGAAATAGTTTTATATTTAGAGCTTGCATAATTATATTCACTTTTATAGTCACCGTTTAGACTGATGCATTCCATTCATCATTACATATCACATATCTATTATTCACATCATAGAGATAAATCATTATTTTTATCATGTACCAAATCTACTGCTACAACTTCTTTTTTCTAATAGTTTCAATTTTTATATCCATCTTGATGTATTCATGAGATCTTTTTACAAGTAGATTTCTACCTTTCTATCATTTGTATTTGTAGTTTTTATAATAAAACCCCTGCTTTTGCCAAGTAAAAAACAAAACCATCCTTTCTTTTAAACTACTTTTAATAATGTTGTTGTATTTACAGTTACCATATCTATAATGTTTTAGATATTATATCATAGCGACGTACTAGATTTATAGCTGTTTCCTATAATATACCATCATAAGATGTATACGGTATCACTTGTATTACGTGTTGTATGGATTTATGTCACTTTACATTTACAATCCTTTAATAATTTGATCTATATATCTGCATAGATTCGCAACACATTTCTAGATTTAAAATTTCCTTTGAGCTGTGTTTATATTTAGCCTCTCTATTGATATATCTATCAACATACACAATGCTCTTTGAAAAATACAATATCTTATTGGAATATATCATGACTTAAGTTACCTGTTAAATTTTAGATCAAAATAAAAGTTTATTCCCATTTCTACACATCTACTCGTTTTGTTTAAAGATAGCTATCCTTAGAATTTTACATTTAAAATCCAATTCCTAAATGCAATGACAAAACAAACAGCAGCGAATTCCCACCAATGTCTTCCAAAACCATCAAGATACCTCCACCAGCCAAACAACTGCCAGCGAAAAAAACACACAACACTCTTTTCACTAACAGTTCTCATCACATCAGAAAAATGGAACCAAACGAAAAGAAAACCCTGGAGAAACACACGCAGCAAATCACAAAAACCTCTAAAAAAACCCAAACCAACTCGCTCAACTCCAATCAGTGCCACTGACCCTGAACGTTATTTTAAAAACTAACCAAAATTCTACATCTACACTAACTCAAAGAATAAGCAATACTCTGTCAAAAGAACTTTAGAAAGCGAACTAATGAACGAAATAGAAAAAAACCAAAAAATCTCAACCACTAAAAAATAAGAAAATAACTACCCAAAAAAAAAAACAAAAAACCCCTACTTAAAAAGACCCACCATATAAATACCCACGTTCCCAAAAATAAAACTGATCAATAACCACCAAATACGTCAAAGGACAACAAGAAACGAAAAAAAAAGAAAAAAGAAAAAAAAAAAAAAGAAAATACATTTGTAAAACAAAAGTCCCCCAAACCAAAGCAACTTCAATTTACGTCAAAAAAATTATTCCCAACTGAAGAATAAACGCATAGAACCTCATTCGATCAAAATAAAAATACCACCCAGAAATAAACACAAAGCCGAAAGAGAAACGTAACCATTCACAAGATCTCCCAAATGATCCGTAACAATAAAACATACACTACAATCAAACAAACCAAAGAAATAAAAGCCCTGGAAGACGAGAAACACAAACGCAATTAGAGAGATTTTAAAAACCCCGCTGCTATTAACGACACGACGCCACCTCGAACCCACCGAAACAAACGCTACACGCCCACGCTAATAAAAGCCACGGCGACAGAATTAAAATCCGAGCCGCTGCTTCACGCAACGACCCGTAGAAACCATTGCACGCCTTTAAAAACAGAATAGCCCGGCAAAAAAAAATATCCGACTACAGAACTCGATTCAAACCAAACCTTTATCGTCACCACCCGAACCGAGAACCGTACCGGTCAGGAAGAACGCCATAGCCCTGAGCGCACACCCACTGCGACCAGAACAAACCCGTGCGATCGATCCCTATAAAGCCACCTCCGAACCGCGACACCCAAGAACTTGCGGCAGCCCAACCCCGCGCTGCCGGCCCCGGACGGAGCGCGGCTCCCGGCGGCAAAGCGGCTCCTCCGGCGGCTGCTCCGGCGCGCAGGGGCGGCGCCGCCCCGGAGACCCCCCCGCCCCCGCCCGCTCCCCCTGCCCGGGGGGCCCCGGCGGCGCCCGAGCCCCGCGCCCGGAGCGGACAGAGCGGCCGGCACCGGCCGGGCCGGCGCAGCAGCGCCCGCGCCGCCTCTACCGCCCTTGGCCGGCCCGGCGCCAGCTGCCCTCGGCTCCGCACGGCGGCTCGCACCGGCAAAGCGGCTCCGCCGCTGCCGCGCCAAATTCCCCGTGCGCCTCGGCACCCGCCCGGCCCGGGCCGGCAGCGCTCCCGAGCGGCAACGCTCCGGCCCGGGCCGCGGCCACAAGAAGCGCCCTCAAATGCAGCGGCACAGCCCGACTGCAGCCCTGCAAACGCCGCCAGAGCTGCGGCTTCCCGCAACTCAACCCCGAAACTGACGCCGCGGGCGGCGCTCACCTCGCTTCAACAAGGGCAAAGAAATGGCTTCTCCCCTTCAAATTCATCCCCTAGGAGCGCAGAAAAGAAGGGGCTTTCCTCCAATGAAATCCTGCAAGCCATGTGCAAAGGGGGATTTTGACCTCCATTCAAACCCTTGCAAAGGAGGGACACCAGCGCTGTCCCCTCCATTTAAACCTTAGGATGATGAAAATGGGCTGGTTACCTTCAAATCAAAGCCATCCGATGACAACAATACTTTGCCCATTCCCGTTCAAATGGAACGCAGGGATTCCCTGTCACCCCTGGGATACCCCTAACAGCCGGGAAAAGGCAGCTTTTCCTTCAACCGACATCCTTGGAACCGCAAGCGAAAGCGGATCCCCCCCAGTTCAAACACAGACAATATTAGGAGAGTAGCTGCTTGCCTCTCCTTCATTTCTTTTGTCTTCACAAGCTCCCTTTTTGTTCCTGGGGAAGCGGGGAGGGGGGACTGCCAAGATCCAATTGAAAAGGGAAAGGACCAAAGTCCCCGCTCCAAATCCACACGCGCTCACCCGTTCGGCTGCTGCTTCCCGGCACAAAGATTCGTCCCTCGGCACCTCCTTGAAGCGATGCTCCGCGGATCCAAGCGCGTATCCAGGTGTTCGCCCAGACGCTGCCAGAAGCTCTCGCAGTCCTTCCATGAGACAGCCCCGGGAGCCCCCCCATGAACCCCTCTACTCAGCAGCTCCATGCAAAAGGCAGCTGAGGCGAAGCCTCCCCCTAAAACAGCCTCGCCCCCCCGGCAGGAGCCGGCCCCTCATCATCCTCACAGCTCACACCTGGGGCTGCTCCGAGCCCCCCATCATCCTCACAGCTCACACCTGGCGCTGATGCCACTCTCCAACAGCGCCTCTCCCCGTCCAGCACACAGCCCGCTTCTCACAGACACAGAGCCAACAGAAATCTGCTCCGGGTGCTGGCTTTTCTTAGTCCGTCTGCTTCCACAATTCAGACACGGACGTGCGCTGATGGCACTGAGGGAAAGCTTTCCAGGGCACAAAACTGTCATTCTGGTAGCACGCTTTGAGACGCCTTCAGAAAAAGCAGAATCAGCGCCGCCTCCTAAGAGCCCTGCTGAGGAACCCCGCCCTCCTTGGGACACCCAATGCAGCAGAGCTCGAAAAACGAGGGCAAAAGTCAAGCTTGGAGTGGAAAAAGACAATATAAATACAGCAGCCTTTCAAGAAAGCCTTCACACAGTAATAGTGGGACCCGGTCACATTTCTTCTTTCCTTGCTCTCTGGAATGACATCAATACGAAGTAAAAAACCCACACGAAACACAAGGCAGAGCTGGGATTTGACACGTCTTCCTTTTGGCTCTCGGGATGACAAGCGCCTCTTCCGGGACTGCGACACGCTTTGGGCGCTGGCAGAGAACGGAGGCAAAAGGTGCCAGAGAGCCCTTTCTATCGCCTTCAGCCCCTGCAGCTGTTCTGAGGGTTCCAGGGCACAGCTCGCTCCGTTCCTAGATCAAAACCTCACGGCAATATCTTCAGAACTACTACGCATCTCCAGTCGGAACCTTCTACATTCCTGTAAACAAATGAGTGCATAGAGAGGGTTTCTCCCCAGCTGCGTTTAGAGACCAATTCCTATTCTTTAGCAATACCTAGAAAACCGAATGCCTTGCCAGGTTTTAGCATCCTACACCCACTCACCCCTCCCTGTGCATTTGGTGGCAGCTTTGGGTCCCTCTGGGGGACGGCACCCAGCGTGACCCCCCGCCCCTCGCCCGCCCCCCACCTGCTCCTGCACCGCCGTGGGGCTCCCTCTCCTGGGCACCTTGGGCTGCCCCCAACGGCATCAGAGCCCCGAGTCTTCACCCCGCCTTTCCCTGACCCCCAAAGAAGGCTCCGAACGAATCCGACTGCCCCGGAGAGCAGCGCAGCGCTTCCCCCAAGCCCTTCCCACACGTGCATGGCCCCAGCAAGGGATTCTGCTGCAACAAGAAAGGGGGGGCAGCCCCCAGAAGGCTTGAGGTTCCTGCCCAGCCTCGCTGTCACGGGCCAGGGGCAGCGAGAGAGGGAGCGGCACAGACGGCGGCGACGGCCCGGCACGGAGCGGGGGCCGCTCTCAGCGCGATGCCGGCAAAGCCGCAGCTCCGGCGCTGTCGGCCGCGCTGCTTGAGCGGCACGGGGGGATCCGCCGAGAGCCTCCGGCCCCGCGCGGGGACTCCCGCAAGGGCCCAGGGGCGCCGGGCTCCGGCCCTCGGGGCTTTATTCTCCGGCAGCCCGAGCCCCGCGGCTGCGGGGCAAAGAAGGAAAGGGGGCACGGGAAGAGAGGAGCGAGAGCAGGGCACGACAAAGGGCGGCGAGGGAGCTCGGGCTGTGCAGGAAAGCGGCACGGGAAGGGAAAGCCCGGGACGAGGGTACACGGAGGCTGGGCAGAGGAAGGAGACAGGGGGAACAGAAGGGAGTAGCGGGGTAGGGACAGGACAGGAAGGAGCCGGCTTTGCGGGGGGAGAGGGAATGGGGGAAAGGGAGCGAGAGAAGGCGAAGACGGGGAGAAGGAAGGAGGGCTAGAGAGAGGGACAGGCGGGGAAGCCTCCCAGAGCCCCGGCTGCACCCCGAGCCCGGCCCGGCGCCTCGCCCTGCCCGGGATGCTGCGGCGCTCGGCGGAGCTCGGCTCGCTCCGGAGACGCTCGGCTCCGGTCGGCTCTTGGCGCCTCAACTCGGCTCTTGGCGCCTGCATTCGCCTCTTCGGCCGAGCTCGCCTCGCTTCGGCCCAACTCCCAGCCGCTCTGTGCCTTCGGCGCGCCTCGGCTCCGCTCGCCTCGCCTCGGCTCCCCGACGGCGGGCGGGCAAGCGCCGCCGCCTCCCGTTCAGCTCGCCCGGCTCGGGGCTCTCCCGCTGCCGCGTCCCGCGGGCGGCCCGGCCACGGCGCGGACACGACCGGGAGCGCGGGCTCGGGCAGGAGCTCATTAGGCTGGGAGCGCACTGGCGCTAAGCAGCGCGCACGAGAGCAGCAGGCTCGCTTCGCCTGAGCTCGGCTCGCTTCGCTTCAGGCAGCCTCGGAAGCCTCGCCTCGGTTCGCTCGAGGCCGTCAGGGTCGGCCGCTCTCGCCTTGCTTCGGCCGAGCTCGTGCGATTCCCCCGAAGGCGGCGGCGTTCGGTTGTGGTTTTAGAAATATCCTCCTCTATCGATTGGATCTCTCTACAGTTAGATTTATATTTCTAGAATACTTCTATTAATCCAAAGAAAAACCCCATCTCTAACCAAATAAATACAAGAAAACACCTTCTTTTAAACGGTATCGAAATATTTTTATACTTTGTATAGTTATACTCACATTTATATTTATCGTTTCTTTTGATGCAATCTATTAATAATTATCTATAATATCTATAAAATTCTAGACAAGTATTTAAAGTATTATCTATATTATGTATCGTATCTACTGCTGCAACTGATTTTTTCTTCTAGCTTTAAACTTTATCTGTATGTATTTATGATATCTTTCTAGACTTAGATTTCTACCTTCATATTCTTTGTATTTATCATTTTTATCATCAAAACCCTGCCTATTGACAAGTAAAAAAAACCGCTTTCTTTAACGATCTAAAAAATATTTTTATATTTATAATTTTCCTATTTCTATTTATAATTTGCTCTCTAGTACGTGATAACATACCTGCTCCTGCACCGCAGTGGGGCTCCCTCTCCTGGGCACCTCGGGGTGCCCCCAGTGGCATCAGAGCCCCGAGTCTTCACCCCCCCCCCTTTTCCTCTAGTTAGAAACTACACTGGAACTTTTTTCTGGAAACAAAGACATGACCTAAATCCTCTCCCCATGTCCTAGAGGGATAGATGTTCAGTTCTTAGTTGCCTGGGCAGCAGTTTCTTCAATAGAATGATAAACAATATGGAAACGTTTTAGCTACAAGCAAATAGGCAAATCGGAACAAGGTCCTGGTGGCCAGCCACTGCAGTTCTTTTGAAGCAACTTTTTAAACAATCAAATACTGATACCACAAAAAATAAAGCAAAAAGCTGACTACCGGCTAAGAAAGAAGGAAAAATTAACTTTTGACGACAACAACAACATTCCAAGGACACAGGCTTTTTTCCAATCTCAGACCTTATTACTACTACCTCTCTTGGGAATTCTCATCGTGGATCCCAAAAGGAATAAATCCCTCAGCGTGTCCTAAAGCACCAAGGAGCTACCTACAAGTGAAGGTGGCTACTTTCAGTGCAGACACAGCTGATGACACAGCAGTAGCACAGTTCCGTGCTGCACAGGGATAGTACTGTCTCCTCTTCTCCAGCAGCTGACTCTCTCCTGCCATGGCTTCTGTAAATGCATCAGAGCATGACCTTAACCACAAACAGGCAAGAAAACACCATCAGAAGTCTTTCATTAAGCAGTACAAGAAGGGTTCCAAGCAGAGACCAACAGAATTTCAAGGAAGCAGTATGCAATTAAACCACCTCAGACTCGTTCAAGTATCCGGCAAAATGGAACCATTCAGAAATGACAAAGAAAACCCCCCCAAGTATTTATACAGGAGTCCTTAATGTCAGAAAGGGGATGACAGGTTATGTTCAGATAAGATGAATGTTTATTTGGATCTATAAATAAACTTCTCTCGTGGTCCTTTGCCAAAAAATAGAACCTACAAGTGAACACCTACACCTGCCTCAAGAGACCTAACGAGCCCCTGGCAGCCACCGGCATCAAAGCGCAGTGGATGTTTCTAATCCAGGCTAAGGAGAACAATATCACCTTTTGTTCTCTCCAGTTTGTTTCCTCTGCAGTCCTAGCTGCTTCTTATGATTTTTACAGTCTCTGTATCTTCTCGGGCAGCGCTGAGTCTGACGACCGGGATACGAGAGTCCTTCCCTGCCCTACGGAGAGAACCAGGAAAAAAAGTTCAAAAAAGAACAGGGCAGTTTGAAGTTAATACCTCCGACGAGAAGCAGCACCCGACAAACAGAGCAACGGTGAACAAAGCGTGACACCTCCCTGGGGACAGAAGACTTACAAACTCTCCGGGATTTACAATTCCAGTAACCAAGCCCTTCAGCACAGCAGCCAAGTGTCCCATTAGGTGGTGCTGCACCAAAGCACGATCCGAGAGGTTCCAAAGAGTGAAATGCACATTATTGTCCAAAGACGTAAAATCTTGCAAAATAACAAAACTACAATAGATCTAAACTACATGGCAAGAGTACAAGTGTTAACTTGAGGAGCTGGAACCATCCAGGTGAGCAACTGCTAACCGGATCCTCAACAGACTTTGAGGAACCCTTCAGGATACAGAAGGGTTTTCCCCAGCAATGTCACAGGCCGAGTTTTGATAGAAGTGCACTTGCCAGATGCTCAGAAACGTCACCCATCCTCCTCCGGGTGTCCTGAGAGAGCTGCGAATGGCTCTCACCTGGTTTGAGCTGGTTCTGTAAGGGCTCAGGGTGAATTTCACCAGATGCAACCAAACTGGGCAACTCCCAGTGGGACAGAAGGAACCCAAAGCTTGTTTTACCCAAAGCTTGGGTAAGCAGAGCTCCAGCAAATACTGAGGAAACGATCAGAACAGGGTAACAAATAATAAACATACCTTTTTTTTTTTTAACTTGCCTTTTTTTTTTTTTTTCAGATGAGCAAAACAATTAAGGAGAAGGTGAAAACCTCACCATGACTGAACATTTCATCACCTGTAAGCTGACCATCCTTAGCATAGAGGACTCCAAATTTAAAATTCACCGATCCCTGGAAAATAAAACCAAATATTATTTGGTGAACAGTCAAACAGAAGACATAAAAATTTGGTTCCTCTAATCTTTGCCTACATCCTACACGTTAGAACATACATTTTATACCATCTCCTACTACACAATAATTTACCTTTAAACTTTGATAGTATAGCATAAAATCATTAACTTAGATGGGTGATCAATTATTATTAAGTTGGTGCTTCAAGTTATTTTTGCTGTCAGGTTCAAAAAAACATGACTTCTTTTTACTGTAACGAGCAATTGATTTAGAAGTCATCAAAAGCCCATCAAAATACAAAGCCGTATTCACCGGACGGGTCTGTGAGCAAGAAGTAGTCAGGCTTGTACTCACCTCTTGCCCTTCAAGAACCAATAAATCCTGTCAACAAAAACAGCATCTTTAGCCCCCTCCTATTAAAGATTCTACAAGGATGATGGTTTTATCGGTGTTTAGAAGTTTGGATTTGAAATGGCAAGATCAATGGATAAAGAGACAGTTTAAGTAGTATTAGATTATTATTCTTATTCTTATTAGCGACTGGAAGAAACAAACCAGTAGGATCTATACTTAATTACTTCTATTTCCAGGAAATCATAAAGAAAAAGAACCAAACCAAAAAAAGTCACTTCCTACCTTTTGTATCTCAGGATGAAAAATGTCTCTTGGGCTCTTCTCCAGTTTCTCCAGACTCCTGGCACTGAAATGCAAATGAACGAGTGCTTTATAGGAGGGCAAGTGCACATTCCAACCCCGAACCACCAACTGATGGCAGTTACAGCGCTTACAAAATGAATCCTTCCCAGAGCCTCTGGGAAATGGAACGGTTTGTTCCCCAAAATACTAACTCCCAACACTTCCTAAACTGAGTTTGCATTTTAAAAACAGAAATTAGGGAGACACAGGGTGGAGATCAGGTTGAAATTGATTTCCTTCTAAAGCACAGGGGCTCTGTTCCATCACCCTTCACTTTGGCTCCACACGGAATCACAGGGAGCATTTTAGGAGGGCTCAAGAACCAATTCTATTTCTCTCTTTTTTCTAGTGCTCTCTCTTCCTAAATAATTCAAGGCACGTCAAATGAAAAAGGACAAGTTCAGCATCAAATTCACACTTTTTCCCTTTGACTGCTCAAGAACAGGCTTTAAAACCACTTCTTGCTGCCTTCAACGGTTAAGACTTGCAAAACGGTTTCGCAAGTTTGATAGGTTTATCATAAAAACCACAGAACGCAAGCTCTGAATGACAGGAAAAGGTACACAGGCAAATATCTCAGCTGATGGTGGCTTATTTGCAAACACAGACCTTAACGGACATTGCACGGAGAATGTTTCAGTGGGACTCGAAGGGAAAAATATTTTCTGAGTACCCTGTAAACAAGAAAAGCTAGGATATATTACAGGACATACCCACGTGTTCTGCATATTCAAATAGGATTATCAATAAAAACATTTAAGAAGGAAGAAAACCAAGGTAATTTTACTCAGCTATATTTACTGCCGATTTAGAGGAAAAAAAAAAAAAAAGTGAACCAGAAACGCCTACAGTAGAACTTTAAAACAATTGCTTGGATAAAAGCAGCTCATGGAACATGAAGTAGAAAAAAAGCGAAACCAGTATCAGACCTGCCTATTTTCTTACCATTGCACAAGAAAATCCGACAAGCGGTAGAAAGTCACTGCCTAAAACCGATCCTAGGATGTAACCGAGAACAATGGAGGCATTTGCTAATCTAAACGGAAACCTTTTCCGGACCCTAGTGTCAAATCACACGTTTTGTCTCTCAGCAGCTCGAGGCTGGAGAGCATTTCCCCTGGGGGTCGGGAGGGCAGGGCCACAAGGGGCTGAGTTTGCCGATCGCACCTGTGCCATCAGAAGGATCCTGCCCGGCGCTCCTTGCGCTCGCCATTCTCCGGGCCATCGCTGTGTTTTACTGCTCAGCGATGCCGCTCCATCCGTTTGCGTGGAAGGAAGAGCCACGAGCACTGAGGCACTCAGCAGCCGTGTCATGCCAGCGATGTCGAGCGCTCTCTGCTCGCAAGGCTGAGCCCGCCGCGGAGCCGCCTCCGCAGCCGCTCGTCCGCCCCCGCCCGCAGCAGCGGCAGCGGCCCGAGGGAGACGGCTGCAGCTCGGCGGCTCCCGCGCCTCCGCCAGCCCGAGGGCAGCCGCCGCACAGTGACCGCGGCAGCGCCCGGCGCCGCTCGCCCGGGGCGGCTCCTGCAGCTCCCGGCCCGCGGCAGCAAAGCACCGCCTGGCGCTCCGCCATCGGCGGGCGGCAGCGCGCCCCGCCCGAGCTGAGCCCCCGCCACCGGGACCGCTGAGCGAGGCCGAGGCACCGGGCGGACGCCCCTTCCGCGCCGCTCGGCTCCGTGTGGGCGGCCGGACGGAGGCTTCGCCCCTCCAGCGTCGCTGCCGCGGCTCCGTCCCGCGTGGCACAGGCGCCGGGAGCTCCCCGCGCCCAGCCCGCTCCCCCGGCGCGCGGCCGCCTCGGGCCGCCAGCCACTCCTACGGCGCGTCGGCCGTTGCGTCAGACGCCGCGCTTTACGGCCGCAGGGCCTGCCGGGAGTTGTAGTCTCGGACTGACAGCCACCGCTCCGTTCTCCGCCACCGGGAGCTGCGCTCCCGCCAGGGGATCAAACGGCTCCTTCGCTCCTGGGCGCGGAAGCACCTTAGGCAGCACCGCCCCTCCCGAATGTCCTTTCTTTTCCACTCCAACTCTTTTTTTCACTCTGTTTTTCACCCCCTTTTCCACTTCCGCTCTTTCTTTTTCACTCTCACCCTTTTCCTTTTTCATTTTTTTTCTTCCTTTCTCTTCCTTCTTTTTTTTTTCTTCCTTTCCTGTTTCCTTTTCTTTCTTTCGCTCTTTCTTTCTGTCTTTCTCTATTTCTTTCTTTCTCTCGCTCTCTTCCTGTCTCTCTCTTTCTTTCTTTCTGTCTGTCTTTCTCTATTTCTCTCTCTCTCTTTCTTTCTTTCTCTCTGTCTCTCTTTCTTTCTTTCTCTCTCTCTCTTTCTCTCTGTCTCTCTTTCTTTCTCTCTATCTCTCTCTGTCTCTCTCTCTGTCTCTCTCTCTGTCTCTCTCTTTGTCTCTCTTTCTTTCTCTCTCTCTTTCTTTCTCTCTGTCTCTCTTTCTGTCTCTCTTTGTCTCTCTGTCTCTCTTTCTGTCTCTCTTTCCGTCTGTCTCTCTTTCTTTCTGTCTCTCTCTCTGTCTCTCTTTCTTTCTTTCTCTCTCTCTTTCTTTCTTTCTCTCTGTCTCTCTTTCTGTCTCTCTCTCTGTCTCTCTTTCTTTCTTTCTCTCTTTCTTTCTTTCTCTCTGTCTCTCTCTCTCTGTCTCTCTTTCTTTCTTTCTCTCTGTCTCTCTTTCTGTCTCTCTTTCACTCTGTCTCTCTTTCTTTCTTTCTTTCTTTCTCTCTTTCTCTCTTTCTCTCTCTCTTTCTTTCTTTCTCTCTGTCTCTCTTTCTGTCTCTGTCCGTCTCTCTTTCTGTCTCTCTCTCTCTTTCTTTCTTTCTCTCCGTCTCTCTTTCTGTCTCTCTCTCTGTCTCTCTCTCTGTCTCTCTCTCTCTTTCTTTCTTTCTCTCTGTCTCTCTTTCTGTCTCTCTCTCTGTCTCTTTCTTTCTTTCTCTTGCTCTCTTCCTGTCTCTTTCTTTCTTTCTTTCTTTCTTTCTTTCTTTCTTTCTTTCTTTCTTTCTTTCTTTCTTTCTTTCTTTCTTTCTTTCTTTCTTTCTTTCTTTCTTTCTTTCTTTCTTTCTTTCTTTCTTTCTTTCTTTCTTTCTTTCTTTCTTTCTTTCTTTCTTTCTTTCTTTCTTTCTTTCTTTCTTTCTTTCTTTCTTTCTTTCTTTCTTTCTTTCTTTCTTTCTTTCTCTTCCTGTCTCTCTCTTTCTTTCTTTCTTTCTCTATTTCTTTCTCTATTTCTTTCTCTCTCTCTTTCTCTTCCTGTCTCTCTCTCTCTTTCTTTCTTTCTCTCTCTATTTCTTTCTCTATTTCTTTCTCTATTTCTTTCTCTTGCTCTCTTTCTGTCTCTCTTTATTTCTTTCTCTCTCTCTTTCTTTCTTTCTTCCTTTCCTTTTTCCTTTTCTTTCTGTCTCTCTTTCTTTCTTTCTTTCTGTCTCTATTTCTCTCTTTCTTTCTCTCTCTCTCTCTCTCTTTCTTTCGCTCTCTTTCTGTCTCTCTCTTTCTTTCTGTCTCTCTTTCTTTCTGTCTCTGTCTCTCTGTCTCTCTCTCTTTCTTTAATTCTTTCTCTCTTTCTTTCGCTGTATTTCTAATCTTGGCTTTCCATTCTAGCTTTAGAATAAAAAAAAGCAGCAGTAGAAACGTTCAGGCGACTGGGGAGTGCAAAAAACCCCAAAACGGCAATGATTTTAGGAAAACTATTTCCTCCATGGGAGCCTTAAATTTTCTACAGCTGCAGGTAACATAGAGCTTTTATTCCTTCTTCTATATAGATTATACTTTATACTCTATTTATACATCGCCCCCTGCCGTCTGCTTTGGCGCACTGCAGGCACAGCGCCCCCTGCCGTCTGCATGGGCACACTGCAGGCAGAGCGCCCCCTGCCGTCTGCATGGGCGCACTGCAGGCAGAGCGCCCCCTGCCGTTTGCTTTGTCGCACTGCAGGCAGAGCGCCCCCTGCCGTCTGCATGGGCGCACTGCAGGCAGAGCGCTCCCTGCCGTCTGCTTTGTCGCACTGCAGGCAGAGCGCCCCCTGCCGTTTGCTTTGGCGCACTACAGGCACAGCGCCCCCTGCCGTCTGCATGGGCGCACTGCAGGCAGAGTGCCGCCTAATGACGTCAGCCCGTCGACACGGCGCCCCGACCAGGACACGCCCACTCGGGCGGCCGTTGCCCTCTTGTACGGCACCCCGTGTCGGCCAGGGCGCCGCCAGCCTGTACGGCACAATTTTACGGCAGTCGCGCTTTACGACACCTTTTGCGACAGTCGCGCTTTACGGCACCTTTTGCGACAGTCGCGCTTTACGGCAGTTTTGCGACAGTCGCGCTTTGCGGCACCTTTTACGACAGTCGCGCTTTACGGCACCTTTTGCGACAGCCGCGCTTTACGGCACTTTTACGACAGCCGCGCTTTACGGCACCTTTTGCGACAGTCGGGCTTTGCGGCAGTTTTACGACAGTCGCGCTTTACGGCACCTTTTGCGACAGTCGGGGTTTACGGCACCTTTCGCGACAGTCGCGCTTTATGGCAGTTTTACGACAGCCGCGCTTTACGGCACTTTTACGACAGTCGCGCTTTACGGCACCTTTTGCGACAGTCGCGCTTTGCGGCAGTTTTACGACAGTCGCGCTTTACGGCACCTTTTGCGACAGTCGGGGTTTACGACACCTTTTGCGACAGCCGCGCTTTACGGCACCTTTTGCGACAGTCGCGCTTTGCGGCTGTTTTACGACAGTCGCGATTTGCGGCAGCTTTACGACAGTCGCGCTTTACGGCACCTTTTGCGACAGCCGCGCTTTACGGCTGTTTTACGACAGTCGCGCTTCACGGCACCTTTAGCGACAGTCGCGCTTTACGGCACCTTTCGCGACAGTCGCGCTTTATGGCAGTTTTACGACAGCCGCGCTTTACGGCACCTTTTGCGACAGTCGCGATTTGCGGCAGCTTTACGACAGTCGCGCTTTACGGCACCTTTTGCGACAGCCGCGCTTTACGGCTGTTTTACGACAGTCGCGCTTTACGGCACCTTTTGCGACAGTCGCGCTTTACGGCACCTTTTGCGACAGCCGCGCTTTACGACAGTTTTACGACAGCCGCGCTTTACGGTACCTTTTACGACAGTCGCGCTTTATGGCATTACCCTTTATGGAACTTTTATGGTACTTTACAGCACTTTACGGTTTTTATTTTGTTTTTAATCTATTTTTATTTTTTTAAAATTTTTTTTTTTACTTAATATTTATTTTTAATTTTTCAAGCTTTTATTTTTCTAATTCTATTTTTTATTTACTTATTATTTTTCATTTTTCTATTTCTAAAGCTTTTTTTTTTAAATTTTATTTTTTATTTAATTTTTATTTTTTCTATTTCTAAAGCTTTTTTTTTAAATTTAATTCTTTAAAAGTTTTTCTATTTTTAGGGCTTTAATTTTTTTTTTTAATTTTATTTTTCAATTTTTAAAACACTTATTTTATTTTTCTAGTTATATTTTTTATTTAATTTTTATTTTTAATTTTTATATTTATAAGGAATTTATTTTATTTTTTTATTTTATTTTTGATTAAATTTATATTTTTTTCTATTTTTAAAGTTTTTTTTTTTTTTTTTTTATGTAGTGCTGCCCAGACCAACTCAAGCTGGTGATTGTGGTGGTGTTTGAGGGTCTTGCATTATGGCACTACCTTTTATGGAACTCTTACAGCACTTCACAGTTTTTATTTTGTTTTCCATTTATTTTAAATTAATTTTGTTTTTTTACTTTTATTTAATTTTTATTTTTAATTTTTCTATTTTTAAAGCATTTTTATTTTAGTTTTTAATTTTATTTTTTATTTACTTATTATTTTTAATTTTTCTATATTTAACGTTTTTATTTTTTATTTTTTAAATTTACTTACTATTTTTAATTTTTCTATTTCTAAAGATTTTTATTTTTTTAAGTTTAAACTTTTTTATTTTTAAACCATTTATTTTTTTATTTTTTATTTAATTTTTATTTTTAATTTTTTTATTTTTAGAGCTTTAATTTTATTTTTTAATTTTATTTTTTATTTTTCTATTTTTAAAGCTTTTATTTTATTTTTCTAATTTTATTTTTTATTTATTTTTTATTTTTAATTTTTCTATTTTTAAAGGTTTTTATTTTTTTTTTATTCAGTGCTGCCCAGACCAACTCAAGCTGGTGATTGTGGTGGTGTTTGAGGGTCTTGCATTACGGCACTACCTTTTATGGAACTCTTACAGCACTTTACAGTTTTTGTTTTGTTTTTCATTTATTTTAAATTAATTTTGTTTTTTTACTTTTATTTAATTTTTATTTTTAATTTTTCTATTTTTAAAGCATTTTATTACATTTCATTTGGTGCTGCCCAAACCTGCTGTAGTGCATTTTTATACTTTATAATACTTTGAAGTCATTTTGTTTTGTATCCCCATATTTTTCCCAAATGGTTTATCCCAAACTGTACCCCCCTCCTTCTCCCTGTGTTATCCCTCTCCCGGGATGAGATCATCCCCAAACCCCGACCCTGGCTCTCTGTCAATCACTCAGCCTCCCATCCCCTCCATGCAGAAGTTTCGGTCCAAGTCGTCCAGTGATCAGCCAGAGGCCAGGGGTCAGCCCCCCGAGCCTTGCCCCATACGCTGTCCTGTATGTCTATGCCCCAGCATCCATCCCTTAGGGTCACTTAATGGTTGGTAAAATGTTATCTACTTTGGGTTTCCACCTCCCTTTAAATGTAACTTTGGCACATCTCCCTGGGGCTTGGCAGGAGGCCCCTGAGGTGCAGGAGCTCCTTTGGGACTCCTAATAAAACCTTGGATTAACCCCTGCTAAGAGTCGGCCCTTTATCATCTACCGCTGTCTCTGGTGTCTCTTGTGCTGCACAGGGGCCCAGCCCAGGTGCCCTCAGCACCCTCGGGGCACAGAGAGTGTCTCCCTGCCAGCCCAGGTGCCCTCAGCACCCTCGGGGCACAGACAGAGAGTGTCTCCCCCCAGCCCAGGTGCCCTCAGTACCCTCGGAGCACAGACAGTGTCTCCCCCCAGCCCAGGTGCCCTCAGTTCCCTCGGGGCACACACAGAGACTGTCTCCCCCCAGCCCAGGTGCCCTCAGTACCCTCGGAGCACAGACAGTGTCTCCCCCCAGCCCAGGTGCCCTCAGCACCCTCGGGGCACAGACAGTGTCTCCCCCCAGCCCAGGTGCCCTCAGTTCCCTCGGGGCCCACACAGAGAGTGTCTCGCCCCAGCCCAGGTGCCCTCAGTACCCTCGGAGCACAGACAGTGTCTCCCCCCAGCCCAGGTGCCCTCAGCACCCTCGGGGCACAGACAGTGTCTCCCCGCTCTCGGCCGTGTCAGGGCTGCCCCCCGGTGTCTGCCGACTCGGGACCGGCCGAGGGTTACTGGGAGGCTCACACAAACCCGCTCGGCCGCTGATTGTGGCGGTGTTTGAGGGTCCCCAGGACGAGGGAAGAGACGAGAATCTTGACTCCACCTCTCAGAAGGCTGAAATATTATTTTATGATCTCTATTATATTAAAAGAAAATGAGATAGTAGAACTATACTAAAAGAGCAAGGAGACATCAGAAAGCTGGAAAGGAATGAATAATAAAAACCTGGGACTGCTCACAGCCCCGACGCAGCTGGACCATGATTGGTCATCAAGTAGACACTGCACAGGAGACCAATCCAAGATGCCCCTGTTGCTAAACCATCTCCAGCCCACACTCCACAGCCAGCAGATCGTTATTGGTTCCATTTCTGTTCTGAGGCTTCTCAGGAGAAAAATCCCAGCAAAAGGATTTTTGTTGTAACGGCGGGAGAGATGCGACACACTATATGCGATGAATAGCAAATCTCGAAGTTTATTGAAAGCTTACACACTTTTATATTAGTGTTAATGAAGCTTATGCATATTGCAAAATCTGAGCTCATTATTGGTTAAAGCACACTATAATCAAACACACTTACTTCTATCTCTTAACAATTATTTTGCTTCTATGTGTACATTTTTCTAATTTCTCTACTTTGGGATAACTACATTTTCTGGCAAGCAATTTTCTCTTCTGTCTTCTCATTTTAGAGAAGGTCACTGTGACCTTCATCAGTAATTGGGCATCGGTTGCTCAGTTCCCAGCTTGTTTCTCTTACCCTTATCCATTGGTATCACATCGGAATGTCTTTTCTCAGCTAACCAATTCTCTAAAAAGCTCTCTACAGATTTTCATCAAACAGGTCAGTGCCAGGTGATGGCACAGGCAGCATCGGCCGGCCGAGGTCACTGTGTCATCCCTGCCAGCCCAGGTGTCACAGCAAGGAGGAGAGAGTTCACCCTGTGCTCACCCTGCAATACAGAGCAATACAACACAACACACATATTAACACAAGATGATAACCTTTTTCTATTTTCTTTACATGTGGATTTATTGTTACAGGAAACCCAAAACAACAAAAGCACGCAAAAAACAACACTCATCTACACTTAACACCCCCTTCAGATGACACATGAAGTCACCATCCCTCTCATCACAACTGCTAAATTACACCCCAGCAATCATTGGTCCTCGGGAACGTGGTTCCCGGGAGCCTCAAAAAAATCTTCCTGCCTGACAAAAACCCCGGTCCCTGGACAGTCCGCGCCCAAACTCTGGTGATGAACGTCACCTCACAGACCGACCGGGACCGAGAAAAAAAAAACAGCCGGGGGGGGGGAACCCAGCTGGGGATTTTTTATTCTAAATTTGAAAATGAGTTGAAAAACTTGAAAAGCAAGAGTCACACACACAAGGTTAAATCCAGTAATCCAGTCGGCATGCGCTGACACACGCAGAGACGAGCAGACGCAGACAGACACAGACACATGCTCTCACACATGCTCACACGCTCTTCCCACTTACACACTCGCTGTGGCCCTTACTCGAGACGCTGAAGAACCGAGACGCTGAAGAACGTGCTGCGACACATCTTCTGGCTGCGCTCCTTGACGTCAGTTGGTAGGTTCTGGGGAAATCGGTAGCCTCGGGGACCTGTGAGACGACAGGAAGCGGTCAACGAGTGGCTATCTGACAGCTAGGACTTGTCTCCACTCTGGACCAATAAGTTTTCTACCCAAAATCCCATAAAAGACAGATGAACAGTAAAGTTTTTATAACTCTTCTACCTGACTGTGACTACGTGCCCGGGCAGGGCAGCTCCAACCATAAGTGGTACAATATAAGTACACACAACAATCTAAGTCGATGCATACAGTGCAAGTGTACATAGAGGGTAGGTACATACAGTATAAGCCAGCACAGGTACACACAATATAAGCCAGGACTTGAGATAACTCGCTGGAAGATGAATTCTTGAGTCCTATACCCTTGAGAAGATGGAACCTATAGAAGTACTGCAGTCACATGAGGAGGGTGCAAGACACTCCCTCTAGCAGTCCAAGAAAATGGCATGGAAAAAAAGGCACTACCAAAGCTGGTAGTGAGAAGGAAGATGGATGAGAACATCTTGTCCGTTTGAGACATTCCTGTCTCAAAGAGTAAAAATGTAAAGATGCCAGAATAAGGGATATCCAGAAAGGAATGTGAGTAGAATACAGCCTATATGGCACAGAATAGTGCTGATAAAGCATCGAGACGTAACAAAGGCCTATGACGTGGAAGACAACGGACACAGACACGGACAACATAGACACAGAGACAAGTGGCAACTGCCTGGCACTGTCCCCTTAGGCACCCGAGATGCCTAGCGCAAGATGTGCCAGAGGCTGATGATGCCAAAGGAGAGGAAGCCCTATGACGATAGCATGTGATGATGAAATGTAACTCGTTAAAAGAAGTTAGTGCCAAAGCAGTTAAGAGGATGCTCGAGAGGCTCAGCGAGCCTAGAGAAGGAAGCCGACGGCCGGGTGACCGTGGCTGTAGCTCCGGACGTGAAGGCGAGCTCCTCGGGGGAATGATCCGTGACGACGTCGGGCCGAGGAAGGCGGACAACGCAAAGTTCACGAGAATGCTGAGATGGGTCGGAACTGCCCTGCCCGGCAAAGGCTCTGGTCAGGCTGAGGAGAAACCCTCTCCCTTTTCTTCCAGAGAGCTGGTCCCACTACAGACCTCTCCGCTAAGCTGACATCAAATTGCCCTCTGTGATAGTAAAGGTTTTTCCCCTTCTCCCAACTGCTGGCCCCGACACTTAGCTTTTGGAAAAGGAGCAGACAAAATCCATCCTCGGTCGGACGTGGATGGTGAAATGTGCTCCGTGTGTGCCTCGGTGCTGTCGTTTCCAACCTTTGGCTACGAGGCTCCTCAGGGTACCTAAGACAAAACAGAAAAGGTGACTATTGCCGTCAAAAACAGTAATCCCCAGGGCTCCTCCGCACCCCTGCCCCGGCCCACCTCAAATCTTGATTTGACTCCAGAGGGTGCCCAGAAGATACCTGCAAAAAGAATAGGTACACACTTAGCATGCTGCTGTGTAACACTCACCTGTGAGTCAGCCTGCCTAAACACCGACTCACCTGCCCTCCTCTGTTCCTTGGCATGCCTAGGGCAGCGACAGCACCTGCAAAGAAACAAAGCAGAAAAGCATGCTGAGACACTGTGAAAACACAACCTCCCAAATCTGACAAGGATGCCACACTGATACCTTAAGCTGCACACAGCTGGAATGGGCATGCCCGGCCAGGATAGACGGCAAGTGGACCACCTAAAATAAAAAGTGGAGATGCTAAGAGCTGCACCAGAAACTGAGACATCAGCAAAAACAACTGCTTCTGTACACTACTCAATGCTCACCTCGCCCACTCGGCCTTGACTTCCTAAAAAGAGAGCCATCATTTATGCTCTCTCTACAGAGACAAACAGTGACTGACCTGCTCGGG
Source organism: Agelaius phoeniceus (assembly GCF_051311805.1). Lineage (NCBI taxonomy): Eukaryota > Metazoa > Chordata > Aves > Passeriformes > Icteridae > Agelaius > Agelaius phoeniceus. The sequence continues at coordinate 235,090 of NC_135270.1, forward strand.
GGAATCCCCTCACCCGGGATGGGGGGCTCTGCCCTGGATTTCATCCTTCTGCACCTGAAAGAAAGGACAAAAATCAAAGAGCTGCAGGATAACTTAAGAGCTCCAGACATCTTGTGCCCATCTGCAAATCCCACCTAGAGTCCAACGACACCCCACATTACAAACATCAAGTCCCCGGGACTTCTCCTATTGCACCAGGCTATGCAGCAAGGCAGAGCAGCTCCAGCACAAATGTGTGCAGACACCCGTGACACAGGACAGGACAAACAACGGGGACACAACAGGAACAGAAATCTCTGGGTAAGGAAAATGACAGCGAGCACCAAGAGGATGCAAAATTAGAGGACCGAGGTGAAACTGATGGCGGGCTGATGAAGTTCAGAGAACCCTGGAGGAACAAGATGCTAACTGAATGATTTATTCCAAGAACTGCAAAGATGGATGCCCGAGAATCCTACGGTCAGAAGCCTCTACCTGTCCCCACATTCTTACAAGTCCTAATCCATCATAACAGAACCTTGCAGGGTGCAGCTGTCCATACAGCTCAGAACAAGACCTGAAAAGACATCTGACCGGATGCTTCGAAAAAGAGTTGCCATTCTGATACCTGTCTGAGCTGCCGAGTTAAAAGTTCCATGGCATCGGTGCCAGGGCAAGGAACGCTGAGAGTACAGATACTAAGACTGGTGCCAAGGTTTCTGACAGGCCCCTCAAAGGGCTATGATAAAAGACATGAGATATCCAACAACACATAATACACAAAAGACAAGTGACACAATACACACTGGGACTGCTCTGCCCCGCTCACCTCAGCACTGGGATCAAAAGTGAGATTTTGCTTTTATGGGGCCTAAGGGGCCACTTCATGGACACCCCCCCACCGCCAAAGCTACTCACCTCCAAAGCGGACTCAAATCCCCCCCTCCCAGTAATTCCCAACCCAGCACCCTGCTTTCATCCCCCCTGGGGGTCGTGGCCCTCTACTTCTCTCTCAGACATCTGGGGATGCCGGTCTCAGGTGCAAAGAAAGGCCACCTCGTCAGCTAGGAAGGTCCTGCTGGCACCGGGCTGGTGTCTCTTAGACAGCTGTATTAAAGAAAACCAAACATCAATGCCTGATCGTGGCACCACATCGGCCAAAACCCCACAAGTCTGCTCCTCACCCTTCTCTTAAGAACGCTCAGCTGCTTGGGCCGCACGCTTCGGGCACACTCAGAGACTGAGGCCGTTGCCACAGGGGACGCCTGGGTTAAGAGGAGATGAGGTGATTTGGCACGGCTGAAACCTGAGTGGACCCTCGCTCCTCCCCCCTACATCCCTGACTCACCACAACTCCTGGGCAGCTGCCGGAGGCCACCCGGATGGCACCTTTAAATAGAAAAGTTCAGGGTTTCATCACCAAGTCCTGTAATACATCCACAGGGCTCACATTTGCAGGAAACCCGGTGCATCGGCCGGCTGGTGACAGGGGCTTGGCATACTCCGAGTGGATTGCCTAAAGTGCACAAACGAGAATGGAAGCTTAGAGCTGCACCAGAAATTGAGACCTGAGCAATAACAACTACTTCTCTCCACTGCTCACCTTGACTGCTGGTATCCACATTTACTTCCTAAAAAGAAAGACAAAGAACAGTGCTGTAACAGAGTCACCATATACACTTCTGCTGCAGAGACAAACGGTGCCTCACCTGCACGGGGGAAACCCCTCACTCGGGATGGGGCCCTCTGGCACACATTTAATCCATCTGAATCTGAAAAAAAAGTTAGGACAAAACTCAAACTGTTGCAGGATAACTTAGGAGCTCCAGACATCTGGTGTCCATCTACAAATCCCATCTAGAGTCCCACTACACCCCACATTACAAACTCCCAGGGACTTCTCCTACTGCACCAGGCTATGTGGCAGGGCAGAGCAGCTCCGGCACAAATATGTGTGCTGACACCCGTGACACGGGACAGGACGTGACAGACAGGGGGGACACAACAGGAACAGAAAGCTCCTGGCAAGGAAAGTGGCTGCAAGGACTCAGAGAATGCAAAAGGAGATGACCAAGATGAGACAGATGGCAAACTGATGAGGCTCAGAGAACCCTAGAGGAAGATGCTGGCTGAATGATTTATTCCAAGAACTGCAAGGATGGATACCCAGGAATCCTACGGTCAGAATCCTCACCCTAACCTCTCATTCTTACAAAGCCTAATCCGTCATAACGGAGCACTGAGGAGCACGGCTGTCCGTGCAGCTCAGAACAAGACCTGAAAAGCCACCTGACTGGATGCTTCCAAAGAGAGATGCAATTCTGATGCCTGTCGGAGCTCCTGAGTCAAAAGGTCAATGGCCTGGGTACCAGGCTGAGGAACACTGAGATCACAGATTCTAAGAATGGCGCCAAGGTTTCTGACAGGCCCTTCACAGGGCTAAGATAAGAGACATGAGATACCCAAACATCACATAATACACAAAAGACAAGGGACACGATACACACCGGGACTGCTCTGCCCTGCGCACCTCAGCACTGTGATCAAAAGTGAGACTTTCCTTTTACGTGGCCTAAGGGGCCACATCTTGGCTACCCTCATCTCCAGAGACAACTCAACCCCCTCCCCCCCAGGAGCCCCAACCCAGCACCCTGCTTTCATCCCCTCTGTGGGTCGTAGCCCTTGACTTATCTCTTGGACATATGGAAATCCCAGTCCATGTCAGGTGCGAAGGAAGGCCGCCTCGCCAGCTGGGAAGGTCCTGCTGGCACCGGGCCGTTGTCTCTTAGACAGCTATATCAAAGGAAACCAAACATCAATGCCTGATCCTGGCACCACATTGGCCAAAACCCCACAAGTCTGCTACTCACCCTTCTCCTAAGAAGGCCCGGCTCTTCGGGTCGCACGCTCCGGCCGCGCTCGGAGGCCGATGCCATCGTCGTGGGGTGCGCCTGGGTTAAGTGGACAGGAGGTGACGTGGCATTGCTGAAACCTGAGTGGACACTCGCTCCTCCCCCCTACATCCCTGACTCACCACAACTCCTCGGCGGTTCCTGACGGCTGCCCGGAACGCAGGGCTCGCGAGAGCGGCAAACCCGGTCTGGCGGCCCGTTGGGGATGGGAGCTTGGCATGCTCCGAGCAGATGGCCTAAGGCACAAAAATGAGAATGGAGACTTAGACTTGCCCCAGGAATTGAGACCTCAGCAACAAGAAAGGCTACTGCTCACCTTACCCTCTTGAACTTGACTGCTGAGATCCTGCTATACTTGCTAAAAATAAAGACAAAGAACAGCGCTGTAACAGGGTCACACTTGACACATCCCCTGCACAGACAAATGGTGACTGACCCGCTATGGGGAACCCCCTCACCCGGGATGGGGTGCTCTGCCATGGATGCAATGCATCTGCACCTGCAAGAGAGTTAGAACATATGTCAAACACCTGCAGGATGACTCAAAAGCTGCAAACACCTTATATCAATCTAGGAACAGCATCTAGAGTACAAGTACACCCCACATGAAAAATTTCAACTCCCCAGGGCTTGTCCTATTACAAAAGGCTATGCAGCAGGGCAGAGCAGCTCCGGCACAAATATGTGCAGACACCCGTGACACAGGACAGACAGGACACAACAAACAATGGGCACACAACACAGACAGAAATCTCTTGGCAAAAAGGATTACTGCGAGCAACGAGAGCATGCCAAATGAGATGACTGAGGTGAGACTGATGGCAAGCTGATGTGGCTCAGAAAACACTGATGGAAGAAGATGCTAACTGAATGATTTATTCCAAGAACTGCAAAGATGGATGCCCGAGAATCAGACCGGTCAGAAGCCTCCACCGGTCCTCACATTCTTACAAGTCCTAATCTGCCATAATGGATCCTGGCAGGGCATAGCTGTCCATACAGCTCAGAACAAGACCTGAAAAGACATCTGACTGGATGCTTCCAAAGAGAGATGCAATTCTGATACATGTCTGAGCTCCCCAGGCAAAGGTTGTAAGGCATGGGTGCCAGGCCAAGAAATGCAGAGATCACAGACGATAAGAACAATGCCAAGGTTTCTGACAGGACCCTGAAAAGGCTAAGGTAAGAGACATGAGATACCCAAACAACACATAATGCACAATAGACAAGGGACACAATACACACCAGGACCGCTCTGCCCAGCGCACCTCAGCACTGTGATCAAAAGTGAGATTTTGCTTTTATGGGGCCTAAGGGGCCACTTCATGGACACCCCCCCACCTCCAAAGGGGACTCAAAAACCCGTCGCAGTATTTCCCAAACCAGCACCCTGCTTTCATCCCCCCTGGGGGTCGTAGCCCTCTACTTCTCTCTCAGACATCTGGGGATGCCGGTCTCAGGTGCAAAGAAAGGCCACCTCGTCAGCTAGGAAGGTCCTGCTGGCACCGGGCTGGTGTCTCTTAGACAGCTGTATTAAAGAAAACCAAACATCAATGCCTGATCGTGGCACCACATCGGCCAAAACCCCACAAGTCTGCTCCTCACCCTTCTCTTAAGAACGCTCAGCTGCTTGGGCCGCACGCTTCGGGCACACTCAGAGACCGAGGCCGTTGTCACAGGGGACGCCTGGGTTAAGAGGAGATGAGGTGATTTGGCACGGCTGAAACCTGAGTGGACCCTCGCTCCTCCCCCCTACATCCCTGACTCACCACAACTCCTGGGCAGCTGCCGGAGGCCACCCGGATGGCACCTTTAAATAGAAAAGTTTAGGGCTTCATCACCAAGTCCTGTAATACATCCACAGGGCTCACATTTGCAGGAAACCCGGAGCATCGGCCGGCTGGTGACGGGGGCTTGGCATACTCCGAGTGGATTGCCTAAAGTGCACAAATGAGAATGGAAGCTTAGAGCTGCACCAGAAATTGAGACCTGAGCAATAACAACTACTTCTCTCCACTGCTCACCTTGACTGCTGGTATCCACATTTACTTCCTAAAAAGAAAGACAAAGAACAGTGCTGTAACAGAGTCACCATATACACTTCTGCTGCAGAGACAAACGGTGCCTCACCTGCACGGGGGAAACCCCTCACTCGGGATGGGGCCCTCTGGCACACATTTAATCCATCTGAATCTGAAAAAAAAGTTAGGACAAAACTCAAACTGTTGCAGGATAACTTAGGAGCTCCAGACGTCTGGTGTCCATCTACAAATCCCATCTACAGTCCCACTACACCCCACATTACAAACTCCCAGGGACTTCTCCTACTGCACCAGGCTATGTGGCAGGGCAGAGCAGCTCCGGCACAAATGTGTGTGCTGACACCCGTGACACGGGACGGGACGTGACAGACAGGGGGGACACAACAGGAACAGAAATCTCCTGGCAAGGAAAGTGGCTGCAAGGACTCAGAGAATGCAAAAGGAGATGACCGAGGTGAGACTGATGGCAAACTGATGAGGCTCAGAGAACCCTGGAGGAAGATGCTGGCTGAATGATTTATTCCAAGAACTGCAAAGATGGACACCCAGGAATCCTACGGTCAGAATCCTCTCCCTAACCTCGCATTCTTACAAAGCCTAATCCGTCATAACGGAGCACTGAGGAGCACGGCTGTCCGTGCAGCTCAGAACAAGACCTGAAAAGCCACCTGACCGGATGCTTCCAAAGAGAGATGCAATTCTGATGCCTGTCTGAGCTCCCGAGTCAAAAGGTCAATGGCCTGGGTACCAGGCCAAGGAATGCAGAGATTACAGATGCTAACAATGATGCCAGGGTTTCTGCTAGGCTCCTCAAAGGCCTAAGGTAAAGGACATGACACATCCAACCACACAGAACACACAATAGACAAATGACACAGTACACACCAGCACTGCTCTGCCCTGCGCACCTCAGCACTGTGATCAAAAGTGAGACTTTGCTTTTATTTCCCCCCCAGGCCTAAGGGGCCGCTTCGTGCACACCCCCGTCTCCAAAGTGGACTCAAAAACCCCTCCCGGTGGGTCCCTGCCCTGCGCCCTGGTTTCATCCCCTCTGTGGGTCGTGGCCCTCTACTTATCTCTCAGACATCTGGGGATGCCGGTCTGTGTCAGGTGCAAAGGAAGGCTGCCTCGACAGCTGGGAAGGTCCTGCTGGCACTCTTGTTCAACAACTTCCTGTTGTTTCTTCATCTGCTCCAATAAAGTAAACAAAATATCAATGCATAACCTCAGCAGCACATTGGCCAAAACCCAACAATTCTGCCACTCACTCTTTTCCCAAGAATGCCCGGCTCCTGGGGCCGCACGCTTCAGCCGCACTCGGAGGCTGACGCCATCGTCGTGGGGCACGCCTGGGCTAAGAGGAGACGAGGGGATGTGGCGCTGCTGAAACCTGAGCGGAGCCTCGCTCCTCCTCCCTACCTCCCTGACTCACCGCAACTCCTCGGCCATTGCTGAAGGCTACCCTGGTGACACCTTTAAACAGAAAAGGCAGAGGCTTCATCGCTGAGTCCCGGGATTCTTCCCCAGGGCTCGGGAGAGCGGCAAACCCGGCGCGTCGGCCGGTTGGTGACTGGGGCTTGGCGTACTCCGAGTGGATTGCCTGAAGCGCAGAAACAGGAACGGATGCTTAGAGCTGCACCGCAAAGTGAGACTGGAGCAATAACAACTGCTTCTGTACGCTACTCAATGCTCACCTTGCCCATCTCACCTTGCCTGCTGATGTCCAGCTTCCTAAAAAGAAAAAGAACAGAGCTGTAACAGAGTCACACTTGACACTCCCCCTGCAGAGACAAACGGTGACTGACCTGCTCAGGGGAACCTCCTCACTCGGGATGGGCGGATGGATTTTGCCCTGGATTTTATCCTTCTGCATCTGAAAGAAAGCGAGGACAAACGTCAAAGGGCTGCAAGATATCTTCACAGCTCCAAACATCTTCTGTCTATCTAGGAATATCATCTAGAGTCCGGCCACACCCCACAAACTGCGTGTCCCTGAGCCTTGTCCTGTTGCAGCAGCCTCTGCGGCAGGGCAGAGCAGCTCCGGCACAAACATGTGCAGACACCCGTGACACAGAACGTGACCAACGGGGGGACGTTAAACACGACACATTATGCTTGTGGTGAGGGCCTCGAGGGGAAAAGGCAAAAGGGACCCCAAAGACACAGTAGGTAACACGGTACACCCGACAACACGACGTGGACCGGAACTGCTCTGCCCTGCCCGCCTGCACGCTGCCATCAAATGTGGAGTCTCTCCCCTTAGCTGTCCTAAGAGGCCCCTTAGAGAAGATTGCTTTTCCCTCTGCTAATTTTTCAATCTGTCCCAGGAACTCCCAACCCGCTGCTCTCCCTTCTCCAGGCCGTGACCCAGACTTATCTTTTGGATGATCAGTGATGTGAATCCACGTTGCACCTGAAATGAGTCTGCCTCGGAGGGCCCCGTGATCGCCTGTTAGCCTCTCGGTCAGCTACAATAAAGAAAACCAAAACCAAAGTATGAGTTCAGAGTTATGTGGGCCAAATCCCAGCAAGTCAGCTACTTGCCCTCTCCTGAGTGTGCCTGGCTCCTTCAGGCTCCACCTTCATCCTGATTCCAAGGCTGTGGGCATTATTATGAGTGACACCTGGGTTAGAGAAAAGCAAAGTTCAATGGCATTCCTGTGAGTGCACTGGATGACCTTGTGTGAGGAAGACATGGGAATGCCTCTGCTGTGCTTCTGAAAAGCCCTGCGTGGGGGGGCCCTCAAATAAACACCCTTTCTCACCCTGCTACCTACAAACCCCCCTGCCCCCCAATAACTCCTAACTGGACACCTGCTCACCCTCCCTCTCCCAGTCACAACCCTCAACTCACCTGAAGCCTCCATCTCAAACATCATTTTTGACACTGGGCAGATGCCTCCTGTGACATGATCAATCTGCTGAAAGAAGTGCTGTGCTGGACACAACCTGGGATCTCTGGAAGCTGTGCACCTCCTAAAAACAATAAAAACACAAAACAAGAACAAAACCAGAAATTGCAAATGCACTTTATCACCCCTAAACACAAAATCTGACATTGTCACCTTAAATACTCCCTGTATTCCATGCCATTTTCTTCACAGGATCTTCCAAGCCTCGATTGCTTTAGATGCCCAGAAACACCTGCTGAAAGCAAGCTGAGATAAGCTGAAAGAGCCTCGTCACTGAAATGACAGGAGAGCCCTCACCCCAGCACATCCCAGAGAGGGAATGAAGCCCCTCAGCAAAGGCTGGGGTTAATATACCCCTGATGGTGCCCGCCTCCCATTCCCATGATGCCTGGGAAAAGGGAGGGGGCTAATCCCACTGAATAGAAAAGCCCTCAGAGCAGCTGCAGCTGTTTGGCTCCTCTGATTCAAATCCAAAGGGAGTAAAGGTCTTGTTATAGAAGAAAGCTCTTCAGAAAAATAACAGCGCTTTCTTTTTTGACACAACTACTTGGAGCAGAACAACAGAAAAATGGTAAGACATAAAGCATTGTGTTTAGGTAGCATACCTAGATAAATTGGGTAATTTGCTGTTAACTTACTTAATTAATCTGTGTTTAACAAAAGCCATCTAATAAATTAACACCCAGAACTTCAGCAGCCCAGCTGGCCCTACCAAATCTCTCTGTTGATACATGCAGTAAATAAAACCAAAATCCCAGGAATACCTATCAGAAGTCTAGGAAAGAAACCTCTTGAAATTAATCCTACCTCAAATACAAACCAACCTGTCCAGAAAGTTAGCTTCACTCAAAAAACTATTTACACAGAGTTAATAAGACCAAGAAATAAAACAACACACCATCTACCACCAACAAATACAACAATGAAGGAGAAAAACCCATGTTTTTTTCTTTTTTTTATTTCAACTAACTTCCTTTATTAGCTAGAACCAAAGATTTTGCCAGGGCTGTAAAAAAAACCAACAACTTCTTTTTCTTCTTCTCCTTCTGAAACGTCCCTTCTCCTTTCCAAATTCCTTACAACTTCTGAGTTTAAATCCAAGCAAAAAGCAAAATTCGTGCACTTGTGAGTCCGGTGCTCCTGTCAGGTTCTCTGTCTCACTCCACATCTTCTTACACTTTCAGTCTGAACGCTGTCCTGCCCTGATGAGTTTGACAGAAGCATTGGCACATGTTAAGAGAGCATTTCCCTGCCTCCCTGCCTCCCTCCCTCCCCAGAGCTGGTTTCCTTAGCGCATTTCAATCGATCCCAGGCCGGAATGATGCGCGCTCACCTCAAGGCTCACAGCAAGCACGCACCAGCTCAGGCTGACTTGGCTCCAGGGCTCCGTGCCTTGGATAGCTGAGAAAACTTCCGATGAGCCTCTGTTCCAAGACATTGGAATGCAATTTCCCTGTGCATTTGGTGGCAGCTTTGGGTCCCTCTGGGGGACGGCACCCAGCGTGACCCCCGCCCCTCGCCCGCCCCCCACCTGCTCCTGCACCGCCGTGGGGCTCCCTCTCCTGGGCACCTTGGGCTGCCCCCAACGGCATCAGAGCCCCGAGCCTTCACCCCCCCTTTCCCTGACCCCCAAAGAAGGCTCAGAACGAGTCCGACTGCCCTGGACAGCAGCGCAGCGCTTCCCCCAAGCCCTTCCCCAGATGATGAAATCTCCAAGTGATTCAATCTCTCCTAGGAAAATTCAGTCAAGGGTTTAATATCTGAAAGCTTTACTCTCAAGAAGAATCATTTAAATTTGCCATCCTTGACAGGAGTTGTGATTGTGAGACCAAGTAGAGGAAGTCATGCTGCGGAACAATAAAATGATTTAAATATGAACTGGTTCAAGCCTGAACTGACACTTTGAATGTTCCTGTCTCTCTGCTAAAAAAATTGGGTGTAAGAGAGGGGTTTAACTTTGTTCATTGCTAAATACACAGAAATCTAACATTGAAGTGCCTAGGCACAATACACACAGGTTAGAAAAATGGCGGTGGTACACATTGCATTCAGCTGCAGGCAGAAGGATTAGCTACCTCACACATACCCAATGTGCCTTCCAAGATATTCAATTGAACTTTGGACTCTGATTTCTAAGAACAGGAAAGTGAGGCAGATTAGGAAAGTGATGCCTGCCAGAAATGTAAAGCTACCTTTGATACAGGTTTGGTGGTTTTGTGGTATTTTTTTCCCTCCTGCAATGCATGCCCAGGTAAAAGGTGTTCAATAGCAAAGCACGTTAGGCACACTAAAAGTCAAGGCAATTCACTTCTTTAGTGTGATGATCTTTCTTCATCTCTTAATAAAAGAAGCTCTCTCTGAATGGCTGCCAGATCTGATGAGATATGGTCAGCAAAAATGCCTAAAGCACGAGACCTGTTCTGGAAAGTGCTGCCCATGCACAGCTTTTGATTCTTGTCTTTGCACTGCTTGTGTTGTACTTTTTCTACTGTTTAGAAAGGTCTCGGCATCCAATATTGGTGGCAAGGTCCTTTTTGTGCAACAGGATGCTTTTTGTGGTTGTCAGTGCTTATTCAAGGTGATCTGTCCACAAGTTTGGGACATATTTTTAGAATCTCCTCTTTAATTGTGAGCATTTCCAGAGCATTTAACTCAAGTGATACTTCTTGTGTTAACAGCTGAACAATGTCTAGGAGAATACAGAAAACTATAAAATAATGGTAAATCACAAAAATATGATGCACAGAAAACCCTTATTAACAGATGCTGAAAATAAGAATGTAACCTTTGGTGGCTTGTTTTGAATTTGAATGAGTGCTCTTGTCACCTGCAGCAAAATATTCCTAACTGCTATGAGAATAACTGGCATTTATGGGCACTTAAATATGGTTCTTTACTATCTGTGTTTGCAGAAAATGGGCAGATCTTCCTGAGGTTAGCTGTTGGTATGCCACTTCTAGAGCAGATGGGGAAATAAAACACTGAAATCAAGTGATTTTAGCAATGAGAGAAGCTAAGGGACTATCAGTCCAAATGACAAGCTGGGGCTCACACCATTCTTTGTGTGTGCTTACAGGAGCTTTGGTTCTCTAGGAGTAAGAAAGAGTCTCTATGTTAAAATGTTTGCCTGCTATTGTTGATTAAAGAAACCCCAAAACTGCCACCCACACAGACTTCTGATCAAGAATGTCAGCAGAGTTTAAAGGCTGAACTCTTCATACTTTTAGGCCTGAGCAGTCACCACCTTCTAAACTGTGGTCTAGTTTATTTAGACTACTCAGTTTCTTTCCTTTTAAAATTGGAATTAAAATTTCATGCACCTTTGGCCTTTTGAACTAATATATATTTGTTGTTTTCATATCCTAAGATTATATTCTTCAATTGAAAAACTATCCTATCATATATGCACCTCAAATGAGACGACTTCACTGGAAACAATATATTATCATGAAAAGTATGTTTTTGTAGTGCTAAACAGTTTTCAGCTGGTTTATCACAAAAATCCCCTCAGACTGTTCAGAACAAGACTGAATTCAGGTAAAACTGTCATTTCATGTGACAATGCAAAGCTCATCTTAGCCAGTAAACAACAATACACTGCTTTGCTGTCAAAATGTAGCCATGAAGGACAGACCTGAGACTCAACTTTTGCACTTTTAAGTATTTTTAAAGCAAGGTGTGCAGCAGGGGGAAAGTTTAGAAAATCAGTAGAAAATGCACTGTTAGATAAAAGCCTTGCTAATTGCCTCCAGAGCCTCTGCGTGAACACAGCTATTTTGTATTCTGGTTGGAGAAGTTATTGTGGAAAACTTCCAACATGCACTTGAAAAAATGTTGAAAAAGGATCATGTGTTCTGTGTTTTTTGTCAGCATTAAAAATAGCTGCAGTGCTGAAGGTGATCTGTGTAGCAGTGATGTAATTGTGAACCAAAGCTGACATTTTGGTGTCTTATCTGCACGTCTCAAAAGGCTCTAGTTGGAGAAAGTGCATTTTAATGTAATTTTGCTTCTGTTGTGGTTGGCCAGTGAGCTGTCTGTGTACATGCATGCTGATGTTTTAAATATAAATTTACATGTATTTGATGATGTAGAGATACACACACACAAATACACATAATTTAGGTCTGCAAACAAAATGATGCTTACAGACACATTTTTACATTGATTGTAAAATGTAAGTGTGACCTTCTAAAATCTGTTTCCCTTTATATCTCCAGCTAAATAAGTATTCAGTGCTACCCAGTATAAAATGACATATGACAGCTACTTGCTTAATTATAATTTTTGCAACTACCTCTTGATTACCATACACAAAAAGGCTCAGTGATTAGTTTTGACTGATTAACTTCTGTTTATAAAAGACAGAGAAAAAGACACATGGTGTTGGAGGATGAAATTCTGGTCCTTCAGAAAGAGGAAGCCAAAGAACCTTCCCCAGCAAAAGAGGACAATCCTAAACCATGCCCTGCACAGTCACTCCCAGCAGATGTTGGCCAGCCTGGAAAGATCAGGCAGGCAAGGATAATCAGGAATTCTCCTGTCAGAGTTCCAGCTGGGAATGACTGGGTATGGTGTCAGTCATCTGTGCTCCTGAAACCGGTAGCTTTGTAAAAATAAGTATATAAACAGATCAATGAATAAATTCCCGGAAGCTGGATCCCTTCTGAACAGCCCATCTTCAAAAGTATTACCCAGGGTCTCTGATAGCAACCAAGCCCTAACAGCTTTTCCCTGAGGATGTGGAGATACTCTGCAGGCTCTCCTCACATCACCAGCACAACTTTTTCCTCCTTGGTGCTGGTGGCTTGCCCCAGGTGCAAATGTGGTGAGAGAACACACAGTGGGAGACCTTGGGAAAGCACCCTAGGTGATATCCTGGCACGAGGGATGATACCTGACAAGATATTTGCTGTCCATAAATATTTAAGCAAGTACTGTAGGAAGGCGGCTTGGGGTTTCTTGCAATGTTCTATTTCCTTTAATTGTCAGTATCTCCTTATCAGCTGGTAGATGTGGTAGGTGTACTGTTATTGTCAAGAAAAACTGATCAAAATACGGGGGAATTTACATACAAATAAAAGCTGCTGGAAATGAACTCTAGTAATCCCAGTGCTCTGGTTTACCTCATCAAATTTCCTCTCCTCGCCAGTCTGAGCAGAGATGAAGAGATGTGGAATTGCATTCACACCTCCTTCAAGGCAGGAAGAAAAGCAGAGTGAATTCATCCCTTTTTCTCTTGGATGGAGCCACTTTTACCCAAGTCTGCAGCACCCAGGGAACAACTGCATTAAAAAAAAAAGACTTGTAAGAACAATGAAGAATTGGAAGGAAGGTTCAGCCACTGAAATGGAGGCCAGCCCACTGTGAAATGTCAGGGTTTATATTTTACTTTTCTTCCAGTAGCTGCTGCTTTTCTCTTGGGATATTTTTTCCCTTCTTTTTAATAAATTCTCTTCCCTGCCTCACTTGAGCCCTGGAGCTTTCTCTGGGGTTTTATTAAGTGGTACTGGAGAGGAAAAATACTTGGGGACATAACACCTCCACACCCCAGACCTTTCCCCTGTATTTGCACACCGGTACCTACCGTGGCCTAGACAGAGCTCTGGAGGGAGACTGGAGAAAATCCTCCCTTGCTGTAGCTGCTGGTGTGCAGGTAGAACTCTTTATCCAAAGTCTGCAGAATTCTGATGCTCTGCAGCAACATGCCAGGATCAGGCTTGGGTTAATGAAGCAATGAAACCAGCACTTAGCTTCCAAATTGATTTCCATGGAGACACCTACCCAGTAATAGTGTTTGGGCTTTTTTATTCAATAAAAGTTTGAGATGTAAATATTCTCCATTTGCTTAATAGTTACAGTTGTAAAATATTTTAGGATAGCCTACCCGTCACCTGTCATTCAGCATCTCTATAAATGTCGTGAAAACATCATGGTGAAATAAAAACTTCTTATTTCCAGCCCACAAACCCTATTTCCACACACTCACAAAATCAAATCAGAGACAAAAAGGGGAGAGAAGGAGCTGGGGGGATGGGGAGCGGGGGGATACAGTACAGCAGGCGACAATGCAGTACTTGCTACACAGTAGCAAAAGAAATGGGTACAAAATTTAGTCTGCTATAATGACAAGCTTCTCAGGACATTTGTTATGGACCAGCGTTGTCCAGTGCACTTCTGAAGGACCACTTGAAATCCAAATTCATTTTCATTGTTCTCCTGCAATTCCAGGCAGCGCTTGGATTTTCGGTTCTGGATAGGACCTCCCTGTAGAGATTGGGGCAAAAAGAAGAAGAAAAAGAAAAAGAGGGGTTTGTGTTAAACACTGACCTTGTTGCATTGCTCCTGCGGGGTAACAGAAGTTATAGAACATTCCAGTGTCCATCTACTGTGAAAACCTTTACAGTTAGAGACAAGGTGAGGATTTGCTGGATTTGGAATGAAGGTTCCTTTGTTGCAGGCTGGTTTAATCTCTGATGCAGTTTGCAATAGTCTCAATTGCCTGGTTTCCATTTCAGCAAATGGGATTTCTGGAATGGAGCTGTGTTTCTACCCATGCATTTTAACCATAAAAAAGCCAAAAGCTTTCCTGTTTGCTTGAGTTCCCTGATTTTGTGGTTCTGCTGCACTTCTGAACACCAAAATAAGGCAAAACACAGCCATGGTATGCTGCATAAATGATCAAATGCAAAAACTGTTTTTTCCTTGAATACTGAAATGTCTTTTATAATCTTTTCTTGCTAATTCTCAGTATTGATTCTGTTCAATTCCCAGCTTAATGCTGCCTTATTAAAGCCTTGCCTTCATTGTTGAGTTGCATCAAGCTTTAAATCTCTGCTATCGCACAAAAACCTATAGACCTCAATTACAATTAAATTGTCATGCAGGTGACATAAATTACATTTCCCCCTCTTGAAATCTATTTTCAGTTGGTTCTCTCCTCCTCTCTCCTGTCTAAGGAAGGCAACAGATAACGTGTACACATCAGGGTCTGGGAGGTTTCTCCCAAGATACATGGAGATAGAGTAAATTGCACACAGGTCTGAAAGTGGCTTTCTCTAAAAAGGACCTTGGGCTTGTGTAGAGAATCACTGGCTGAATCTGTAAATCAAAGAAAGGATTTGGTGCAGATTGGTACACCTGAAGTATGGAAGGAGCAGAAGCATTCAAATCGCTTATAGGTACGATGGGAAAAAAGAGTTTCTGTAAAAAACCCAAACTGAATACCCAATTCCATGCAAAAGCCCACCACCTCATAGCTCTGTTCAAGTCTGTGTTGTCCCTTGTATTATAAAGTCATTACAAAGTGGAAGGACATTGGCACAAACCCCACAGAAAGGCTGTGTGCTGTTCCCCAGCCAGGGGCAGCTTGTGCCACTCAGGGCAGGTTCTGCTTCATGCACACAGGTGGCTCAGGGTCCCCTCCTATCCCACCAGTAATGCTTAGCGAGAACTTTCTCTGAGATGGGACTTCTAAAATACCATTTTGGACCTGGTTAATGAAATACAGAATTAGGTTTGAAAGCTCCACATTTTAAATATAGCTTTGGACAAGAGGGACATTTCTAGAATAATCCACAAAAATTTGAAACGTGTGGCTCCCATAAATCCTCCTGGTAGGCCTATGTGCAGCCTTGATAAAACTCCCACTGATTACTTTACCAGACAGACAGGCTTGCAGAGGCATTTAATACACCTCCATAATGAAATGCTGAATGAACTGTATTTTCCCACTGCTGTGTAACTGTTATTGACATTTGTATTAATAACAGTAGTTACATTTGGCTGCCTGGTGGGAAAATAAACTCCAAACTATCCAAAAGTAATAACACTGCATGACATACAAGAAATTTGAAGAAACTAAGATGAAAATTTTTTCAGTTCTGTATTATATGCCATTTCTTGTCTTATCCTAGACACTCACACTTTATCCCTGCCCCTCCACCAATCTCATTCCCCCATTCCCTTTGTTACTTTGGCCTTCTGGAGATCACTGCAGCGAGGTTGATTTTTTTTTCTCCAAGTTAATGAGCTCTGAACCAGATTATTCACATGTGAAACTCTGAGGTAATGGATATTTTCTCATTGTGAAAGGAACAGTTATCCTGTTTTCTTCCAGAATAACATTTCTATCCTTGATGAAAGCTGTAGAGTGTGGTTTTCCACTGGGGAGACTCAGGGTTGCATGGCACCCAGGCTCAGCTCTCTTGGCTTAAACTGGCAATTGGGAATTACACCTTACAAGTGTTTCTGCCTAAAGCCAAAATCAAGATGAACTTCCCTGTGTTCTCAGCTGATGCTGGAGGTGCTTGTGTCGCTGTTAGCTATGTAAAGCAGTTTTGCATCTTCCATTTATTGGTTGTCTCTCATCCGACTTCTGGTGCTTGAGACATTCTCAGCTCGGAACCTGCACTGAAGCTGAGGAAAGTTCTCCCACTTTGTCTTGTTAGAAAACTGCCTTAGTTGGGGTCCATTATTTGCCTGATTTCTGGACTTGGGATATGACTCTGTGCATGGCACTCTTAGGCTTCTCCTGTCATTTCTAATTTACTGGCATAAGAACAGGAACAGAATTCCCTCTCTCCATGTTTTTGTGAAGTACAGCACTTGGAGCTCTGTTAGGTAGAGGAAGGCACAGGGTTAAAACTTAAAGACTGCCATGAGGAGTTGGAATTTTTCTGCTTAATTCCCATTTGTGTCAGTGGTTAAGGGTTTCTTTCACTTGAATGGGCTGAAATGCCATGTGGATTTGGGGGCGGAGGAAGGAGGATGTTCACTGTGGAGACAACGTTTTTCTTTTTTTCTAAATTTTGTAGCGCAGACCTAGGTGTTATAGTAAATGTGTTCATGAGAAACACTAATACAGGCAGCTACACAAACTAAGTGTAAACCATTCTTAAGGAAAAACAAAACAAACAAGCAACCAAAAAACCATATTAAAAGCCCCCTCACACTCCTTCACTCTCTCTGAAGTGCCCTCATGTAAAATCTGGCTTTTATTTAACAGAAACAAGGGAGTTGGGAGATAAAAAGCCAAGGAAGCTCTTTTTGATGTGGGGAAAGTGCTCTGCATTGGCTACTGAAAACCAGCCAGCTGAGTACATTGGAGCTGCTGTATGGAATACAAAGAGACACCAAAATTAAGTAGTGGTTCATGTGTGTGAATTGAGTATTGTAGGGAGCACAGATGCTTCTAGCAAGATGTGCTTTTTTTAACCACAAAAGGGAAATGTGAAGGCTCAAGCCCTGTGAGGAGCTAAGCTGTTCTGTTTCCAAGAGATGAGAGGCCTGTGCAGAGCCACTGCTTCAGCCTTCAGAGTGGGTGCAGTGCACACTTTACTCAGAGTCATTAAGAAAATTAAATCCTCCCCAAAGAGTTAGGCCCAAACATTCTGCAAGTGTTTTGAAAGCCAGTGGCTGCACTCTGCCCCGGGGGCTCTGGTGAAATCCAGCTGTGGTGATCGTGTGAGGACGGGGCTGCAGCACAGCTGGATGAGCACTCCCAGCTCACCTGCACAGCAGCTCTTCAGGGCACTGGGCAGATCATTTAAACCCCCACAGAGCCACTTGTTCTCCTCTGCACAGGGCCTTGAATGTGTCCTACAGCAATGGCCTGGGGTGCAGCAAGGAAGAAAGGCAGGATGAGCACTGCTGGCTCTCAGATCCACACAGACAGGGAGGAACAAGAGCAGTGCCTGGTTCAGCTCTGCCTCTGCTTTGGCTTTAGAACTGCTCTGAAGTACAGGGAGGAAGGTTTCTATACTCAATTCACACACATTACTTAAAATTTCCTGTTATTTTTCTACTTACTGCGTCTGTTTTCACCCCTTCATATGCCCAATCCAAGCCTGGGACAGTGGTACTGTCCTGTCAGCTCTGGACTGCTGACAGTGCACCTAATACAGGCTGCAAAGCCTGAACTAGTGAGCTGTGTAAGGATTAAAGCACACAAACTGAGTAACTCCAGGAAAAAAATGAGCAGGCAGGACTGAGGCATCAAAAGCTAACACTGTCTTGTGCTCCTCTAACTGGCCTGGCCTCCAAATTCCAGCATTCCTGAATGGTTTCTGCAGTCTGTTGCCATCATTAGCATTTGGAACCCTAAAGCCAAATGCAAGCAAAGGTGCCCTTTAAGTGAATTATTTTTTGCCTTTTTTTATAGTAAGCAGTTATCCAAACTTGTATAAAACTCTCATAATTGGATTTACTGCATGCTTGGCAAAAGGGTTTATTGTGTTACTACACTTCATGCTCACTGAAAGGAGAGATGCCCATCTGGGTTCCTTCCCCCATTCTAGGCAAGATCTCTACTTTCCAATTTAAAGGCAAAACTTGATAGCCTAGAGTAATGTCTTTAAGCATGAAACATTAAACATAATTCTGTAGACTGAAAGAAGTTTCAAGAGGCATTGTGGGCAATTGAACAGAATTAGGATTAAGAGCACTGATGATGAGAGACAGCTCAATGGCAGAAGGAGTCTCAAGAGGATAAATAAGCATCCAGGTCAACTCTTCTGTAAAAAATGGACTGAACGTGTCAGCACTAACAGGTTTGACTGGGAACTGCATGGTTTTTGCAAAGCAAATTGAAGCAATTCCTGTGAGAAACACAAATGTTCTCAGCTCCTGCTGGTACCCAGACACACAGAAGGCTGACTGGGTGATTTGTAAGTGTACTGTTAATGCTAACACTGTCCCAAGTCAACATCCTGTACACAGAGTGGAAAGCAACGCTTCTGACTTCCTTCAGAGTTACTGCACTTTCTGCATTTCTACTGGATGGAAGGGGGTTCCTTCCCAGTCCTTCACTAAAGCAGAATTTATCCAGTGCCATGGCATTTAAGGACACCATCTGCTGTGCCTGCAAACCCTTGCAGTACAAAGTTGTGCAAAGCAATCAGACAGTTTAGACAGGCTAGTTTTTGCTGAACTGTTCTATGGGATCTGTTTTGGTTTACTGGGGGTGGCAGATGCACAGGTACCAAACCTGATCACTCTGTAAGGCCCGGTCACTTGCAGAGAAGAAGGATGAGGGCTGGAGGTTGTCAGCATTACTGCAAATCAGACTGATGGCTGTTTTTAAGGACTTACTCTAAAGGGAACACTTTTCCTTTCAGAGTTTACACCTGCTTTTTGCTCATCGTATTAAAGCTCCTGTTATTCTGCCTGAAAGAGAAAAAACATGCTCGCCTAAACCTGGATTTTTCAGAAAAAGGTCCTTAAAGGTTAATAAGTATATCCAGCCTCCTATCACATACACTGTATAGATCACTGCATTCTCCAGTCTATTAATTTTCTATGTGGACCTCAACCAGTGACCTCAAATATTTACATGTTCACTCTGCCTTTGAGGCAGAAACTCTAATCTTTGCTGTTGCTTTGATACATTTGAATCAAAGAATTATGGTGAGGTGTATGAGACAATCTCCACTTCAAACAGAACACTTGATCTCCTTGTGCATTTCCCAGGAATACTGGGCTACATTTTCAGTGACTCTTAGTACACCAAATTTAAACCTAAAGAAAATTACTCAAAAATTATACAAAAAAGATATCTATTTTTTTCCTCCGTGTGATTCACCTCTGTATGGATGTGGAAGCAATAAGAAAATGTTCACAGGAAGAAGGGAATAATTTATCCCATCCAGTAATTTATGCATTTTCAGTATTGCCCATTTCTTAGAAATATTGGATGATGTTATTCAGTTTAAATTTTCTGCTTTTTAGCTGTATAAAGGACACAGATATATATAACATAGAGGAAATGAATTAACTTCTTCTTGAATGCAAAGAAGTATGACAAATTTTCCAACTCTTTGTCTAACAGGTGTGCTGGAAGTAAAGCAGGCTCTTTAACATATCCTTTCCTGTTCAAATGTTTCATCAATTAACTTGAACTATTTTAATTCAAATATTTCTCACTCAAGTATATTGATAGCTGCCCTTACTCAAACACATGCTTCCTAATATATTTTAGATGAGTACTGTGAAAATGAGGTGCATTTAACTGCTTTTATGTATATGAAGTATCATATACAGCAGGTTTATATATTAAAAATATATTGTTATCTGTTCAGCTATTTGGATCTTTGTTTAAAGGGTAGCTAAGCACATGAGAATTTTTACAAGACTCACTTAAAATCTGAATTCATTTTTCCAGTACTAAACAAAATTAATTATGATGTACAATGTAAACTTAAGTAGTGCTATAGTAGGGATCAGCCAAACCATTTCTTAAGGGAAATGTAAACTCTTTCCCTCCTCCTGCACTCCAGTTCTGTTGTCAGGTAGCCACCCAAGCACTGACACCCACTTGCTGGTACTCAGTGTGTAAACACTGTGAAACATCCTCTGACAGAGGGATCAGGCACACCATTCAACAGTTACACAGCTTCAATGTCTGCATCACAATTTTGTCTCATTCCTTTCCCAAGACATCTGAGTGTTCAGGTTTTACATGATCATAAATGCTACATTTTCCTAATGCTGCACTAAATTTTTAATACTGCAGCTGTGACAAATCAAATGAAGCAGCCTCATCTGCATGTCCAGAGCAGGATTTAATAACTAGACATCTGTGCAATCATTTCTGTTTTCTTTACTCTAGACTGGATGGTCTGATTTGCTTACTCTCTCCAGGATGTAGAAATACACTATACTGTTAATTAAGGTTTTAAAATAAAAGCAATTAAACCTGGTACAAGGAAATGCAGCTTCATTCAGAGAATGTAATTGGAATAGAAAAGAAATTAGAGAGATGCAGCATAAAAATCAGAAATGGAACACGTGGATCTCTACCTATCACTAACATTTCTCCACATATAAAAAAAATTATCACAGATTTATAACAGGTTGCAGTCCTGGTAATAGCAAGATTAAGAAAAATAATAACCTGAAAATAATTAAATTCAAGCCTTTACTGAAATACCAAGAAGCTCTTCAGGATATCACAGCTGGAAATGTGTTTCACTACAGAAAATTGGGATAAGACTACAAAACCAGAAGTTTTGGAGAAGAATACATGAGCCAGACTAAGATATTTTACAGAAAGTAAACATGAATTATTACTCAATCAGCAGTGGCCAGGAAATCTTCCTGACATGCTAGAAAAACACGCAGAAACAGCTATTCTAGGTGTATGATGAGATTTTTGTAATTAATTACTGAACACTGTCTCAGGGCTGGGGGGTGGCTGTGGCAGAGTGGAAAGCAGATTAAAAAGGGAATCCTTTATCCCTACATGGCCCTGATAATGATGGGAAATGCAGAACTTAGAGCTGCATGCATTGTTGGTTTTTATGTGGCAGCAAACCCAGATGATGCTGGGTTGTGTTGATGCTCTGAGAGCCAGGGTTGCCTAGCAAGCCGTTTGTGAAAAGGAAGGACTGGCTCCATGCCCTGCAGCTGAGGATGCTGTGCTGGGCTTTTCTGACCACAGCTGTCCTGAGCAACCCCTACCAGCACTCAGCAAGAACTGCCTGTTTGGGAACTTGAAGGAGTAAGCTGCAGAGATGCATGCTGATGGGGGATGATTCACAGATGGGTATTTCTGATTTTATTTTCCTCATCACTAAAGGGGATGATGTTCACACTTGTCTTTTGTGTCCTCCCTTGCCCTAATCTGCCTGCTTATGCTACTGGGCAGCACTCAGAAACCTCCATATGCAGAGCCCACCACATTCAGGGCTCACTGGCTACTCTGTGCTCCAGCTCTGATACTCAAGCACTAAATTAGAACTTAAGATGTGTTTCTAAACTATGTCAGTTCACAGCAACAACTGCTACATTTTATACTCCCTCTAGTAGAAGAGTTGGATATAGGCAAATCCTGCATTTTAAACACTTCTGGAGTCATATGTGAGACTCAACCTATGGAAAATATCCAAAGTTAATGCTTTGCCCAATGTTTTCTGCAGGGTAATTCTTCTCTAACTAAACCCAGAATTCTTTCCTATCTTTTCATTTATTGTGCCATGCAACAGCTGCTTTTGTAGTGAAACAATACCTTGATACAACCAAGAAAAAACCAGGAGTGCTGGAGACATTTGCTTTATTTGTTTTAGCACTGCATTTTGTGAAACTCTCAGAAAAGTTACCTTTTTCATTCTGAGATTACATAAATTATTTCTGCAAACAACTCAGGCTTGATTTTTCTGCTGTGATCTAGGCCTGCTTCAAGATGTTCAAAGTGTAAGACAGAGGAAGGCAACAAAGCTGTTTTGAAGTGCGATGGACTGTTCAGATGGTGGGGAATTACAAAATACAGTAACATGAAATAAAACCAGGACTTTGCTTAGTAGGGGAATGGACATCAGTGGGACCTGCCTTTAGCATTCCAAAGGATGCATACCTGTGAATAGCAGTGAGGAACTGGTGAACAAAGCTTCTAAGGAAAATAAGTGTTAGGTTAAAAATTTGCTACAGCTATTGGTGATTTATCAGAGTACAGGAAACCTGTTGAATTCCCTGTCCCAGACATCAGTGTTCAGTGACTGACTAGATGTTTCTGATGGCTGAGTTAATTTTAAGAGTGCTGATAGCTCTTTTTAGGCATGCTGAGATGATCATTCAGACAAATCAAGCCTCAATCTTCTCCAAGAGAGCAAATCAGGGGTCAAGAAGGAAATCCTCCTCCTGGACTTACAGTGAATTGCTGGCTCACAACAGCTCATTTCTGTGAAACTGCAAGCACTGCCCATTGCCTGGGACAGTCTTCTGGATTAGGTAAATAATCCACTTCATTAATTTTGTGATCTGTGATGCAGCAAATTGTATATTCCTAGGTTTTGCCTTCCTATTTGGTTTTAATAAAAGTAATATCACTGTGGTACACAGAATTACAGAAGTGTCCTTTTATATCATTGAGTTCAACTATTAATTCAACACTATCAATTTCATAACCAAACCAAACCATGTCCCTAAGTGCCACTTTTACGTGTCTTTTCAATATCCAGGAATGGGGACTGCACCATTTCCCTGGGCAGCCTATTCCCCTGCCTGACAACCCTTCCCTGATATCCAATCTAAACCTCCTCTGGCACAGCTCGAGGCCATTTCCTCTCCTCCTAGCTCTGAGAAAAGATACCAACACCCACCTGGCTACAGCCTCCCCTCACAAAGAGCAATGAGGGCCCCAGGAGCCTCCTTTTCTTCTGACTATACACCCCCTGCCACCATGGCATTTTTTGAAAAATCCTCTTTGCCCAGGATTTTCTCCTGGGAAGCTGAGAAGCCTCAGGGAGGAATGAAAACAATAATTATCTGATGGCTGCTCCTGTGTTTGCTGATTTGGAATGTGGCTTGGGCATTGTTTACCAACAGGTGAATGTTTGATTGGTTCCATGTGAATTGTTTTAATTTAATGGCCAATCATGGTCCAGCTGTGTTGAGGCTCTGAGGAGTCTCAAGTTTTTATTATTATTCATTCTTGTGAAGCCTTCTGATGTATCCTTTCTCTTTCTTTAGTATAGTTTTAGTATAGCATTCTAGAATAGAATAGAATAGAATAACAGCATAGCCTATCATAATAAATCAGCCCTCTGGGAACATGGAGTCAGATTTTCATCTCTCACCTCGTCCTGGGGACCCTCACAAACACCACATCCCCATCTCCCTCAGCCTCGTGGTCCAGACCTGTCACCAGCTCTGCTGCCCTGCTCTGGGCACCTCCCAGCATCTCCATGTCCTGCTGACAGTGAGGGGTCCAAACCTATACACATTCACATCCTGCAGCTGCAGCTCATGCCTAGGAGCACCTCACTGCCTTGTTCTTTCTCTTTTTCTCTCCATGGATGAAAATATTGTCCTAATATAGCACAAGTGATGTGAGGAACACAACTTCACATTGCTATTTACCAGCCTTAGCATAGGTTATACCTAGGTACTCTTCTTCAGCCAGATAAATGAGAAACTCCTTTCAGCACAACTAGGAAACCCAAGATTTTTATCTCTTTCCCAGACATGTTAACAGACTTCCAAAGGTTTATGGGGTTTAGATGAGATTATTTGTGAGAAATAACTCCCTTGGAAAAAAAAATACTGAATGATGATTTTATTTCGTTTGTGTGGGTGTTGTATTTAATTAATCTAAGTTCTCTAATCTGAATGCTTCATAAGAAGGAGGCTTCATGCATTTTAACCCAGAAACTGAACTACTTGCATTATCATTATATGCTTATGATTAAACCAGTCTCTAGGGCCTAAGAAATAAATTGAGTGCAAAGTGAAGAAAATTAGGAAATGAATTTGCACCAGTATTTCAATTGATCTGCATATTCTACCATGGAATTTAGGCTGAGCTCCTTGGGACTCTGATCATAGTGTCTAGTTATTGAAAATGGCTTTTTCACCACTAACCACCACAAATCTGCATGCCAGCACCTGACATGGCAAAGTTCCACTGTGTTAAACTTACCTTGGGAAAAACTCATCTTTCTTTGAAAAACAGAATTTGACTGTCTTTGGCTTCCAACCATTGGAACCTGTTTTGTCCTCAGGGTATAGGTTAGCCTGAAGCCAAAACAGGTTCCAGTGGTTGGAAGTGTTCCACTGTGGAAGCACTGAGATGCCTTGAGTCACCCTGCTGTTTCCTCTTAGCTAAACCAGAGTGATCTCCCTAAGTGTTGGAGCACCTTTTCCAGTCCCAGAACTTGTGTGGATTCTTTACTCTCCCTCATGTTTCTAAATCAGTTAGGAATGCAGACACCAGGCCTGGCCTTAGTGTCCTATCAGCATTCTCATCCCTGTGAAAGCACCTCCCAGCCTTTCCTCGAGCCTCTTTCTGCCTCTCTCACACTCATGTGTAAAAGCCTGAGCCTTTTTACAAAAGAAACTGCAGAACTAGCTCATTATGAGGCTGTTAGCACCAATGAGCCACTACCACCATTTGTGACAGCTACTTCTAAAAGAAAACCATACAGATTTCTGTTCCTCTTTCCTAAATAGGTTACTTTGCATTTGACTCCACTGAAATAACCTTTTTTTCCACTCCCCATAACAGTGCTGTGCCTTAGGAGTTATTCATGGTGAACTCAGAAAATATAATACAAGTTTTGTACCCTACTGAGGTAGCTGACATTGGGATCAAAACTAAACCCGCACAGAGCTTCCTGGCTCTGTGCAAAGCAAGCGAGGATAAATCTGGTTCTGTTCTGCTAATAAACAGATTACTCACACTTCAACACAGAAACAGAGCTTCAAAACTTTCTGAAATGGCTGCTGGGCAAAAATTACCTGAGTAAATTGCCAGTAAAGCTTCATTCTCTTGGCTTTGGCATAATTGCATTCAATGAGCCTGGGCCTGCTGCTGACATCCACCAGGCATCTGTTGTCATCGTCGTCGATGGTGGGGCTCAGAACACCCACGTGGAGTTGCTGACTGCTCGTGTAATGAACATTCTGCAACAGGAAGCACAAACAGCATTTGTGGCCTCTACACAGAAGCAGCACTTTCACCCAAAAGCTAATGGCAAAGATAAATATGCTGAATAGGCTGACCCCATGGTGGCTTTGAAAGGATCTCCTTTCATGCAGGAAGCAAGACAACATTTTAAAAGTTGGTCTAAATTAACAATTAACTGCTTAAATATTGGTTAAGTATTTAAGAGGAAATATGCAAATACAACTGATTATTGTCTCATCATGGGACTTTTTCCTTCTGTTTCTGAGGGTCTTCAAAGAGGAAGATAGACCCCCTGGGACTGGCTTGAATATGGCCATCAGCTCTGATTAGACTGTTTCATCTGAGGATAACACCTCACTGGAGAGGGAATAAAAGAGAACAGCAGCACAGGAGTTCAGAGCATCTCCGTCTTTTATAGGACAGATACAAAGATAAATTAAGGTTTTCTGCAAACAAATGCTAAAATCCACACTTGAAGCAGATACTATATAGAAAGAAAAAGTTGTTAGCAACTGGTGACAGATACAGGCATGAGAGAGAACAGAATGGCCACATTTCAAGGCATTTGTTCTCATTTTACATTTTCTAAGTCCATACACACAGATACAAGAGACAAGGAAAAGGGACAGACACTGGCTGCTCTGTATTTCTAGCAAAGAAGGGCCCTCAAAGGCCTCAGGGATTACACCTGGGACCAAAGACATGAGTTCATTATGTTATACAAATTCTTTCTACTCTGTTTGACTACAAAGATACGTGGAAGGTTTCTCTGGAAGAAAGGAAAGAAGGGGAAGGATGGAGGGGATATGTCCCCTTTCAGATTGGCAGGTTACGTGTAAGCCCAGGAAGGTAACACAGGATTATACCAGGACTGCCTGATTGCTAATCACAAATAGAATTTATTTTGCTACAATCAGACCTTTTTCTTGGAAGGACCATGAGAAAGATTAAAGGGAAACATCGTGCTCCAGGTTTTAAGTCTGTGGTAACTCAGTGGTGGCAGAGTCACAACAGACAAGAGTGGACAGAAGCACCAAATTAATGCCCCTGCCATTTACTGTAACTATTCTATTTGTCTGTAACAAAAGGGAAACTGGAAATTCTGCTGGGTCTATTTGGGAATACACCTGTTGTTTTGGTGCCCAGATTTTCCTGGTATTTGTTCATTGTTGGTGTTGTGAACTGTTTTATGTGTGAGTGTTCTCCTTTGTGAACACTCTGGTAAAATAAGAGAGAAAGCAGAAAAGCAGAACAAGCCAGGTCTGATGAAAGATTTCGGAGCTTCATGTAATAAATAAAATAAAATTTAAAAAAAATGGAATGCTGTAAGTAGTCAATTCAGGGATTGAATACAACCACAACAAATGGTGGTGTTCTGGGCAAGACTGTGTGCCCAGTTTACCCTCCTGTAGCACTGCCAGGGCAGATGTAACCTGCCAGAGCTGCACTCAAGTTAATTACGTTACCATTAATGGTTTAGACTAAGCCCAGGTTTTGCCCCCTTAATGAAGTTTCATTGTTCTCACCCCACAGAAACAGTAACAAGCTTGAGCTGGCTGAAGTGAGGTGAGTGGAAGTTTTAAGAGGTTGAACAGAGAAAAGCTGAATAGTTTAGTTATGCCCTACAGGAGGAGAGCAGGGTAATAAAGGAACTGGCAGAGCACATTTCCAGAATGGATGGTTATGACTGAAGTAAACTCTAAGAACTATAACAAGATCACTCTGCATCCACAACTCAGGTTATTAACATTCCTGCAAACAAAACTGATGCCTTAGAAAACTGTTAAACATGAAGAATGCACTTTCTAGACAGGCCCAGAGCAACTATTTTAGACATGTATATGATCTATTTAGACATTTTTTTTTTTTGGAGAAACTGAGGTAGTGACCGAGCAAGGCTAAAAGGTCAAGATGATCTTACAAAGGGATTGTTAGGACACCCTACAGATGAACTTTTTCTTGCAGCTCGTTTACCTCTTACCTGAAATTACGACTAGAAAACATAAAGGGAAATTGTTGGTTATTTAAATTTTTAACTAACAGGAAGGGATATTCCATTTCAGCATGTTGTCACTACAGAAAACATGATGTAAGAACATAAAGGGGGGTTGCATTGTTTTCTTAATTACACATATCAGTTGCTGGAAACAGATGAGCAGGCTTGGCTGTAACTCTGAGAAGTGCATTCTGTGGCCTGAGGTCTGCACAGAGAAGGCAGTGTGCCTGCAAACCCTCGTGGCTGAGCTGCTTTTATCAGATTACAAAATTAGAAGTACTCATTAAAGATGCCCCAGAGTTAAAAAAACAGTCAGTGTAAATTAATTACTACTGTGGATACAAACTAATTAGTTACCAGTATCTTTGAAATATATTTTTGGGAACAATTTATTGTAAAATCTTGTCATCCTTTGTCATTACCATTAATTGTTTACTGATAAAAGTAATGAGCCTGATGTTCTACAGACAAGTAGGAATAAGCTATTTGCATTTAATACCATAATCATTTTGAATCTGCATTTTTATTTTGGTATCTGGACAGGTGACTGCAGAAAGGACAGAGAGAGTGTCAGACACAAAGATCACTGAAATCAAGGCTCATATTTCTAGTTGCTATCAGTGGCTTTTTCATCACACCCTAGAAGTTTTTGGATTGTCGTGCACATTTGTTACTGGGTATCTGCCTCTGCAGAGCTAGAAACTGTACCCACTGGATGGAATATGTTAATATTTATTTAGGTAATATCTCCACTGAATTCAGTTAACCTTTACTAAATATGTCTGATCATCACACAATCCTGTCATACTTACTTTCAGGTAAACTTATTTATTTGTATGGAAGAACAGCCTTTTTTCATAACCAAGCTGACAGATTAATGTGAAACTCTAAGTAACCTACAAAAACACCCCCTCACAATCTAAAAGGCTTTTTAAAAGAAAAATAAAAGACTTTAACATAACTAGAGCTGCTCTTCAGTTTTAATATGTAAATTATCCCTTAAATCTAACTTTTGAAGTCATCATTAATTGCCTCACAGGCCTCATTTTACATTAATTGTGCCTTCATAGAACACTCTTATTGAAAACCTAATCCATGTAAAGATTCTTCACAAATTAAATGGTCATTACTTGTCTTCCTCTTTTAGCTAATTGCTTCATTATGTACTTTTTCAATTGTTTTGTTCTGCAGGGATTAATTTTGCATGTATCTTCATGAGCTGTGAAACTGTTAGAGTGTACTGTTAAACTATGCATGGTGTGCTGCTGCTTGGAACTGCAGGAACCACTCTCCACCTGTGTTACTTGGAGGTAACACATGGCAAGGGTCACTTAGGGCCCCATCCAGTTCTCTGCCAAGTGTGTCCATCTCATTGCCAGGCACAGTCAAGAACCCACACATCAATCACTGCGTTGCCAAGTTGATGTTATCAACAGGAAGTAAAAGAAATCACTTTTTCTCTTAAAAAGCACAAAAGGAGACTGAAAAACAGGATTGCCACTGGTTTAGTATTCATGGAGCAATGTACTGTGCTGGCCATCTTTTATGGCTTTACCTTTCTCTCCTTACCACAGCTACACTTAGCCTGATCAGTCTTGTTCATCTTGCACTGTGCCTAAAGCCTGATCATAGAATACAACATGCTGGGGTGGGAGGGACCCACAAGGATCATCAAAGTTCAATCACTGGCCCTGCACAGGACACCACAAGAGTCACACCACGTGTCTGAGAGCATGGCCCAAACACTTCCTCAACTCTGTCAGACTCGCTGTGGTGGCCACTTCCCTGGGGAGCCTGTTCCAGTGCCAGCCACCTCTGTTGTCACGGTTATATTTTATGAAAAATCCCTTCACCAGGATTTTCTCTTGAGAAGCTGAGAAGCCTCAGAAAAGAAATGCAAACAATAATTATCTGATTGCTTGGAATGGGGTCTGGAGGTTGCTTACCAACAAGTGCATCTTTGATTGCTGCCATGTGAATTGTTTTTAATTAATGACCAATCACAGCCAGCTGTGTCAAGACTCTAGTCAGTCATGGGTTTTTATTATTCATTCTTTGCTAGCCTTCTGATGTCTTTCTCTTTCTTTAGTATAGTTTTAATATATCATTTTCATATCATATAACATAACATCATAATATAATAAATCAACCTTCTAAAATATATAGAGTCAGATGAATGTCTCACCTCATCCTGGAAACCCTCACACCTGATGTCCCCAGGACAGGCCTGGCCCTCCTGGCTGTGCCTCAGGACAGGCCTGGCCCTCCTGGCTGTGCCTCAGGACAGGCCTGGCTCTCCTGGCTGGGCCTCAGGACAGGCCTGGCTCTCCTGGCTGGGCCTCAGGACAGGCCTGGCTCTCCTGGCTGGGCCTCAGGACAGGCCTGGCTCTCCTGGCTGGGCCTCAGGACAGGCCTGGCTCTCCTGGCTGGGCCTCAGGACAGGCCTGGCCCTCCTGGCTGTGCCTGATGCCCTCAGGACAGGCCTGGCTCTCCAGGCTGTGCCTCAGGACAGGCCTGGCCCTCCTGGCTGGGCCTCAGGACAGGCCTGGCTCTCCTGGCTGGGCCTCAGGACAGGCCTGGCCCTCCTGGCTGGGCCTCAGGACAGGCCTGGCCCTCCTGGCTGCAGGGCACTGCTGACCCACATTCAGTTTGCCATTGGCAGGAGCCCCAGGTCCCTTTCCACAGCACAGTAGCCCAAATTCTATCAGTACTATTAAAGACTGAGGCAAGAGCTCCTGAAGAATTCCCTGTTCAGCCAGGCTGGTCTTTTGCCTCACTGCCTTGCCTTACAACATAAGGTGCTGTCACACACATAAAGGTGTCTGGCCTTCACACCTGTGACCTGAACATGCTGCATCCATCCTGGTGAACCCATCTCAGTCATCTACTCACTTCTGCACTACCACAACAACCCCTTGCTCTCCCTCACTGGTCTTCCTCTAATCTTTGTTAGATTACTAAATCAGTCTTGCAATATTAAAATATCTCAAGGAAATTAAATTCTAGAGGAAAGCCACAAATATGGAATCTTCCCAGCTTAGGCCGTGAAGACTTGGAATATAAGAAGGTACAATGGCAATTACACTATGACTTGAAAGTGCAGGAGAGCATTAAACATGAGGCTAATAATGCACTAATTAACTTGCATCTCACCTGAGTCCATTGATGTGTAAGTGTATATTGAGTTAAACTGTTTTACTATTTCCCATACCGCTATAAATAACACTTTCCTCTCATAAAACATAAATATATCTGTATTACTTCCCAGTTGGTAATGTGCAACTACACATGCACAGTTGGTGAAAAAACACTTGTGAGAAATCTCCAAGTGCCTCCTCATCCTTCCTTGTAGGGTATAGTGATGTCCCATGTTAGCTGCTGCTGTAATACTTTTCTTTCCTGTGGGAGCAGCTAATAACATGTTCTCTCCCCAGAAACAGCAAAACCACAAAACTGATTCACTGGTAATGTATAATTACACATGCTGTAGCTGCAGATTACCTGCTGAGGCATTCATAAGAACAGAGGGAAAAACAATTATTCCAATGTAGGAGTGACTGAAACCAGAGCAAGCCAAAAAACTCAGTAGTGTCATGACTGGCAGAATTTGGAGGCATGGCAATTACTTGTTTTGTTCTCAATAGAGCCTTTCTTTTTTTAACCTGTTGGAATTACAATCCTGTAAAGAGAGAATTTTAGTCTGTGTCATCTTGGGATTCAAATTGTTGACACAGTGAGGTACTTTGCAAAACAAAATTAACCTCAGGAATAATCCTGTGCACACAGATAAGCCACTGCTGGTTACACAGGGTGCTAGGCAAGTGCTTATGCCACACTTGCACTGCTAAGGAATTCTTTTTGTCTTGGTGAAAGTGTGAGCTATGAAAAGCATTGGCTACATCTTGTAAGAAGCAACATTTGGTCAATCTTTACCATCTTTTTCTTTCAGGCTTCAATCTAGAAATAGTCTCCTCTTAATTCACAAAATGGATAAAAGCAAAATAAACTTCTCTCTATTTAAAGCTTTAACGAAAATTTAAAGAGAACCATTATATGAAAAAGCAGTATTTAAAAGTTATCTCAGAGTAACAACTAAGGATATTTCTATTTTTGGACTTCTCAGCCCTTTGCCTTTACACATCACCAACCTTGTACTGTTGAGCAGCACTTGTGATCACGTACTGAGGATGTTTTCTGTAGAGCAAATCATTCCCTAGTGGCAAAGGATATTGGCCTTCTTACTGAAAACAAGCTAAAAACATGGCTTTAAGACTACAAGAAGTGATGATAGCTGCAAGTGCAAAAATGGGGAACATCTTGATTCATTTTCCTGAGGCATATTTGGGGAAGATCTCCATTGCTCAGTGGAGTGCAACGGAGGTAGGCCCAGCAGCAAGGACAGAAAGGGACACCAGGCACACATGGCACAGCCCACTACTCCCTCTCCATGCAAACAGTCCCACAACACAGCAGTTGGGTGAAAAATCCCTTCAATCTTCTTGGTTCCTTTCCTGACATTTCTACCTCTTGGTGTGAGAAATGAAACCCTGGAGATGAGAGCTCTTTTTTAGAGAAGTAATTGCTAGTTGATGTTAATGAAATGGATAGGGTCTTAATTTGAAGTGTTGGTCTGTTGTTAAACATTGAATGTCAGAGTTCTAGGACTTGCCTTGAGTTGCTGTTGTTCTATGTTACCATTTTACCCTGTATTTGTATCTCTCTCTGTCATATTCTGCATTTGTGCCCCTTTCCATCTCACCTTAGATTTGTATCCATTCCTGTCAGGAACCACTTCCCCTGCTCCCCTGCTCCCAGGCCTTGCACCCGGACTGAATTCAAATGAGAGGCTGTGGGAACTATATGAACCCTCTCCAAACAACAAACCAGCACATGAACTCTGACTTTAACCCCCCAGAACCACACTAAATCACCCACCCTTGACCAGAGCCGGATTCCGTCCTGCCACCATAACTTTAATAGTGCTCAGCTTGGGTGATACCCCTGGACTACAAGCCAACATCATCTTCCTAAGGATTCTCTTGAGGGTGGAAGCCCCAGCTCTGCCGAGAGACAAAGCTGCACGCACCCTCCTGCTGCACTCCTCCTCCTCCTCCTCCTCAGCACCGTGCTGTGGGAGCAGCGGCGCTGTGCGCGACCCCTCGGGTAATAAAGGCCTTTTTAAAGGAGTCTCCTGGCCATATTTATCACACTGGCACGCCAGCCCGTCAATCTGCCTAACAAAACAGTTTGTGAGGCAGCAGGGCAAATCACGAGCTGATTAGCATTACAATTAACCCTGTATCTGAAAGAAAATAAAAGTTTACTGAAGCAGAGGTGTTCAGAGGCAGCAGTGTGGGGCAGACCACTCTGCTGGCAGGGCCAAAGCACTGGTGAGCTGCTGCAGGAGCTAGAACAAGAGCATGGCAAGGAGAAGGAGAAAATGTAACCCAGTGTAGCCTATGTGCTGTGAAACTTCACTTGAGCTTGAACACTGTTGGTGCAGTTTAACATTATCCTCATCCTAAACCCAAAACACAGCACTGTACCAGCTTCTAGGAACAAAATTATCTCCACCCCAGCCATGGCCAGGACAGCTGTGCAAAGGCTTTCCTTAATAAAGTCAGACATCTATTTACATGCAATATAGTCACAGTTTCGTGTCATTTATGGCCTGTGTTAGGAACACTGACAGGTAAAATTGCTGGAAACTTCCAGGTAAAGAGGAAAAAGGGTGAAATGTTTCCCCATAAATATGGAGATTTGGGGCCAAGTGTAAGTACCTTCACTTGCCTGTGATTAACAAAAAGAACACTATCCCAAGGGCAATATTGTAAGAAAGATCTCAGGTGAGAAACAATCAGGATACACACACACTGTGGACTGGAAATGGCTGGAACATGTAAGCAGCCATCAGTTTCTAGGCACCAAATGGGAGAGACTCACTTAACTAAGAAGCAATGAAAAAAGCAATGAAAAATCACGATCCCAGAAGCATGTTGTGGGGAGGGGGTTAAAGAAAAGACAAGATAGGTAAGACCCAAAGACCCAGCCCAAAACTAACAAACAAATATTAACTTCTGGAATTCCAAAACAATAGATCAGAGAGAGCCATGACAGACTTCACATCTGCTTGCTTTGCCACAGAGGGACCCTCATGTATGGAAAATACCCCAAAGAACCCTAGGACTATTTTTTGCTCAAGTAACTAATTTCTCCATCTCTATTCATTAACTGCATTCCTCCAGTTCTCCACCATCAGAAACAGCACGAGATTCACAAAAGGTCTGCAGACAAACCACCCGACTAGCAAGAAATGAAGCAATTAATTTCACTACAGAAATATACTACACAAAAGTAGTGCGCCACACTCAGTCTAACTATAAATGCAATTTTCCTCCTGGGTCACCTGATGTAAAGTCCTGATATAGCATTTAGTTGGAACAAGACCCAATCCCTTAAAGAGCTTTTACCTTCTAATAAATTTTCCTCTTACCCACTTAAGAGGGCCATTATATCCTAGTGAACACGAATTCATCTGCAAGCACAAAGTCTTTGTGACACACAGAATTACTCTAAGTCAAAGCCTGGGCTTGCATTCCCAGGACTCTGATGATGACTTAGTCTGGGACCTGAGGCAGATCACTGAGTATTTGTTAGGGCATCCCTAAAAGTGGCACAAATAACTTCTTGTAACAGATATTCCAGAGCTTTATCAAGTATGTAGGCTGCTTTAAAAGACAAAAGAATTGCTACAGGGTTGCTTTTGATAGAAAATCTTCTTCTGACTTCAGTAGGAATTGGAAGAGGCCTTTAAGAAGCCTACTGCAAACCAGACATGAACCATGCAAAGCAGAACCTGGCTGAATGAATGCAACTGATGGCAGAGGATTTTAGGGTCTTCCATGGCCACAAGAACTGCTTGTGCAGGCCCAAGCCAGAAGCTGAGCCCAAATGACACTGAGAAACACCAGCCTTACACTCACATTCTTTTAAGGCAGTTACCAACACAGTTCCTGCTTGGGCACATGGATGAAAATGTGATTCCAATCTGCCCTCCAAATGCAACCTGGTAATTTAAAAGCACACTTAAGTCCATTCAATTGGGAATGATTGAACAAAAAAGAAGCACCACTCATTCTAACTTGATTTTATAAATATGATGCTTCTTGACAGTAAATGAATCTTTCTAAACCCCAGTTAAAATGATTGAACTGCTCAAAGAGGATTCTATTAAGTCTTGCATCAACCAGCCTGCCTTTTTTGTCTTATGAGGCAAATAAACAGATTTACAAGAAAACATTTGGTTGAAAAGTAAAGAGTTTCTTCTAAGAATCAAATCCATTCATGTTTTGAACTCATCTGCCAGCTTCTAGCTCAAGGCAAAAGATTTCTATTAATATTTATTTAATAATACATGTTTAGTATTTTACAAATGCTGTTGCAAATCCATAGACAAGGGTAAAAATCTTAGAAGTTAAAACAGTATTCCAAATCAGAGACCAACAGAGCTGAGTAGCAGCTCTGAAGCAAATTCAGAATCAAGAGAACAATCCTCCAAAGTCCTGCTCTCTGTGGCTTGTAATGGTTTGCCAGCAATGGATCCTTCAAATACAGTTTCCAATAGCTGGTGATTTTCTTGCACTCCTATAACATAAATAACTAGATATTTGTGCAGATGATGAGGTGACAAACATAACTCCTGGGTGAGGATAGTGGGAAAAGTCTCCATTTGTCAGGGTCTAATTCCTCACAGAAGTTTTACATCCTCTGGAACAAAATCAGTGATAGATGGACATGGGACCATGTTCTACCCACTGTGTTTCAGATAAACAGGTAGCTCAAATGATTCTAACATGTGCTATTTCTGCAGTCAAAAATAAACTCTCCAGTTCTTCCTCTAGATGTTTGCTCTTACAAGCATTTGCATAAAATTTCCCTAGCAGGCCATTTTGGACAGACAGTGTCTGCTTGTCCATTATCCTGAATGAGAATGCTTTTCACACAGCAGAATACTAAAAAAATCTAGATACTTCTTTAAAAAAAGGAAAACGACAATGAAAGAGGAGGTGCAGCGAGCCTACATAGTCACAGATTGGAGAGCAGCATTTTAAAAGGGAAACATTATTTATTGCACTAATACTGTAATTACAATGTCGTTTTTGTAGAACAATGACTATTTTGATTAAGGCATTCATCAGCAGCCCCACAGCTGAAAGCACCACAAGTAATGTAGAGATGTTCCAGTGCCCAACCACCCCTGTGAGTGAAAAACCTTTTCCTGATATCCAACCTAAACCTTCTGTGACACAGCTGGAGGCCATTCCCTTGGGTCCTGCCCCTGGCCACGCGAGTGAAGAGATCAGTGCCTGCACCTCCACCTCCCCTGGTGAGGATATTGAAGACCACACTGAGGTCTCCCCTCACTGAGTCTCACCCTTGGATGATCTCAGACACACTGAGGATTGTCAGAAGAGCATTAATAAACTGTTAAACAATCTGTAATTTATTACAGCTCTGGAATTTGTTTTCATACAGGCAGATCCAAGCCAGCATAAATTCAGATAAGGAAGCACGTATTATGTTACCTTGCACACTACAATCTGTTACAGATGAGAGTATTTTATGTAGGTCAGGCACTGCTTCCCTGGAGACAGAGAAAAAGCCATAAGGAAATCAGAGCAGTGTCAGGCCTTATTTCAGTGATCCAGCATACTCCAAAATTTCAATTATGCAGAGATTGTGTCTCTCTGGCCTTGTCTACCAACATACCAACATCAACTCCTCCAAGGCTAAGTGCTGCAGCCCAGACAGGAGACATCTCATGATGCAAACCCAGAGACAACTCCTTGCACTCATGAGGAAACAATAATGTTTTGTCAGTTGGAAAAAGAACAGAAAAATCAAAGTGATGGTAATTTTCAACTCATTGCAACACTGAGCTGCAAAATAAGTTTTTGGGAGCAGAAGGCAGCTCTCTGGCCCTTACAGTGAGAAGAACAATGTTATTAAAAGAAGCAGCCTTGCATTTCTCTCTCCCTTTCCTTAAACAAGTGAAAGAGGGAGAGAGAAAGCTGAAAGAGGGTCTGTGCTTCACTCTGGCTGAAAAACCTCTTTATCTCTAACAGGCGGAAGAAAAAGAATTTCAAGAAGCCAGAAATAAAAATGAGTATTTTGTGTTCTATCTTGCTGTCTCAGGAGATAATTATCTATTCTTACAGTAAGTTCCCCTTTTTTTGCTATTGTACAACGGTATGCTGATATTCTGGCAGCTAAAAGGCTCAAAACACAATGTTACCTCTCCCTTACCTTTCCTAGCAGGGCTCACAATTTATTTTTATAACACACCACCCCATTTTTCACTACCATTATCTACCTAGGAATTCCACTCTTATCAAAAACCTGAGAGATTCTCAAAGAGAACAGAAAGGTGTTAAACTGTGAAGAGATACAGAAAGAAGTACACAAATCACACACAATACTGCATTATAGTAAACAGGTGAAGAGTGTACAATGGAAAAAGAAAATATATGCACTCACAATATATTCACATTATGAATACCTTAATTCCCTTCTGTCTGGAAGGCAGCATAAATGCCCCTATATTCTACTTTGCTCCACAGTGATTTTCCTAATTTAAATAAACCAAGTAATCTAGAAAGGTTTTTCTCATCACACCTGTGAGAAACTGTTCTTACTGAGTCTGGGACCACAGGTAAGCAGGGAAATTGAGCTATCAACTCTGCAAAACTCTGTTGAAAGAACAATCCCAAATTCTACACATCTACCCTTGTCCCAGATTAAGTTCTGTAAAGAGAGCTATTGCTCTTTTTTCCCTCCTCTCTCCTCAAATAAATGTACATGTCTGCAGAGCTGTGGATCTCCTTTCCATGCCATCATCCATGGTTTGGACTGCTTTCCCCCTCTGCAATAAGAAGTAAGCTATATTTTAAATGTAAGCCACCAGTATGGGCTAATTGTTTTCCTTCCTTACCCTGATTCCAAGCTCCACATTCTCTCCTCCATATACTTCCATGCCTTCATCCAGCAATCCAATCTCTTGGAAGTATTCTCTGTCCACTATGAAGCATCCAAGCAGTGCAGGACTTCTGGAAGAATAAATCATCAGCAACCAAAATTAGCAGATAAATTATGAAGAATTTTATTTTTCAGGCACAGACTGTATTTATCATTGCTAGGTAAAATGATGCAGCAAAACAGATTCTTAAGAAAGTATTTCTCAAAGAGCTTTATTGAGCCTTGCCTTCTGACATTCCTAATTCTAAAGTGAAATGAGCACCATTGAAGGAAATTAGAGTCAAATTATTGGACATAAATATTCACCAGAGCAGTAAGGATTTCAGTGCTAGTAGTGTGAGATCCAGGTGCCCCAGTTTTGTTTCTGGGGCACCAGCCAGTGTAGCCTCTGTCCTTGCTAAGTCCTCAAGGCTCTTGCCTGTGACAATTGCAAATGATGTGCAGTTCTGTGTGTTTAGCCAGAAGCCAGGTTCAGCTAGAGCTAAAAACTTGTGTCTGTAAGCTTACCTAAAGAAAGAGATTATTTCTTGAATAGGACCATCCAGATACATTTTTTTAATACAGAATCAAGCAAAGCCTGCCTTTACCAGCATAACATTAGTCCATTATCCTGAGCCAAACCTAAACAAATCACATAGCTTTACTGGATCAGTAAACTCTACCTATGTCATGGTGGGAACCAACCAATTTTTGCTACACAGAGCAAATTTTAGTCAGGTAAGAGTTCAGCCACAGAGGGTACAATTTCACCTTATGAGTAGAGAAGGATACAGAGTCATTTAGCCTTTTCATTTTTCTCCTACCTTATAATCCACAATTGCAAGAAATAAATATGTGTTTTCAGATTATTATGCTGGCACTCTGGTAATGACAAGATGTTAATTAGCAGTACAGAAGAA
This sequence comes from Agelaius phoeniceus, assembly GCF_051311805.1. Taxonomy (NCBI): domain Eukaryota; kingdom Metazoa; phylum Chordata; class Aves; order Passeriformes; family Icteridae; genus Agelaius; species Agelaius phoeniceus. The sequence goes on from NC_135270.1 coordinate 273,263, forward strand.
ATCACCCTGCTTTTATGGAGAACACTCAAGCTACAGCTAGTGGACACATCTGCTTTCAAACAGATCATAGGCTGTCTTAATCACAAATTGTACAGTTCTACAGAAATCTATATATGCCTCCAAGTGCTATAGTACCCGTTTTATAACAATGAAAGACCATCTTTGATGTATTTATTAATGAAGAAAATAGCAGTTAACATCAATACAAAACTTATGCTTCATTTATGATAGGTCCTTTTGCCTTTGTTGTTGTTTTTAAGTGTTTCTCAGTGCACCTGCTTCCCTTTGCTATAATTCTAAAAGAATAATGGAGGCAGATAGAAACCATCCATCAAGACACATGGCTTTGTTTGTTGGTGTGCTTGTTTTAATTATCCAACACACACATGCAGCATATTGCACTGAATTAAAAAATGTGCCAGGGAAAGAGTTAGGGGACAAACCTGAAATTCATAAAGTACATGCACTGCCCAGTCCTCATGTGGAACAGAGTTTGGGGGTAAAATGGGAAAGTCATTACTTTGTGTTTCACTACTTTTAATTTTAAAAATCATAATGGTTACTCTGTATAATTAATCACAGGATCATAGAATGGCTTGGGCTGGAAAGGACTTGAAAGATCATCTCATTCCAAACCCCAGCCATGAGCAGGTACATCTTCAAACAGATGAGGTTGCTCAGAGCCCCATTCAGCCTGGCTTTGAACACCTCCATGAATGGACATCCATAACCTCCCTGGCAACCTGTTCCAGTGCCTCACCACACTCACAGAGAGAATTTCATCTCAATATCTAACATAACCCTGCCTTCTGTCAGTTTAGAGCTGTTCCCTCTTGCCCTATCACTACCTACTTCTGTCCCTTACCAGTTTTCTTGGAATCACCATTTAGGTACTGGAAGGTGCTGTAAACCTCCCTGGAGCCTTTTCTTCTCCAGGCTGGACAACCCAAACTCTCTCAACCTGTCTTCACAGGAACATTTTTATAGTGTCAACAGAGTTCATTAACAGCAATAACTATTTCTAATGCTGTGGAAATTAACCCCTTTTCACGTTTGTCTTTGGCAAACCTGTTAATTTTTATCTCCTGCTTTCCAATTCTAGGTTCTGTTCATAGGTCAGTGCAGTTCAGAGGGTGTTAAACTGACAGAACCTGAGAAAAGTGCCTGCCTGCCAAGATAGCTGCTGGATGAAAAACAGCTGCCAGTGCTGTTTGAGGTTCTGCTTTCAGGAGGTAAGAACAGCATTCACACTTCCTTTCTGCAGGGAGCTGGAGCACAGGTACCAGTGCCCTCCTTGGAATGAATGTGTGTCTACAAGCAAGGCCTGTACTCTCAGCAGAGCTGCTCAGTGGGTTCAGAGGGTACTACTCCCCTCCCTGAGACAAAGGGATTGTTCTGTACCAGTCTGACAACACTCTGGACATGGGAACAAAGTGCAGACCCAGACTGTCCCAAAGCAAGGACCCAATGCAGCCTTTGCTCACAGTGTCACTGACCAGACATTAACTCCTGGGACACAGCACAGCTGTGCACCTATGTGACAACACTATAAAGAACACAGCTGTCAGGTCAGCTCTGCTTATGCAATGTAACTGCAAAGAAAATTCCATTTCTGGCCCGTAAGCACTAAATCAGCAGGCAAGACATTTGGAGAACGGAGTGCTGCAGAGCAGCCCTGCCTACCATTCCACTTGGGCAGGAAACCTGTTTAAAAAGATCTACTGAAAACAAAAGTTTCCTTTAAAAACATCTACTGAAAACAGGAGTTTTCTTGATGACTGTGTAGGCATCAAGGACATTTAAGTATTTGAAGTTTACAGTCAGTAAAACCTATCACACAGCTGAGCCCACTTGCCCCCTGTCACACCCAGGAGAGCTTTTAGACACTGTAATTTAGTTATTTATTACCTTATTGGAGCAGTTGTGTTCTCCAGTTTCCACCAGGACTTAGGAGGGTTCAGATACCTGCACCACAGCTCCCAGTCAAAGCCTTGTGCTGAGAGGGGATACTCCTCTATTTCAAAATTATCATACTTAATGTTATCGAATGATGGAGAAATTACTCTTTTCCTGTTTTCTTTTATCCTGGTGAGCACTGGTTCAGCCCTAAAAAAAAAGAAATACACTGTTAAGATTACACCAATGCAAGCATAGCACTGATGGAAATCATGGAGTAGTTTGGTTTGGAAGGAGCCCTTAAAGAGTATTTAGTCCACCACCAAATAAACAATACAGCAGCTAATGCTGTATTTTTCAGAAGGAGCAAAGTCTAAAGCTGTTACCCATTCAGAGCCCTTTCTGCCCCAAAATAATACACTGCAACATATTCTCTAAGAGGCTCTGTTGTTAACCTTGATTTGAGCTGGTGGATGGAAGAAATGAGTATCTGCATATCATAGAGCATTTATACCCTTGCTACCCAGTAATGATAACTTCAGGCTCGCAACACTATCAAGGACATCAGGAGCAGAGTTAATAATAGATCTATCCTAGAGACAGAAGCTCTTGCCATTTTACCTCACTTTTACTTAAGGAGCAAGGGAGATATTAAATCCAGACTGAACACGGTAAAACACATTATTTTAGTTATGTTTACTTTTGCAGAGTGGCCAAAATAACCAAAATAACGCTTCTTGGTTTACACTGTAGAATGTAAAAGAAACATAATATTTTTTAATGAAGATACATTCACCCTCATGGGCAAAGGGCTACATTACTGGAGGAGATTTTTAATGTGCAGTTCTCTAATATGATTTAACTACCTTGTAATTAGATCAGCAGATTACTCAAACCATAAAAATGTATCTAGATCATCTTACACAGCACAAACACATTTTTCCTGCTTGTTATTAAGTATATGAGATAAGTGAAACAATTATCCCTCACACATCAGGTCCACAAGCAGGGTTAACCCTCACCTCCCTGAAAGTGCTCAGCAGAGTATTTTTGCCAGCCTCGGAGACTGACAAGCATAAATGTATGTACACATGTACAGCATATACAGATATATATACAAGTACTTGAAAAATAATAGGCATATATATAAAACCACAAGCAGAAAGGAAAGTATTACCTCACACCTCACCCCGCGCCACAGCCAAAAGCAAAGGAGCCGCAAGGGGAAGCAGCACGGGCGGGCCGTAAACACCCCCTCAGAGACGTTCTCCTCTTAAAACACGAAACATAACTTTCCTGAGAAACAGGACGGAAGAAGCACCTGCCAGCCGCACGCGTTCCCAGCGAACAAAGACCCACCAAGCTGCCGGAGCCCGCCAGCACCTTCCGGCAGGCGTGAGGAACGGGGCCCCAGCCACACCCTCACAGTCGAGCAGCACTGAGCAAAGGAGCTAAAAAGCCTCTAAAAGGGACGGAACGCCGCCCGCTCACAGCTGCCGCCCACCCCCGCAGAAGTCCTCAAAAGACCGAGGAACAGCTGCGCCGCACAGCTCCCCACCCTGCTGAGGATTTCTGAGGGCGGGCACCCGTGAGGGGAGGGCTCTTCCCGCCCTCAGAGGCCTGAAAACGGGCGGGAAGCCGTGAGGGGGCAGCGTTTCCGCCCTCAGCCTCGCCTCCGGGTCGGCGAACAGATGGACACGGACCGGCGGAGACTTCCGGGTGTCTGCGCATGGCAAGTTAATTTTTTTTGCTATCTTTTTGTGCGTTTTTTTTCTGTGTGTTTGGATTTTTGTTTTGGTTTGTTTTTGAGTTTGGCCCCCAAAGCCTCCTCAGAGCTCTGCGGGGGGAGCCGGGTCCGTCCTGACGGACGTGAGGGTGAACCAACCCTTCCGTGGGGTGCCTCCCTCAGACCCCAAACCAAAATAAAACACCCTCAGAAAGCCTTGTTAAACACAACGAACAGAACGGCCTTTCAGGTGTTCTTAGAATATTTCAGGAGAATCTTTTCCAGTATTTCTCAAATATAAGAACTGTTCCTCAAATGGTAGAAGGCCAATCAGCACAAAAAAGTGGTTTAAAACCAAGTTGGCATCACTAGATTCTCAGTCTAAGTAAGCTCTGAGAAAATATAAAGAGAGTGATAACAATGATTTGCATTGCTTGTGCAAAGTCCGCTAGAACAAGTGTGAATGGGTTTCTTTGTTGTAGAAAACTGTTGAAATGGAACAGAGAAATACCATGGCAGCATTGGTGTGGAACTTAGGAAAGAAATGGGTTGATTTATAGAATGTGTGCAGGTGTTTATTCTGTGGGGTGTTTCGTAAAGCAAGTTATATTTATAAAGCATGAATTTTATTTTAAAAACTTGAAGAAATGGGGAAAAGCAGAAACTGACAATCCGCTTTAAATCTAACATAGCATCTCCAACACCAAATGCTATCTTATGCAATGTTTGCTTTCCTAAGTAATTTAACCAATACATTTTGACACGTGCTGTCTATTATCCATCTCCTGCACGTTCAATGACTGCTATATAGTTAGAAGTCTGGAGGATTCTAGGAAATTTCTTCTACATGGTTTACGAATCATCTTACTTAAACCCCAATTGTCCCCATTTTCAGTCTGAACCTGCAGCAGTCTGTGGCAGTTTCATGGCAGAGTTGCTTTGTTGCAGTCTCACAGGCTCTCATCTTTAGTAAAAGACAAGGAGTTGTTTTGCATGTCCCATTTTTCTCTGATAGTGTTGCAAGCAAATCCTTTTTACTTCAGTCTGGCTGCTTTTCACATATTTAAAAATGTGCTCTTGCTTTTGATTGCTTCTCAAACATCTCTGTTAGTGTTTTACCCATTATATTCTGCATTTGTGATTTTTCTCCATTCAGACCCAGCTAACTTTACTTTTTAAAGGGGTAGTTTTATTCATGATGATTCCCAGCCAGATGTCATTTCCTGACCTAAGCATTCCCCAGCACCTCTTAGATTTCCCAGATATTAATGAAAGTACTATCTTGGTATATAAAACTGGCACTTGTTTCTAGCAGCTGAGGTATTAATGATAGATGGAGTAGGTTGTTTTACCCCAAGGCGTTGCTCTAATTCCAAATAAATGTGTGCTTTTCTTTTTTGTGCTGTCTCTGCACTTTTGCCCTGAGCTCCTGGTCCAGGTTCAGGAGAATGAGCTGCAGTGCTTCACTGATAGATCGTTGTGTCTAACAGCAGATACAAGGAAGCTTTTAGTAACTCTAAAGCTTCCCTGTCGTTCAAGGCATCGTTTTCCTTGTATGTGTCCCAAACATGGGAAACACAGCTGGAAATACCAGTGTAGGAACATGGGAAGCTTCTGCCCAGCCGTTTAACCAGTTCAGTTTAGCTCTGTGCTGATGGAACTGTGAGATGTGTTTTCTTTGCATTCCTAATGAGCACAGAACAGAGGGGAAGGCTGCTAGTTTAAAGCAAAAAGCTTATTTTTAAAAGTCTGTGGTAATTCCTCACTCTTAAAGAAGTTTACTGTGGTCTATGAGTGTGTGTGGAAAAAAGGTTTGGGTTGTTTGGGTTGTTTGTTTGTTTGTTTTTCTTTGCTTGCATGTTGCTGACCTAACATTCTACATAATTCCAGTGTGTTTTCAAAGGTTCTTGCTAGATTTGAAAAGTTTCCAGAGAAGAAATTGTCTGGTCTAGAGTATGAGTTTCATCTAACTGTAGAGGAAAGATCTTATGAGATTTGTAATACTCTCTCAGGTTCTGAAAAACCTTTAGATCAATTTTATACTGATAACTGGGTTTAATACTCTGCTTTTCATTCACAAAAACAAAAACTTGGGTTAAAATTCATGTGTTGCAAAGTAGGTCTACCTCGGTTTATTGGTTCTGTCAAAAACCTTACTGTGTACTAACAGATATGTAATGTCCTTTTGAAACCCTGTCCATGAATTCCATGTTGGAATCCCCTAGTTCAGGAAAGCCTTTTTGGGGAGTCTTGGTGAGACAATTTTGTGTGAAAGCTTAACGTGTAACCATTTCATCCCTCCAGTGTTACCTGTGCAGATTGGCAGTGGCATTGCACTCTAGGTCTGCTGAATCCATTTCCTGTGCACAGAAACCACAACAGTCACTTGTAGGTGGAGTAGGTCAGGAGTGTGCACATGGGAAGTGCAGGGGGTGGTGCCAAAAGGAGGAGAAGAAGAGAAATGAGGAATGTAAGGAACAGCTCTCTGGCTTTAGCTGTGGGTGTCCCTGAAGGCTGCTCGAGCAGTGCAGCCACACGTGAGGGAAAGGCTTTCCCTGCAGCCACAGCACCCAGGCCATCATCACACAGGAAACTTCGAAGCACTGCTGAACTTGGTTGTGTCAATGCCAAACTGCTGGATCGATTGATGGGCCAGAAGTGGCAGCTTGGGGAAATATTTGGCCATCCTCTAAAGGAGAAAAGCGAGGGCATAAAACTGGCGGTGAGAGGGTGATTGTCTGTTCATTAGAGACTGTGTGATGTAAGAGGTTTAAAAATGGCTTGTTCCTGAGTCAGTGGAGCTTCTCTGAGGCAATCTTCTCACGCGTGTTCTCTGGTGCTTTTTGGTATAAATGCCATTATTCTCCAATGCAGCATTCAGTGGGGCTGCAGGTTTTAGTATTGCTTAGGTAATCAGAGCTTTGAGAATGTATTTCTGGACTGGAGTAGATCTGCTGGTGTTGACATCTTTGAAAAGGTTGGCTGCTTGAAATTCAGTTTTGCCTGGGTGATCCTGCCATTTTCTAGAGAAAAGGAAAGTGTGATATTAGCCATTTTTAACATTTTGTTACAGAGTATTTATTATGAAATTGTGACCGTGTTCACAGGGGTTCTTGGATGAGGGAAAAGACGAGGATCTGACTCCATGTTTCAGAAGGCTTGATTTATTGTTTTATGATATATATTACATTAAAACTGTACTTAAAGAATAGAAGACAAGGTTTCATCAGAAGGCTGGCTAAGAATAGAAAGGAATGATAACAAAGGCTTCTGTCTTGGACAGAGAGTCTGAGCCAGCTGACTGTGATTGGCCATTAATTAGAAACAACCACATGAGACCACCCACAGATTTACCTGTTGCATTCCACAGCAGCAGAGAATCATTGTTTACATTTTGTTCCTGAGGCCTCTCAGCTTCTCAGGAGGAAAAATCCTAAAGAAAGGGCTTTGCATAAAAGATGACACCTTGAGTATTCTGTATTTCAACCAATTATTACTTGGGATGCATTTTGCTTTTGAATTCACGGGATGATGTTTAATTTAATATTCAGTCAGAAGTACTCGGTGCCGTTTACCATGACAACCAAAAACAATGAATAATATATTTATGTCATCCATTAATAACCATCCAGCCATTTAAAAGTTTCATCCTAATGCATTCTGGAAATCTGCAAATTAATTATGGAAAACCCTGAATGAATATAAAATTGAAATGCTGAAGAATTTAAATGATGCAATTAAATGCTATTGCATGTAACTCCAAGTTATTTTCTTCTAATACTTACTCATCAGTCTTAATTTCAATACCAGCGTTTAGCAACAGAATCAGCTCTTATATCATCTCGAAACATTGGAATTTCAAGTCAAGATTGTGTTCTTTTTCCTTTGGTTGCATTATTTCCAGGCACAAATTGAAAGCCTTTATTTAAACAAAAGTGGTCTTTTTAAAGACAGATTACAATGCTCATCAAATTAAGGAGGTTGAGGTCAGAGGTGTCAATTCTTGTTGTTTAAAAAACCCCAATGAACCCAGTCATGGGAACTGGTCTCCAATCACAGCTACCTAAAAATCCTGATTAAACTCTGTGGTGCTGGCAAATCCATACATAGCTAGTACTAATAAGTAAGATTTGCTGACCAGGCTGCCTGAGAAGTTCATATGTACATAAATATCTTTATCCTTATCACAGTTAATGACCTGACAATAGCCATTGAAGAATAGTTTGTGCCAAAACTAACTTAGACTGTAAAATCCTGAATGAACAAGAGGTCATGCAAACTGTATCCCAGTTAAAAACCAGCACAGTGGTGCAGAAAATCAAAGCTGTTGGGTGTGTACATCGGGTGTGCAGTGAAATCTTCAGGCAGGTCAATTGCTTTGAAAATGAAAAAAAATTGTGATTTGAGGGAAGGGCCAATTTTAACAGCAAGAGAGAGAGGGTATAGGATCCCAAGGAAAAATAGCTTGAAGCATCAGGAAATCTTTTATTTGCTTATTTCTGTTTGTTTCACTGATATCAATGCTTTTGTATAAGCTCAATCATTTTGACCAAGGCCAAATGACTGTGCTTAGGTAGTTCTGTTTTAGGTACTATAAAATCTGAGAAATAAAAGACTTTGCAGGGATGTATTTTTTATCAGAAGTTCCACTTTGTGTATCCCTTTAAATCAGCAGTTAAGGGGAGTGAGACAGTTTAAAATCTCTTCATAGTCTGGACTGGAAGGCAGCCCAGGAAACTGAACAATGTCACCTCACTGAGTCACCCTCACTGCTGACAAATCAGCCTGGAAATCCAGGTTCTGAGCCAAAACAAGGAGAACAGAAAATAAAAGCCCAGGTGAAGACAAACAGTAGAGTAGGCAGGGCTGAAATGTTTTTTACTAGGCAATCTTGAAAATAATTTTGTTTAAATAATCTGATTTAAACTCTAGAGAGAATGTTTTCTTGAGGGTAAATTCATTGAAACAAACATTTTGAAAAACAAGTCATGAAGGGTATCCATCTTATAGAAAACAGATTTGTTTTTTCTGTATTGTTTTCCTTCTCTTTTCATGAACAACAGTAAAATACATGTATTACATGTAAATGATCAGATTTGGCCGTTTCAAGCCAAATTTAATCCAACTAAATATGTGGGGGAAAAAGTAATAACAAAGTGAAGCAGGTTTTTTAAATTATGTGGTTTTCATCAAATAATGCTTATTTTGACATTCCATTATCTGGTCGCGTATTTTGGGACAAAAACCATTAATTATTTCTCATATATCCTTAAATAAAACCAGCCCAAGTCTCTCAGTACAAACACTCCTGCTTTAAATTCTGAGACCCTGAGTGTTTCATGCAGTTTTGCAGTAATACAGGTTTTTTGGAATATCTGATTATGTCCTTACATTGTTTTATATGTATCAGAGGAAATCTAACATTTGATCAAGGTGCTGACTGTGATTTTTTCATTTGATAGCTGTCATAAAATTTCTGTATGACATTATTTGGCCTGGGGTTTTCATTGATTAGTTTTGATTAGATTTTGGGGGTTCCTTTTGTTTTTTAAATTTAGTAAAAAAAATCTGCTTTTATTCTAATTCTCCTATCATTTTGAGAGCAGAGCAGTGAGTCGGGCAGTACTCCAAGCTTACAGAGCTGTGTTGTTGCTGATAACAAGGGGAGGTTTTCTCTTTCTCTTTCAGTGCACGAGAGGGGAGTGCTGGAACCCTTGGCAGGAGGAAGCCCTTCCCTGACACACGGACGTTGGCCGAGCGCTGTGGAACAGCCCCGGGCTCTGCTGGAAAGGTAATCCACGTCTGGGCTCAGTCCCAGCAGAGCTGTGCAACCCCATCAGGAGCACGGGGATCAATATTCACCTTCCTTCCCTGATCCCCCACCACCGAGGCTTTCTGCATGCAGGGCCTTAGCCTTTGCACCAGTGTATGGATCTGTCCATGTAGGATCTAGCTTGCCTCAGGGGCACTACGAATACAACATTGCACAAGTCCTGCCGTATCAATATTCATTTGTTTTTATTGATTAGTTGGCACTTGTAAATTCTGGGTACTGAATTAATGGGTGCTGAATAACTACTTTGATTAATGAAGCTAAAATTGGCTTTAGCATCCTACACTAACTACAGACATTTTTTTCTATTACAAAGCTAATTATTTCTTTTTTTATGATCTGCAGCTAATTTACTTATTTGCTGATCCTTGGCACCTCACTGGAAGCCACAGAGTACTGAAAGAGAAGCTATTTATAAAGGTTCCTAATTTACAGTATTACACAAGAGCATCCTTACTCTAACTCCATATTTAAACATTAGAATTAATAAGTGAATTTCACCAAATGACTGCATTTCAGAGGGTAAAATTTTAGAAGATTAATTTGAGGTGCTGCCTCTTTTACCACTGTTTTGGCACATTTTGTATGTGTCTTATTCATGCACGTAGTTATTAGTGGAGACACAGCATAAGGTAGGTGAACACATTCTTGAATGTGTGCTCTGACACACAGTCCACGTGTCATGGTGGTGTTGTCTTTGCTATTTCCTTTTTGCACAGAAGTTCTTTGTCTGATTTTTATTGAACCATATCTTTTGGAAAAGATATATTTTCCTTTCTTCCTTGGTAAGTATAATGGGGCCCATTTTTTCTTTTTTTGGAGCCTTCTCTACACAATAAAAACCCCAGTGGAGGCGGACAGTGCTCATCCTCCATAGCTGGTCTGGGGCCTAAGCAGCAGCATTATGAGAGTCACTAGCAATGTGTGTAAGAAACAACTCACCACAAGGGAAAATGAGACACAGGCACAGAAATCCCAGATCTGTTTAGCAAACTACTTTTTTAGAGCTGCTTGGAGAATGTGACACGCAGTGGTGACGTCCTTGTGTCAGGTAATGCAGGTGACCAGCGCAGACACAGCAGGAGATGAGGACTCCAGACTGTCAAGCACTCGCACTGTGGGGGTATAAAAACCCAGGGGTTCCTTTGTTTGGGGCTCCTCATTGCAGGCACCAGACTGGAGCTGCTCTTTTTCTTATTGCACCATGAATAAAGTATTTTAAGGGTCGTGATGTCTGAGGCTCTCCTGTGGGGATCCCGGGATGGAGCCGGTGAAGAGACCTGGTCTGGCTGTGAGTGTGGAGGGCACAGGTGAGAAGGGGCCTCAGTCTCAGTGCAGGAGTGACTCCAGGATGTCCAGACAGGCATGGTGCCTTAGCAACTGCAGTTCACACCTCTCAAGGTTTTCATTAACTTTCATGGGAGAAGTAGCCCAGGTAAGGGCTAACAATCTATGGATGAGGGCTCTGTTAGTTAAGTGAAAAGGGAGATGTGCTGTGCAAAACTTCTTTGTTTATTGCTTTTGCTGACTGGCTGGAAGTGGGGTCACAGTAAGCTCGGAGGGCTTGATATGAATGAAATAATTTAACCAGAAAATACATTGTAGGGAGATAGAATATAAGAAAATAAAGGTAGTATAGAAAGTAATCTTAGCCCTTAAGGAGTTGCAGCTGAGCCAATTATTAGAGATTGGCAACAGGCCTGACTTTACCAGGCCAGAGCTGTAGCCAATAATAAGAAGAGTGTTATAAAAGAGTGGATTGGTTGGTTGAGGGGAACTGTAGTCAGTTGGCTGCTGTGAGAAGAAGGAAGAGTCAGTGCTTAGAGGAGCTGCCTACGAGAAACATCAAGGAGGTACAAAACTTTAGCAATACGGAACTTTTGTAATATAATGACAACAAAGCATCTTAAGGAAGGTGACTCTGCAAAATGCCATCCTTAACCAATCTCACATTTGTGCCTTTAATAGTTGTTATTAAAGTGTGATTTTACGTAAATGAAGATGTATATGGTTTCCGGATTGATGGAACTCAAGCATGGGATTACTGTAATTTTGCACAAAAATGCACCAAGGTATTCTCAGCCAGCATCAGAATTAATGAATGAAAGCAAATAATTTCAGTTCTTGGGGCCATCACAACTTCAGTGATATTGGGAAATCTCCCAGTGGCACAGGGCCATGAGATGGTGGCAGCATTCCCTTAGTGCTGCTGGCACCACGAGGGGTGGCTGCACAGCCGTGTGTCCTTTGTGCTGGCTCACTGATTGCTGTGGCTGGGGATGCGTTGACATGAGCAAGAGCAACAGTCTCTTTTAGGAAGTTCAGGAGCCATAGGTTATCAAATATGGTTTATATTGGCTAATTTAACTGTTGAATAAAATGTAGGTGATATCTGCAATTCCTGTGCCAGGAATCGGGTGTAGAAGTGCAAAAACGCTTGGATTTTAGCGTATGGCGTTATACATCCCAGTACAGTGTGTGTAGGAAGGTGGATGCCAGTTCACACACATTTTCAAAAGCAGGGATGACTAACTGTCAGGCTGGAGAGCAGAAGTCAAAGTTTGCTTCTGTAATGGGCTGTGCAGAGTAGCAATATTTTTGTTCAGGTCTCTAGTAACCTGTGCATTAGGAATAAAAATTACAACTTAGCTGTTTAGGAGTCAACAAAGAACAACTGCTGTCCTGTTTCTCTGTGAGCAAGGGCTGAGCTGGTGAGTAATAACTTCTGGATCAATGCTGATTTTTATTTGCTATTTCCTGATGCTAAGCATGAGTCTCCTTCACTTTCACTGCTTGAAGTACGTATGCCTTCACTGCTCTGTTTTTCATGATTTCTGCCTTCCCACTGAAGCTTGATCCTTTTAACAAGACCTGTATGGGGTAGTTTGCAGTAAAAAGTATGGATTGTTTTTGGGAATCTACTTGTTTCTGACTTGCACCTATTGCACTGAGCCATGTTTGTAAATGTGAAGCTGAAACGTTAGCAATATTGCAATACTGTACATTTTTACTTGTTATTCAAAAGTACTATTAATAGCGTCCTGTTTATGGATGACTAAGCAAAAAAATTGAAATGCAAGTGAAAAAAAATTTGGCTAAGAAAGAGCAAAGTCTTGCCCACATATGCTTTAAAATAACAGTGTTCTGAGTGGTGGCCCCAGGCAAATAGTTCGACGTGGAGTGATGGGAGCAGACTACTGGAAGTAATTATAAAAAATTGATGAGTTGATAACATAATGCTATAAAGCACCAGCTTCATCTGTAGCTTTTTAGAGTACAGGAAACTTTGACCCAAAAAGGTTTAGAATGGCTGGAAGGCATTTGATTGAAAAAAGGGGAGCTATAAAGCTTAAAATAAGAGGCAGATTCAAGTGCTGGTAAAGTTATCATTTTAACTGAGCTGACTTTTAGTAGACTGAATTCCTGTAAACCATCTAGTGCATAAAAATAAAGCAAAATGGTAACTGAAACTATATTTTGTAGCACAACATCTTTTATTTCAGTATAAGTAAAGGACAGTTTGAACAGTAGAAGTGGAGTTTTTAGAGGAAGGGTTTTGCTTTAATGCAAGTTTGGAGACTAGAATGTCAGTGGTGAACATTTTGAGAAAAGCGAACATCTTTGATTTGAAGCTATCAGGATTTTTTGTTCCTCCTTGTAGAGAAGAAAATAACCAGAATCAGTCACTAAGGTTCCTTTGAAGTGCTCTAGCAAGTTATGAACTGCACATGTTGGTAACTGTCTGCGTAGCAAAAGTGCTTTCCTTTTAGGAAGTGGGTGAGAGAAATAATTTGAAATTTTCATTTGCAAGATGATGTTCATGGTAGAAATGGCTATAAGTTGTCCTGATCTTTCTAAAAAATATTTCTTTGACAGACCTTGTCCAGATCAGGAAAAAGAGTCACTAACAATCTCAATTCACAAAAATATGTTTAAAAGACCATTAGTACTTTAAACCAAGTTTAGAGGTATTCACTTTCAACCTACCATTGCTCTTGTTCCTTTTTGCAATAATAATAACTTCAATAATAATAATTTCTGTTCCATATTCCTGTTTATTGCTGTATATATGGTATTTATATATATACCATAGCTATGCTTCTTTATTTATTGCTGTAACAAACACCCGGGAAAATTGTGCAGTACCTTATTCTAAATGATATAGTAACCTGGCCAAAAAAAGAAATTAATTCACACTGTGCATACAGTCTGAGTGAAAAGAGCACAGCTCTCGTTTTGGTAGGTAATGCAGATTGGTACAAGGTTAAGAAACAGGTTACCTTTACAACCTTACAATTTTTGTGAAAGTGTTAGCACTTAAAAAATTTTTTTCTGCTTGGTTTTTTAAGATGTAGTGAGACTGCAGGAGTTGGAGGCATGCCAACTTGTCTTGTGCAGGAACAGGTGAAAATGATTTTAAAAGCAATATTTGTGTTTTACTTCATTAGCTTTCTCTTACTTACTGGTATTCAGACTTGGTTCCTACTCATGCTTACCTGCACACCACCACCAAAAATCCCCCACACATTCCCTAGCCCTGTGAGCTCCCAGGAAAGCGCTGCAGGAATTCATCAATGGAATGAACAGCTGTCTGAAGGCTGCCCACACCTGCACAGGGAACTGGGGTTTAGCTCTTATCCCACCATGCTTACTGTCTCCTGCTTGGCACAGATCCTTGCCTTTGTTCTGGCTGTCAGAGCTGCAGGAGGAACGTTGGTTCCAGAGGGAAGTTTGTGCTTCCTGGGTTCTTTGCACCAGGCAGAGAATTCTGTCATTGCTGGGAGCTTGGCCATCAGCAGAGCAGAGGGACTGATCTCCTGGGGCTGGGGTCAGCGTGATCCAGGGACAGGGATACCAGCAGTCAAAATAGAATCCCAGATGTGTTGTTTGGTAATGTGGGAATCCCAGCAATGAACATCTGAAAGGTGCTTTTCAGAGAAGGATTCTCTTTTACCAGAGTTTCCATTCAGAGGTTTATAAGGCCTGGTGCTTGTTTTGGAGTTTGCTAATCTTCGATTTTCTCTGGCAATTAAAATGTGCACAGTCAGTGATGGAAGTAGAACAATTAAGGTTGTGTAAAGACCTGGCCTACTCAGATTTTTCTTGGAGAGAAAAGAGGTGTGGGAGGGGAATTAGCTAAAGAAGGCAGTACTTCTGTCACCTACAGCCTACATGAAAACTCTTGCTTATTTAAAGAAATAAGCTGTCACTGTAACTTTGGTGGATGGGGCCCAAAAGGAGGATGAAATTCAGGCACTTTTTCATACACTTGTGGCATAATGAGTGGCTGTACTTCTGGCAGGGTATCACAGTACATGAAGTAAGTTCAGGTTACCTGTAATCTTGATATCACAAATGATCTAGTATGGGTCATAAATCCTGTAAATTTGAGGTTGCCTAAAATAGAGAGCAAAATGATCAGTCATTCTCATGAGCTGACCTAGCCTGGGTAATCACAAGGAAGAGTTGTGACAGGAACTAAAGGAAAATGCGGTTCATTTAATCTTTTATAAATTGATAAACTCTTGCAGCTTTAAAGGAATGACCCTTTCAAAGCAAAATAATGAAATCCATCTCTTGTCAGTTTGGGGAGATTTATAATTGTAAGCTGATGAATTTTAGCAATGCTGTCAGTCTGCTTTTCAGATCAATGCCAATGAAATATTTTGTTTACAATTTAGCCTCCAGCTCCCCTGAAATTTGTGAGTTTTAATACCAGAAGTAGTTATGTCTAACTCTATCGATCCACTGGTAAATTAAATGGTAAACAAAAGCAACCTTATTATTTTGTCAAAATGCTCTCAATAGGAAGCAAAACTCTTTATTAAAACAGGATATGTTACACTGAAATGAAAAGGAAGTTTCATTTCAAGAACCATCTTCTAAAAAACAGAGCAAGACCTTCACACAGCTAGATTTATTTGATGGGAATAGTACAAAGGTAATAAAACTGAAATTGTATATTGAATTTCTTTTCCCTGGAATAAAGACAAAGGACCTAAAAAAAGATCTAAGACCTACCTAAAATGCACATATGATAAATTTGCTCCAGCAATGTATTTTCTTTTTTTCCTTCAAGTAGCTAATGAATAACTTTTCTTTTTGAAATTTTAGGGCTTATGTATTTCTATTTCATGTCGAATCCCCTACTGATCTCTGAAATATGTTGTGCAAACATACATTGTATGTAGGTTATATATTCACAGTGACATTACTGTGGTACAGGAGCACAATGAACGCAATCTTTAGGGGGGTATTTCCAGTGCTGAGTAAGTTAATATTTCAGCCACGTTCCAGCCCATGGAATCATTTACTTTTGAAAAGAGCTTTAAGATTATCAGTTTAAAGTTATCAAGTGTGCTGACCCTGCACTGCCAAGCCCACCACTAAACCATGTCCCCAAGTGCCACATCTAGGTGGCTTTTGAGTAATTCAGTAGGAGAGTAACTCCTAGCTAAGGACAGCCACATAAATGTTTTTTCTTATGTGGCATGATAATTCCATAAAAGAACCAAGTTAACAAAATAACAATATATTTTTAAAAAATCCAAACCTGCACGTAATGCTAAACCATGATTTTAAGTTTTTTTCTTGATCACACCAATCTGAAGTGCTTGCATCACTACCGGCCTCTTAACAAATTTCTAGAGATTGAGATTTGTGCAGCTTATGGTTATATATATATGGTTATATATGCCAGTGGTTCTATAGTTTATCCATCTCTAAATACCTCCTTGAGATGGTATTGGCTATTTAGGCTTGAGGCAACATGAAAAAATTGCTATTTTTATGATTAAAATCTACCTGCTACAAATAGGACATGAGAATTCCTTTGCAAGGCATTCATCTGCCTTTGGGATGCTCCCATCTGTCTCTGGGAGCAATATTATTCTCCAATAAGTAAAAGAACCCTAACAAAATTAACTTGTTTATAAATCCTACATTTTAGACTCTTTTAACCTTTGGCATGATGGTTTTCAAAGCAGTTTTTTTTTAATGTTTCCTCAAGTGCTTTGCTGTGCTGAAGCCCTGGCTGGAAGTGAGGCTACATGTCCATGCGGGATTAGATGGGCTCTGACTGAGGAGCTTTTCCCCGCTGCTCCAGGTGTTAGTGCAGGTTTTGTGCTGCCCCAGTGGCAAAGCCTTGTCTCCCCAGCCTGGGAGAAGTGTCAGTGCTCTAGGAATTTTCAACCATTCCATCACCTGGAAATAGAGGATGAGAATGCTATGGTAATATTATTTAAATTGAAGCTAATCAGCATTTCAGCATTCTGGGAGCAGAATTTGAAATGTCTCTTTGAGGAGACATTTCTGAAGTAAGCCATACACCTTGTGGTGATCTGGTGGAAAATCTGTGTACGTTGGGTAAGTTGCAAAGGCTCTCAGGCGAAATAGTGTCTGCATGGTAGCACTTACTGGTAATATTCTCCTTATGCCAATACTCATTCAGAGAGCAGGGTTCCATTGATCCAGAGGAATGGCAAATTAAGTTTCCCAATCTACTGTACAGGCGTGTGTGGGATGTAATCTGTAATAGCAGTGTGTAATAATTGCAGGAGTCTCTCCTGCAATCTTTCCCTTAGAGGCTTTGTGAATGTTATCTTTATATTTATCAACTACTTGTACTAATTAATAGCAAAAGCTAAGCATAATATGATTCAAAACAAGCAAACAATTTGTTTGCCCTGTAAATATGACATATTACAGAAACATTTATGCAAAGACCTCAAATTTCAGGAGTAGGTATAGCTTAGTGTGTTCTTTGCTTTTGCTTTTCAATGTGATTTCCTGTTGACACTGGTAAACTCTGTTCTGTTCAGCATGGGGACAAGAACATGACATGGCAACTTGCAACTCTACCCAGCCCTATGACAGGATGATATGGAAATTTTTTCTTGCTGTTTCCACCGATCTTATTGATCTGAAAAATAAAGCCAATGGAAGGAACAGGATTACTGTTTCACAGCAAACTTAGATTTCTACTCCTTTCAATTTTGGTCTAGATCTGCTCAAAGTTGCCATTTCAATTTTCCCTATTGACTGAGAGCAGGTAGAGTTCTGTTTCCAAACCACCAAAACACAAAAACACATAATGAAGCAGCCCCTGCTGTTTTGTTGCCATTCTTGTCAGAGCTACCGCTGCTATTAGCAGAGAAGCTGACAAGAGCACCAGTGCCACTGAGCAGGTGGGTTGTCCCCAGAATGTATAATCCTGGGCAGTTTATCCCAAAATGACCGCAGTCTAATCCACACTCTTTTATTTGAAGCCACCATCTCGAAGGTCTATGAACTTTTCACTTCCTTTTTGGAGGAAGGGAACTGTGCTTTGAGAAACACCAGCATTCAGATGGATTGGCTGGATAGAATATATTGTATGGCTGGATAGAATATCTTATACTGTCCCCTTGTCACAGAGCTCAAATTTCTGCCATTACCAAGTGTTAATGCCCCTCAGAGTTTCAGCAAGGTCTTTTACAGCTCTTCCTGACATGGGCAGATGTTATTAGTGTCACTGATGGAATGAATTGCCTCTGCCTAGGGCTGCCATGGCCTCTGAACTCTGAGATAGAAATTTTCTGTCATCATAATGTAAAATATACAAGCACTGCTGAGAGAATCTGGAGATTTTTGTATCAGAACATGCAAATTTTCATTTATTTTCACCCTCTGCAGTGAACCCTTTGTCTCCAGCGAGAGAAAGGGCAAAGGTGTTACAGAGTGGCACCTGCAAATAGCCAGCAGCCTGTTGCTGTCATTTGCTCTTAGCCGTGCTCCAGCTCTGCCTGAGCCTACAGAGGACACCTCACCTGGCTGTATTTTTCTCCTGGGCTGCCTGTGCCTGATGAGCCATTCCCTGTAGGACAGATCATGGACACTCCTTAGTAACTCTGATAAACTGTGGAGAGCAGCTGAAAGGAGCCTTTGCAAGGGGATGCTGGGATAGCAATAATGGCACAAACACAGCTGCACTGGGGGAACACCCAGAGTAAATATTCTGAAAGTTACTGGGGTGAGACAGTCCCATTTCACCGGTGACCCTGTGAGGCTGAGCTAAGGTTTACTTGGCTTTCTTCATTCACTGTAAATGTTCGTCCTCTCTAGGTTGTGATTGCTCATGGTCATTACGGGCATGTATCTGTCTGCTGAATTAGATTTCAGAGGTAAGCTCAAGACCTGTAACAAAATCTCATTTAGTCTTTTTGTGATTAAAATAATCTCCCTACCTCTTTCTTTCCCTTCAGAAACAAATTGATTGCTGTAGAAGTGTAGGTAGAATCTTTTTTAAGAAGATGCCTGCTACTGGAATAAGGTTGAAGTTGACATTTTGACTGTAGGTCCTTCTAGCTGAGGAACAGATTATTAAAATACTTCTAATTATATAAATTGCTTAGGTGTCTTACACTATGAAAAATAGTATTTTACAGGGGGTTGGGCAGTGTCTCCTCAACAGGAGAGTTCACACAGATTGTTCTGCCCGTTGGGATGCCAGTGAGCCAAATTGATTCTCAGCAAGTTCTGATGTGCTTAGCACTGAATCTGACTCAACTTGACAGTTCTCTAAGTCAAGTGGGATTGATAGCCTTACAGCAGCTCCACTTGTTTTTCTTTCTCCTTTATTTAATTGAATAAGAGTTAGTGAAATTCTATTGTCTGTCTCTGCTGTGCAGACCCACAGTGTAAGTATAAAGCTGTCTTTGATGTGCTATGACCTCATGATTTTAATCTAGCCAGATGAATTGCACAATTATATATTTCATGACAGTCACAGTAGCTGGGCTACAGGAGTTGCTTGAGAGGCATAAATTAGCCATATGCCCAGGTATTTAATTAACAAACATCCTATTCTGGATCTTGCTGAATCTGGCATCTCAACTGTAAAAACAATGAGTTGTTCTGTTATGCTTAGATGTGCACTTTGATTTTCAGCAGATAGAGTTATTGAGTCTTTGACAAATAAATTAGGTAAATAAGCAGCTAAGTATGTTAAGAAGCAGCTCCTGTCTGCTGTAAATTAGTCTGGATTTGCTGACTTTGAGAGAGGAGGCTCCTGCCATCCCTGCCCATGCACGTTGGCGTGCAAACAGCCCTATCAACTTAGCTCACACGGTGGAACCCAGTGCTCTGCCCTGTATGGTAGCAGCCAGTTGAAAATATTTGTATACAGACAGGGCTTAAAGGAGCTGTAGAGCAGTCTGATGGTGCTCAGGTAAGGTTCTGTGATTTGGGAACACAATCAGAGACAATTCAGAGCAGCAGTACACTTGTGTTTTCCAGACTTCTGCAGTGGCAGGACTATAGAAATTATCCCTGTGTTAGCTAAGAGCTGACCTGCTGTTCTTATGCCACTAATACTGACATAGACACAGATAGACGTATTTGATCCTTAAATGCAAGACTGAAATTTTCAAAAATAAAGCTACAACATCTAAAAATAAATAGGATGCTGCGTAACTCAACATCTGTCTGTTGAAATCAGAGCTGCAGAAGTTTATAGTATGAAATAGTTATGTGTAATATTTAAAAAGGGCAATTTTATAACTGATAATCAACACTTGAGGTTATGTAAACTGAAATAAGGAGCATGCTCTCATTTTCAAGAGTAAAAGCTACTTGCTTATGAAAGGCATGGGAGCAAGAAGAAATTTCTTCACTACTCACATCACAGTTTGCTTGGAGGTAGATGATGAGCTTCCATCAGGGAAACCATCATCCTTCTTCCTTTTTGCCCTATGTAGGCCCTAACCGTGGATCACAGGATTTAGCAGGGCCATTTACAGCACCGCAAGATAGATAGAAGGAAAGGTGTAGCAGTTATTGTAGACAGCACTGGATGATCCATCACTTGGATAAGTGAGCAGCCTGTTCTTCCTTTCTGTTCTCTCCAATAAGGACTTGACAGACAAGAAATTGTCCTCTGTGGTACCTAAACTATAAAAAGTGTGCTGGAACTATTGCTGGAGTGATTGAGCCTTGCTTTGTGCTGTTTCCTGCTGTGTGTCATGGTCTGCATGTTCCAGTTCTCTTCCCCTGATATTAGCCCTTGCCAAGAGGACCATCAGTTGTGAGAAGGTTCAGCTGTCTGTCACACATTAATGAATTCACCTTTTCTTCTAAAACTCAAAAGACAATAAGGCATAGATTAGTGTTTAAAAAGTTAGATAGTGTACTAACATGGTAACTTTCAGGTAGACAGATATTCTCAAGCTATGTTATAATGATCCCTGAATCAATTCTTTAGTGAATTATTGAAGTTAACCCTCGCCTTAATTAAGGTCATGGAAAACTAAGTTTGATATCAAAATTTATTTATCTCTTAAGTCTTTCTCAAGATGTCACATCTGAGATAGGAATCAATAAATTAATTCACAATGCTGATATATTGCAACCACTTGGCTTTAAGAACATTTAAATATTTCCTTATCTAAGTATGCACACACTCACCTGAGTTTATTTTCAATGTTACTCATTAAAAAAAAATCTCTTGCCAGTGTTCAGTGCTCATGAACAGTTATGGTTTTCTGAGGAATCAGTACTTATTCCAGCACAAGTGTCTGGGTTTGGAATGGGATCATTTCATTTCTTGAAATCAGAATATGAAATCAGGGAGTTGCAAAACAGTATTTGCCACTTAATGGAATCTGTTTCTGCTTTCCAGTGTGTTAAGGTTTTAGATCTGAATTTTCATCTTGATAACTTTTCTTTGATTCCTTACTGAGGTTTATTGTCCAGAGAATGTGTTGTGTCATCAATCTAAGCACGTGCATTATTCTTTTCATTATTTTGCAATAATAGAAAAAAGTCTAAGTAATAGTCAGTCTAAAAATCTTTCTAATCTCATCTTGCTTATTCTGTTTTAATTTTATCTTGCTTATTCTGATAGAATTCCAAAAATCAAAACTCACTTGTGTATTAAGGTATTCTCAAAATTGCAGAAGAAGCTACTAAAGGTTTGGAGAAATTTTCCAATCCTTTTAATTCCATTAAATTCTTTTAATTCCATTTACAGAGAATGATTTTGTAAGGCTATACATATTTCCATTATTTCTGAAGTTGATAGAATGAATTATATTCTAGAGTTGTTAATCTGTTTTTGTGGATGAGTAGAAATTATCAAAATATTTTTAAATATCTTTCACATCCAGTGATGGTCCACGTTCATCGCGTTACCTGGGTAGTTAGCTGGAAGCAAATAGGCAATTTTGCATTAATTTGTGAACAAGCAGTGTTAGCATTGCAAATGATGCAGATGATGCAAATACAGAAAATGGTCTCTATAAAATTAAAATCACTGACAGTATACCAATATTGCATTTTGAAATATTCCTAATGCAGCTCTACTGGTGTCTTGAAAATCATCTAATAAAGATTATTGCTCTTTGAACTGTAATAACAGACTAACCATTTGAAACATCTGCTATTTCCCTGAATCATTTCTTACAAGCTGTGGAAGACCTATGGGTGAATTTGAAAGGAAAAACCCAAACCTGTTGGGTTTTATGTCACTCTCATCTAATTAACATAAGCAGGTGTCTATTTTTTTCTGTAGATGTTATTGTGTCACTTTACAGAAGTGCATGCATTTTATACATACAAAAATGTTTTAAGAAATCTGTTTTTCATGTTATGCTGGAATTGGTTCTATATTCTCTATTTGTCTTGTGTTTTACGCCTGGAAGGCCAGGATGAGCAGTTGAGAAACTCATTTTGCGTGGACTTGACTTTTAATGGCAGGTAAATCACTTTGTTGAGATTCTATTTAAATAATTAATATTGTGTGAAACTGAGGCCACTACAAGATGTTGTAGCCAAAAAGTGACTTTGAAGAAAGATTCCTAAAATGTAGTCATGCAGAAATGTCACAGAGGCTTGAAAAATCAGAATATTATTGGCAGATGGTTTTAGGTCTTCATTTCCTTCTGGACAGTTTTTCAGTCTTGAGATGGTATTCTCAGTAGAAAAAGGACTTTCAAGGATTCAGGTCTCTGAAGCTCTTGATCTTCCTTCCAGTTCCATTGAGCAGTTCTGATATTCTGTAGCTCAGTATCAGAGTATCAGTAGCTCAGTCTGAGTAGAACTCCCTCCAGATCATAAGTTACTTAGGTGGGCAAAAGTATTCCGAGAACTTGAATGATACCTTTTCTTGGATGTTTCCAGGTTTTGAGCAGGGAAACCATTTTCCCAATGCCTGTGATACTTTATCCTCCCCAGAGCAGCCAGTGAGACATTGGAGAATGGTAACATGCATAGGTGGTAAGCAGTTGTAGTTGATGAAATCCAATTAAACTGGGTAGCAATTTTCTTCCATACCTTTGCTTCTCCTCCCCAGCTCTGGAAGTACAAAACCGGAGGCTGGGCTGGTATCCAAGGAGGAACAAATTCAGCCGGGCTTCATCCTCCTGGAGTCAAGATTCAAGTAATGGGTTTGTGTTTCATTAGTAGTTTGTCTTTATAAACCGAGTTTCTTCAGGCTGAATTTCATCCTGAAAACAAGGGTTAAGTCAACACTATCTTGGTTGGTGTTGCTTTGAGAAAGATTGATTCTTTCATTTATTCCTTTGCTCCTATACCGGCTGAAATGCATTATTTGCCCTAAAATGATGGGTGTGTGATAACTCTAATGGGCAAAGCCAGGTAGGTCCATTTTTGCTCCTCACTGAAAGAGTAGGAAAAAAAGGAAGGAACAAAAGAAATAAACTTCAATGTGTGCTTCATGTTGGTTTTGGAGCACTGGGAAAAACCCATTTAATTTTTTTTCCTCTTCATTTTAGGTTCTGAAGGAAATGCTCACCTTTTTAGCCAGCAGATGGTCAATAAATATTCTTTTAGAGTAGAGGAAGCAGTGTAGATCTATAACAGCAGTTGTCTCCATCTGTTGCCTTTCCCTCACTTTGCATTGTAATTTTCCTTTAGTATGGAGTTGCTGTCCTTCTTCCCCTTCTGACCACCCTCCTTTATTCTGGATAGCATCCTGGACAGGAAGACAAATATGGCTTGTGATGGGGAGAAAATGCTGTCTGTGCTTCTTTTTTGAGCCCTGAGAGCAATTTCTGGAAATTTATTAATTTTTTTAATGCCAGTTTTTAAATAGCCTAAGTTGGAAACGAACTAGGGGAAAAAAATAAAATTCAGTGTTGTAGTATGGAATGTTAAGAAAACCAAATTGAGGCTATGGAGCCTTACCAAGCTAATAAAGTGATTCTCATTTACCACAGTAGGGATTTTTAATAACCTTTTCTATACACATGATTAGATCCTTAGCAGAAATAAGAAGGTGCTATGGCCTCCCAGAAATACCCAGGGTTGTTTCAATGGTGGTCTGAGGCTCACTGAGTACACCAAAGACAGAAAAAGCTCATGGGGTATTGCTGAGATGGTTAAACTGCAAGTTTTCCCTTTATTCCTGAGGTTACCAAGTGAATACTTGTTACAGATTTCTGTGTCATGTGAACAGTGCTGACAGACTTGATGTATCAAATCTGACATGTCAGTGAGTGATTTACCGGGGAATGTGTGGTAAGCAAAAGTAAAATCAAGGGAAAGTAGTAAGTAATATTTTCTAGGAGACCCATGATTTCTGGGATTCTCAGAAGTGTGATTTTAAATTCTTGTCTGTGGGAAATCCCTCCTTTGTGTGTTGTGATTGACCTTGATATTTTCTCAGATGGGTTCTTGTTACTGGCAAATGCTGATCAGGATGAACTTAGGTCCTAAAAACCCAAAAATGCTAGTACTTTTAAGTGATTTTACTTGTAGAAATATGAAAGTAGAAACCTTCCTGCATCACACATCAGATTAGGGATAACAGCACCAAATAACTCCACAGCCCTTCAAAGTTCAATTCCTGAGTGTTCCTTTCAATCAAAAGGTACTTTTCTGTATTCTCAGTAAAGCTGCCCAGAAATTATATCAATGCAGATGTAAATAAATATTATCAATGCTTTAATCCTCTAATAGAACTCAGCTTCCATAATCTGCTGAGGGAGAGCACCGCAGGGAAAAAAGCAAGTTTGAGTTATGACTGGAAGTGTAAGCTTTGGAATAAGAGATTGTTAGAAGGTACACTGAGCTTCATAGGTAATGTACTCAGTGCCAGGAAGCTGCCAGCTGAGATTTCAGTGAAATATGAGGAGAAAATAATATCAAACAGTATGATCTCTATATACTTTTACAGGCCAAGCACAAATAAAAATATCACTCTCTGTTATGACAGTGTGAAATAGAAAATGTAAAGCTGAACACAATATTCTGGCAAGTAAACAGAGGAGACAATCTTAGCTGAAGTGAGTGTATCAGGAGGTTCATGCGGTGTTTCAAGCCTGTAGTATTCGAGGGGATCAAAGTTCTCCAGACCTTTGTTCTCTTGTTCTTTCCTACATTGCCAAAAGCTAACAGAGAAACGACAGCAACTAACATTTAAAAGTATTTAAACAGCTCTGTATTCAAGTAGGTCTGTGTTAATGATTAAGAATGACAGAAACACTTGAAGGAGAAATATTCAGGGTGCCAAAGATACATCCTGTTCAACTCTTCAACTTTTCTCACTACCTAAGAAGTGGAGTTTGGGAGCCAACAGTTTTAATTTAAAGAATGCTGCAGATGTGCTCTGTACTTGTCCAGTAACTCCAGGAGAGGTAAGCAAAACTCTTATTCCCCAACCTGCAGACAGGGCTGGGGAGTGACAGATGAGCTCTGCTTGCTGACAGTGTCATTACCAGAGGCCAGAGCAGGGACTCTCTGGGACTCTAATTATCAGCATAAACTGATAATTATTCATGTACAGCGTTGCATGGGTGATTGGATGGGTTACGCTCTCTGTCAAGGCAAATGTTCAAACTGCTTGAAGGTGGGGAATATCCTCATGGATACACTTTTTCTCCTTAAGGGACTCATTCAAAACTGGTTCAAGTGAGTGACTGATGAATTTCAGTGGTTTTGAGTTTAGTATTAAGATCTGGAAAGTGCAGGGTGCCTGAGTTTATCTTTGTTTTGTTGCAAGGAGTGCAGAGTACACTCTAAGTGGTTTATCTCAGCTAAAGCCTTCACCTTAGGGGGCTGTGTGTTTGCTCTACCATTCCCTTGTTTGTTTAAATTACTCCTACACATTTCCACGTGTTCTACATGTGTTAATGGGCTTATTATTTCACAGATGAAACACTGTCTTCCCTCTGAGGATTGCCATTTGCAGAGAATCATTCTTTTCAGTGTATTTCTCTTCTATTTCCTCAAGTACCACCCTGACCTGCCATGTTGGACCTAGACCACAGCCTCACATCAGAAAGGTAAATTAATGGATTGAAAAGGCTCCTGGAAGGACTCCTGGCTTAGCTCCTGTAAGTACCGTTTTCAATGAGAGTGGAGGGAGAGGGGAAACTGGAAGGATGACAAGACAAACTATTTATAGGCACTGAAGTTATACATTGTAGTCTCTGTGCGCAGCACATCAGAGAACAGCGTTTTCTTGTAGTTGGAACACCAAAATCCAATTGCAAGTGTAGAAAAGGAAAGTATTTGAATTCTTTTTGCTTGCCTCAACTGAAAGGTCTTAGTTCTTGATGGTCTGAGCATTTTTACAGTTCAGAATTGGTCACTAATATTAGGAGATGGAGTTCTGCCATCTGACATGTTCTGAAAAATTGGCCTGTATAGCAGCATAGTGCAGATCCTCAAACCTTCTCAGCATAAAGAAGTGACAGACACCACCTCTTCCCTCTGTCTAAAGCTAAACATCTTATGTGAGAAACAGAGAACTTGGCCTGTGTTAGTCTCTAACAGCAGCTGCTTAAGTGCCTTGGCTGCATAAACACTTGGTGTAAGTAAAAATGGATTCAGATCTGACCCCCTGTTCCTTTGGATCTACTTTCCATGTGTCTGCTGTTTTAATGGTTCAGTTCTTGAACAGAATTTTTGTAAGAAACCGAACTTATACAAAGCAGTTCAATTTTTTTCCTTTTTCTTCCTCCTGGCAAGAAGTATTCTTAAATTAGAGCCATTAACATCTATTGTATTGCGGAGAGTGCACATGCCAGACATTTTTACCCTCACTAATGTGGAGTGGGAGAAACAGAAGTTTGACTACATTAATGGATTGTGGGGAGTACACTCGGCTACCCACCAGCTTACAAGGCAAAATGTAGCAGCATACAGAACTATAACAAAAGGAACTGAGCTGCAGGAGGCTGTAATAAAAGGATGGTAAATGAAATCTAGCTGCATATCACCATGACAAGTAATTCCTAATGGAATTCACTGATCAAAATTCTGCTGGCCTGTCTAAGGCAAAGGAGCGGTTGAAGCCTGCCCTGAAGGCTTTGTGCTGATAATGCATAGGTGAGATAATCACACTCAGTAGTAGGGACCTTCCTAAGTGTTAGAGTTACACATATCAGAATTATGCTTGTGTTGGGAACGCTGGGATCTGCAAGCATTTCCCTCCAAATTTCACATATTCAATCCTTCTGTTAAAGATAAAAGCTTTTTTGGCAAGCCAGTACCCTTTTAATTTCCATTATTCTTTTAAAAAATAATCGAAACGGTCAGATGACTTTGACATACTTACCTGTTTCATAGGGTACAATTAGTTGCATGCATTGAAAGATGCAAGATTGCCATCAGAACCATAACTCATGGTGTGAAAATAGATTCCAAGTGAAAGAAATTAATAAATCCATGCTGGATTATGCTACTGACATTTCTCTATCTTCAAATGTTTCTGTGAGAGAACAATGATGTAAAACAAGGAAAACTTAGCTGAATGAAAGGAATAATTTCAGGATGACTCCCCTTATGAAAGATGTCCTAATTAATTGTTGTACAATATTTAAGTGATGAGAGGAAGAATTGTATGGAATGTAAACAAAAAGTATTTTAAAGCATTTCAGAAGTTTTAAAGTTATTTAACAAAGGTTTAGGTATTGCCTACTTCGTTTTCTTTTTGCGAAGACAAAGGGGAAATTGGCATGCTGAATCACAGTAATTCGTGTCATTAAGCTAATTGTTACCCAGGCAGTGTGGCAGTAGTCACTGTTGGAGCCATTCCTGGCCAATTTATCAATATTAGAGTCTAATACATTGATTAAAATCAGTTACATATGTCAAGTGAAACCTTGGTTTTCCTGCTTCACGACGCTAACTATTTGCCAAAATGGATCTATAGAGGAGTTTTCTTTTTGGCAAGTTGAAAATGTGTCATATCGAGGCACTAAGCCAGAGACTTTGAATCAGCTGGCAGAATGACAAAAAGCAGAATTACGTTGAAGGGAAAGAAGTAAAGTTTCTCTTGGATGAAGGATCAAAATGATTTCTGGCAAGAGAAATAGCTATTGCCAAGGAGATGTGAAGGCCCATCTCTGCTCTCAGCTACCAGCACGTCTGGTGCGGCTGTAACAGCTTCTTCTGCTGTGGAGTCATACGTGCCGCTGTGGCCTCTGTCCTTCTCATCAAAACAGCCTTAGTTCTCTAATCATTTCCATGAGAATGACCATTCCTGGTTCTTTTCTGAAATATTCTATTTGTGCATAAACATTTCTAAACTCTTAATAACCATTCTGTAGTCCATGTGCCTGATCTGTTTTCACTTCTATTCAATTTCCACTCCCCAAGGGAGAAAATTGAGTCCTTTCTCAAAGCATATGACACTAAAAGGATGTAATATTTTGGCAAGCCTCATTACTGTCAGGTGACCTGCTGATCCTCATTTATCAGGAGAGCACGAAATAATAGAAATAAAATATTTTCAGCACTTGTAAGTGGTTATACAAAGACGTACTGTCACCAAGGATGTAGGTCACTTCAGAAATCAGAGCCTCAGTAAGGGAGTACCTGACCTGAAAATGAGCAAAACTTGGAGAAGTTAGACTCAAATGATTTATTGTAGTGGTCCAAGCTGACTTAGGTGGCACACAACATGCATTGCTTTGGAGTAATCACCTGCAATGTCATGTAGGAAGTAGCACAGGAGAAGGGTTAGGAAAATAATAATGGAAATGAAAAAAAGACTGTTCCAAGGCCAGCAGTATGTAAAACTCTGCAGAGGATTGGTTTATCACTGCAGGTAATACAATAATGCAGACAGACACACACACCAGGTCTTGCCAAACCATCTTGGGGTTCTCCATTCTCCTTATTGCCAGCTTCCAGCTCCCAGTTCACACTGCTTTTAGCTGGCACTTGAGTTTACATTTTGAAAGGTAATGGAGATGCAATTTTGTGGTTGGCCAATCATTCCTTGACCTTGGTACAAACCTGGGAGAGAAGGGAGGGTGGTGGGAATGCAGTGATCATCCACCTGCTTGTAGCTGCTACCTTGTAATGTCAAATCAGGCAGGACTTGTGCCCATCCAAGAAGGATTTCATCAGGCCTAGCACAGACAAGCTGAACGTGTCCTGCCCTCTAATCACAGATCTGGGCCTTTGTGTTATTTCAAATTATTATTATTAGTGAAAACAACACTAATATCAACATAACAGAAAGCAAAGTAATATTGCTGAAAAATAACACACCAAATGTTGAAATTGAAGGAGAAAAATAAAAGGATTTGCACACTGGTCAAGATGTTGATTGTGATTTCAACCAGAAAGTGCAATAAACATCCCTGAGGAAAAAGTTTTTGTACTGATATGTGCAGTTAATCCACGTCCTCACCTCTCTTTCCTGGTCACAGTGTTTCCCAATTAGATTTCTATTTCAGTACAGTTTCTATAGCAAAGAACTTGCATAAAAGAGAAGGAGGGGGAGATTTTCAAAGTACCCTTGCTAATTAGGTGTCCAGCACTCATGGATTTGGAAGAGGAGCTGGGTCCCTGAGAACTCTTCATGCCTTTGAAAAATTGTGCTGTAATCTCTGCCAGTTCCCTGTACAGCCTCCAGCCTTCAAAGACTTCAAGCCCACAGAAGAGACAGTGCGAGATGCCTGGGCTGCATTCCCCTTCCTGTCAGACCTGCTATTTACAACTGGAAGGTTTCAAAAGGACAGCCTATATGTTGTTGACAGAAAGGAATTTTAGGGCTCTTAATGTTTTGCACATGAACTCCTTACCTGCTGCAATGCCTGCTTTAGTGTAACTTTAAACATAGGATTTCAGTAGGTCTGTGTGGAATCAATACATGTGACAATGCATTGAGCACCACTGCTCAATGCTCAGGGTTTAATCAGTTTAAGAAACATTAAGTCAGAATCACAGCTTTAAATGACTCTGCTGTTTTCTAAAACTGTGACTCATTTGTTAGGCCAGACAAGCTGGGAATTAGTTATTCCATGTACCATGCTCAAATTCATTGAATCAGCAGTAAGAATAGCAAGTTATTTTAAATCATTCATCTCCTGGCTCATCGGCAGTCAGAATGTCTTTTCTTTGATCTTAAAACTAGCAGTGAGGATTTAAAGAAATTTCTGTTAATAGAAATGAAAAAATACTGTCTGATTTTTACTCGACAGAAGTTCTTGAAATGTTAAGTGCATATTTCTCTTTTTCACCACGGCTGTTATGTGGGTATTGCTGTGTTTTCTGAGCTTTCAAAGGCATAAAAAATGAAAGCCTTACCTATGTCCCTGGACTTTGTTAGATAAATAATTTTAAAGGATTTTTTTATGTTTTTAAATCACCTGGGTTTGTTTGGAAAGAAAGAAAAGATATGGTACTGCCGCCTTTGTGACTGGGACAATCATTTTTACTGCAATTTTCCAGCTAACCTGCAATGTCTGCTCTGAAATAATGAAATAGACACGATTGCCTGAGGCCTATGCAAGGAGTCTGAATATGTCTTTTGTTCTAAATTTTCCAAAATAAATTGAATGGAAGCCCAGTGTTTGCTGACATTACAGCTGTAAATAGAACATGGTGTCTTAGGGCAGAGTTCAGGAAAGGGGAGAAAAACAGGGAGCCTTTTTCAAAGTTTTTTTTTTCATACATTTTCAGGTTTGCTTACATCAAAGATTGCCCCCAAGCCTGCAGGAAGGAATTTCATTACTTGCTTGTAACATTTTTTGGTTTCTAAAAAATATTGCCTTTATGTTTGATCCAGCATTAGGGAAAGAATAATTTCCATTTCTGGTTCTGCATCATTTGATCTTCCTGAGGTAAGGAAATTGAAAGCATTCTTGCAGTCATTGTAGGCACACTACGCAGGTTTCTTCCAGGAATGCTACTGATGAATTCATTTGGTTAAAAAGAAGCTGAAGTTTAATCTCCCCTAACTATAACTAATACAAAGATCACAAATACAGATGATTTTCTAGATTTGCACTTAGAGTTTCTCTCTTTTGATCACAGGGGACCTTGGACAGCTCCTTCCTTAATTTCTGCTCTAAGTGTTCAACAAAGTGAATCTTCACTAGTTCTGTGTCTTGATAGTGACTTTTGATAATAAATAAACATTCTTTTTTTTCTAAAATACTGTAGCCTAAGAAAAAAAGGATGATCAAAAAATTACCTCTAGGTTTGTGGATACAAAGGTAAGTTGTTAATTTTCAGGTTCTTTTGTTTACTTGAAGCAATTATTGACGCCTCTGAAAACCAGCACATTCTGTTGACTAAATTCACTGGAAGGGAAAAATTTACGTGTTTTATACAGACCTAAGTCACTGGCATAGAACAAACAAGGTACCACAAGTGAATATATATTTCACTTAATTGCAGGAGATGTGTGATTCTTTGAGGGGAAAAATTCAAATAGCTAACACTTCAAATGCAGGGAACTTTTGCTTCTTTTAACTATTAAATAATTAATAAGCTAAATATAACCCCCCCAAACTTTTATTATTTTCATGACTAGAGGGTGCTGATTTGTCTAATTTATTTAGAACAAGAAACATTTTAAAATGTTATAGCTTTGGTTTGCTCAGTCTGATTTCTTAAGAATTCTTGATAACCCAGAGTGAGGGTCGAGGATAAGAAAGGTAGGAGGTGAAGATGGTAGGGCAGTATCACCAATTCAATTTAATCTTGAATTCTAAAAGCCTGTTCAAAATCAAATCAAACATAGAAGGAAAAATTAGCATAAGAATCACCAGCAATAAAAATAAAGAGAAAGAATAAAGTAATTGCTTTTCACTAAAGTTTAAAGCAAAGCAATAACAGAGAAAATACTGCAGCTTAAAAAATGATTTTCCATTGTGATGATTCATGTCTAGCCTCTAATAGGTGTTATTTCCCTGCTTTGCAGTAATGCATTCATTACATGCCCAATTTAGAGCAAAGTTAGCCACAGAATTCTTTATAAATATCCAACAGTCACTCTTCAGCTCATCTTCAATGCTACATCAGCACCACAACCCAGATGGTAACAGTGCAGCACGACAAGAAAATGTGCACAATCCTTCTCTAGCACTGTCTTATTAGCTGAAAGAATAGGCAAAAATGACAGCAGTTCATTGTATAATTCCTTAGTCCAGTTTCCAGTCCCTTTGGAATCAGCATTAAAATGCTTGTTGTTTGGAAAGAGCATTTGCTTTTCACAGGCACACCCTGGATAATGGTTAGCGCTGTACTGGGAGCACTGGTCTGGTGGAGGTCTTTGTGTTTTGGCACGCGTCACACGCTGTGAGTCCAAACATGTCCTGTCAGGCAGGAACCATGGGTAAGACCATTCTGATCTAGAAATACTTCCACACAGTCTTTGTGTCATATACAAGGTGAGGGAAAGGTGCGTCCATTCAGGCCAATGAAATTACACTGAGGAAAGGTGGGCTTGGCTGAAATTAAACCCAACAGCAATTTACCACTAGAAATTGGTAGCCATTTAGCGGTTACTGTCGCTACATGAATTCAAAGAAGAGGAAAGATGTACTGGTTTACTCAAGGTACTGAAGAAAGAACCTTTTTAACTAATGTAGTAGCTAACTTTCTTCAAGCCCAGGAATTTCCAGAGTACTCTACAGTGAACAGACAGCAAGGAGTTTTCAAAGACATTTCTATCTTACTCTGCTGAGTGCCTATGAAACTCTCAAATTTATTTTCATTGCCCCAGTCTTTAGGGAACTTAAAATTTAGGTGAAATCTGGGTACATTTGTAAACACCTCCAAAACACTACATTTTTTTCAGATGAGTTGATTATGATGCTCATTTGCAAGAAATTGTGAAGAGAAACATTTGAAATCAAACTTTTGTTTCAGGAAGCTTTTAAAGCACCTGTTTTTTTACAGGTTATCAATTGTATATTGCATAGGTACTGACCTGTAAATATGAGCAATGCAGTTTGTATGTTTACAGTTTAACAAAGAAAGCGTTATAAAATATGTCACTCAAAATAATAGTCCAAAAAAGATTGATTTTGCCACTTTGGACATGCCTTTGCCAACTGTCATAAAATGATTTTTAGAGCACTCTCAGTTCCTAAGGATTGTCTGTTGAAGCAATAATATGAGGAAACAATCTATCTGTCTGGAAATGCCATTGTCAAAATAAACCAGACATATTTTCAACTCTGGGATGTAGCAGTGATGAAAATGTAACAGTGCTGAATCAATGGCAGAATTGTCCATGAGTTCAGCAGGACGGAGGTTTCATCTCAGAGCTTCTAATTTTCATGAGTTTATATATTCATTTTCACCCCTAAAAGGACACATCAAGAAATACAAGCATTTAGTTATTCTGATGCACAGACTAGGAGAGCAGGCCAGGCCATCTGGCATCCAAAAAAATATTATGATTACTGGGGACTTGTTTCCAAAATATCAATTGCTGAATTGGTTTTTTCATTCCAGCAAAAGCAAACAGGTTAAGAGCTTTCTCTCTGAAGTTGATGTTATTTCTGCACAATACAACAGATGGAAGTGCTTTTCACCCCACTCATCACTAAGCAGGAGCATTGAGCCTTATTTTGAGAAGTCTACCAGCTGAAGTTTACAGCTTCATCAGGAACATATTCTAACTTCTGCTATCATTTCTTGAACAAGTTACAGCTTTGTGCATTGTGTTTTGTCTGGGAAACGTTCCAAGTTTCAGAGACCTGCTCTCCACTAATTCAAAGTGGATGCTGTGTGAAAAGTAAAATGTCTTTGTAATACGGGGCTGTAAAGTCACAGCAAATTAACGCAGCCAGCAGTGCACAGAATGACACATCTGTGCCAAGTACACCTTTGTGGCAAGGCACTGGCTCTCAGTTTGCTGCCTGGGAATCTCTGCTGCTCCTGGACAAGGTCTTCTTCTGCAGGTTGGCTACAAAATAGAAATGCTTTAGCCTCGTTTTTTGAAATAAAAAAAAAAATACACATGCTGTTAACCCACTCAGCTGAAAAAAAAGCCATTGGCTCAGCTGCCACCATTGGGCTCCTGACTCTTAGACATCCAGTGTAAAATCAAACCAAATCATTGAACACAAAGGGCAGTGGCCTCAGGTCCAAGTCAGATTCCTCCCTTAATTCCAATTGTATTGTCCTTAATAATTGTATTAAGGACAATAATTCATTTTTTTTCAGCAGTCAACAAGTGCGTGTATGTCGCAGACATCTTTCATGAAAAATCCTTTCTTAGGATTTTTCCTTGTGAGAAGCTGCAGTTTCAGCAACCAAAAGTAACCAATGGTTATCTGCTGCTGTGCAATGCAACAGGTAGACCCGTGATTGGTCTCCTGTGGATGTTTGGATTTACTGACCACTCATGGCAGAGCTGGCTCTTGCTCTCTGTCTGAGACACAGATCTTTGTTAGTCCTTCTTTTCTATTCTTAGCTTAGCTAGCTTCTGAAGAAACCTTTTCCTTTCTATTTCTTTTTAGTATAGCCTTAATGTAACGTATATCATAAAATAATAAATCAAGCCTTCTGATCATGGAGTCAACATTCTCATCTCTTCTTCATCCTGAAAACCCTTGTGACCATACATATAAGTCACACATAGAAGTCATATCTGTACCGTCCATATTTCTAGGCTGTTAAAGAGGGCTGGACAAATTATTAACTCTTAACGTTCTTACCAGCATTGCACAGCAAATTACATTCTAATGGGCAGGTCATGAAAGGAGCAACCTGATGTGGTATTGGACTGAATGCCTAGATTCACAACATTGGGAGGGGTGGTAATAATAATATTTTGTGTAGCTGTAGAATACGTAAATGTACAAAGAAAGAGCAAAATAGAACAGAACCAAACAGAAATAATAAGACCACCTTCTGATAGGTGACAGTATTGAGTATCCAGTTATGAGAGCCATTTTTCTAAGGTGTGTAGAAATGCTGGAGATACTTATTTAAGAGTTTCTGCTAGAAAAGTTTAATAACAGAGTAATATTATGAAACTGAGAAAACAGGCTAGCTATTGAAATTACCATCATAGCTATATAAATTTGGCTGTAGATTGCTATTGCCAGTAAAGGTAACAACTCTGCACTCAAGTCAATGAAAACTTTTTAAATATCAAGTCCCACAGCAACCAAAGCAGAAAAAGTTGAGCAGCTCCAGGCGAGCCAATAAATACCACTGAATTTTATTACTCTGAGAACTGAGGAATGAAGAAAGTTGCACCCTGAGCTTTGTGAGCTTTGAAGAGAATATTTAAAAATTAGGTTGAATTTTTTTGGGACCTGAGCTTTGATACGTGGAGTACAATGGAACTGAATTCATATGAATTTTCTTTGTTACAAGCCTTGCTTTGCTGGCTGAAACTGTAACCCAGGCGGAGAAGAAGAAAGGCATTGGAAAATCTCTGCCTCCTTCTGCCCCTCAAGTCATTACTTGTGTAAATACTTAGGAGAGAAGAGGGTACTGTAAGACACACTGAGACAGAAGACAAGTATTTTATGACAAATTAGCTTCAGATATTATAGGAGTCTCTATTAGGAAAATAAAGGAATGCACAAAGATCTTACCAGGGCAGCCATTTAAACCATGCTGCAGCCTGGCTGAGTGCTCAGGACTGTCCTTGGTGCATTCCAGTAGTACAAGGACTTCTGTGGTTTGTCATTATTGATTGGTGGGGCACAAAAGATCAGTTTATTGTGATTTCATTTCTCCAGCCCTAGACTGTGGAAATGAGCAATCCTCAAACACATTTACAAAGGGCTGTAAATGCAATTAATAAGAAAAGCCACCCTGCAGTATAGGTGGAAAAGCCCACACCTTAGGTCAAAGATGCTCAATATACTTTCAATCTCATCTAACCCATTGGAACTTGCAGATTTGTGTTTCCTGAAGGCAAAATCTGAGAAACGGAAGAAGTATTTTCACTTACTTCAGTTTAAATAAGAAGGTGGTCTCTGTTCTCAGCTTCTGCAGCCATCTGTGTATGTGGTCATATCAAATCCTACTGATACTAATTTCGATGGCAAAGAGTAATATAATGAAGAGTTAAGTTTATCAGTCAAATGGATAAAAATAATCCCACTTCAAAAGAAATGATTTTCTAATTCTCTAATGAGTATCTGATTTACGTGTAAACAATGGTTATGGTTAATTAATTAAATGTCACATGATTGTTCAAAGTGCACTTACTGCTACTTGTGATGCAGTTTAGTCATAAACAACACAGCCAAGGAAGAATAATTTGAGACACATTTGCTTGGTCTTGCTGCTATTGGAATATCCCTGCAATTGCATTTTGCTTCCTGAAAATGGGACCTACATGGGTAGGTCCTTTTGTGGCTGTAGTACCAGCATAGCAGCAGGGCTGCTCTCCTTTCCTGAGAAGGGAATCTGCAGTGTGTGTTTGAAGTTATTATTGCATTTCCTGATTTAGAGTGGAGATCTGTAGCACAGAGTGGCAATCTTCTCACTTTGGTGTTTTGGTAAACCAGAACTAACTGTTGCCAAAAGGCTTTCCTGTGTTCTCACTGGTACAGTTGGTGTCTCCTCCTTAGGCTCGCTTTGTGGCTAGAAAATTTTATACTGACAGCTGTATGTCTTATTTTTGTTTGCTTTGTTTTCTCATGTTGATCTTTGCTGATTCTTCCCTGCAGTGTATCCTTGAATTAGAATCAATAGACAGTTTATTGTGGAGGAAGAGGAAGAATGTATGCAGACGACAGAGAGGGGAATCTGAAGGCTTTGTGGCCGTTGGATTCTGTCATAGCAATTTCATTTCTAATCAGAGACTTTATTTATTACCCTGGCATCACCTGTCATCCTGATGAGGATAATGATTCAAGTGTGGTACATTTGTACTTCCTTTAAACTAAAAATAGGCTCCTTTTAGTTCTGTGTCTTTTCAGGATGTCTTTCATTTTTCTTTGACAGCTTAACTCTGGTTTTCATTTTAACTTAGGAAATAGTTCATAAAATACAAGTAGACAAATTCTTCCAGGGACCATGATTTTTAAAAACATTTAATGATGCAATTTTTGTAGAGGGACGGCACTGAATGTTTTGTGTGTAAAGTAGCTATTAATCAAAAACTACAATATGTAACAAACAAAGCAAAACAAAATTGAATTCACCTCTTTTCTTAAAAAGGAGCTGTTCCTAATGATGGAAATTAGAGATACTTTAGCAAAATTGAATGCTCTCTATCACAGAGCTGAAACCCTGGAAAATGCACTAAATGCCGTGAAACCCAACTGGAAATTCTTGTTTTCATAATCTATTACAAACTTGATGGATAACAAAGTCATGGTTGACCTTTCGGGGAAAGCAAATCAGATGTTTTTTTCCAGAGCATTTATTATGTCCCTACTGGATTCCTTATTTATCTGGTGTGAAGAAATCATACACATGACTTCTGATGAAGACCGTATGTAACTGTATCTATTTCTGCTTGGGCTGAGGTTTTCCCTTTATTGGTACTATTGCATAGATCACCTTGTTGGGATGTATTTTTCCATGCAGAAAAAGAAAAAATATAATATTATGTTTTTTAGTGTAAGGAATGCAAGTTTTCCATATCTTGAGGCTATCTGGAGCATTATTTGGTTTAAAGGAAGCATTATTAGGGTTAGGATTCCCACTTTGAGGCAATTGGCCTGTGTTGATCTAAAGGATTAGGGACTGTAGCATTTTCAAAACCTTTGTCAGAGGTTTCTCCCCCTTGTTTACTTTGTGTCACTGATAGAAATGTATCATTTTTGGAGTTGATATTTGTCATACCAGACTATGTGCATTTAGAAGGGAACACCCGCATTCAGCATCACAACAAAACCTAAACACCAGCAAAGTGGTGACAATCCTTGAAAGGAAATTGTAATTAAGTTTTTAATTATTTATTGTTACTTCTATAATCATTTCATGTCTGAACAGTAGCTTATGATAAAAAAAATCTCCATCACCTGGAGCCGTGAGGCAAAGGCTTTTCCATTAGTCATCATACTCTGCATAATGAGCAGCATTGCTAATGAGACACAAAGCACTTCAAAGTTATTCAATCAGCAGTCTGAATAATGAGATTTTACACAAAAATGTAAATAGTGAGCATGCAACAAAAGCAGTAAGGTGGATTATAGCTTTTTCTTTTAAGCCACCATGAATGGATAGATTGAACGAAAATTAATTACATTTTATAAATAATATAGTGTTCCACAGATTCCTAAGAAAACAGAATAGGCCAGGGCACTTGGTGCTTTAGAAGAATATGAAATTAAATATGAGACATAGCTGCTTTGAATAAGCTTTATTGGAATCTCTAACATTGCCTTTAAATTTTTGTGGGAAACATCTGCAAAATGTTTCTTATAATAAGTCAGAAGATTATTAATACCATATTTGACAATTAGGTCAGACTTAGAGATCGGCCTGTAGTATACATTGATGCAAATTACATTAAAATATATATTCTATAATATAATAGGCATCAAGCCTGTCAGAATTCAAGGGGCATCCAGACAATGCTCCAGTCATGCTGCTTAACTTTAGGTGGTCCTGTGAGGAGCACAGAACTGGACTTGATCCTTCTGTGTCCCTTCCAGTTTGAGATATTCCATGGTAGCAAAATACCACGTCACATAACAGCAACCTGAGAAAGGACAATGGGTGACTGAGAGTTGAACATAATTTTTTCACATGTACAATCATATGGTTTTTAATCCTACTACTTGAGAGAAGCAAAATTAGAGGACAATGTTTCAGTTTTATTTAAAATGCCATGAAAATCAGTATCAGGACTGGTAAAACTAATGGCAGCTTCGTGATAGATATTACTGAAAAATAAAAATTTTTACTGATGGAAACCAGGAACATTTGAGATTTGACTTTGGATGCTTTGGAAGGTCTATGTTGCAGGATCATGCTTTTTTCAGAATAATTCCTGTATTTTTATATGAAAGAAAAAATGTCTTTGATGTAAAATTCTGCAAATGTTCAGGTGGAGCTTTATAAATCAATCAGTAGATTATGATTATGAGCAGTAGCAAACTCAGTTTCAAAGCAGTGTGCTCCCTTTATAATCATGTCAGCAGGGAAAAGCTTTGCTGCTGGCCATCTGCTGTTCAGGCAGGCTGCACTAACCTTCCACCTGCCTGAAAGAATAAAGGTGTTCTTTAGAAAGAGACACCAGAATTGTATTTAAAATTATTATTCAGAACTGCAAAAAATTGTCAAAGTCGGAACCAGCAATGGATAGAATATAACTTAGAATTACTGAGTTATGTTGCATTGAAGAGAAATATATGATATGGGTCTCAATTTCTTACAAAATCTATTATCCCTTATGGAACAAACAAACAAATGAACAAGCAGACCCAAAATAAAACAAAAAAATTGTCTGAAAAATAGATAAATTTCTAGTGAATGTTTTTTACATTGCTGATTTCACTAATTCTGTTTTAAATATGTAAGCTACTAATTATCTCTGGTTATCAAACCAGATTCAGTGGCTAGGAGATGAAGTCCAATGTATTCAGACTTTAAATGCAAACCATGAAATTTTTACAATTCCCATTTTGGTGAGAAACAACAAAAATCAATAAATAAATTTCAGTTGTAAGAGACTTATACAGAAGAGACTGGGATTAGGATTTTCAAGTTTATCTGTTAGAAAGGGCAGAAAACTACAAAGGGCAGAAAACT
The DNA here is from genome assembly GCF_051311805.1 of Agelaius phoeniceus. Lineage (NCBI taxonomy): Eukaryota > Metazoa > Chordata > Aves > Passeriformes > Icteridae > Agelaius > Agelaius phoeniceus. The sequence continues at coordinate 312,643 of NC_135270.1, forward strand.
TATTGAGCTTCACTTTTTGCTGCACATAAATATCTGATGGTTTAAATACCACTCCTCCCAAGATTCATTGCTCCCAATGATGAAATGTATTTTTAGCTCAGCAGCACATCTCCTGGTGTGGGATAGGTAGCTGTAAACTGGACCAAGACTTAAAATAATGGCCCTGTCATTTTTAATTGTTCAGGAATAATATGAATCATTGTGAACTCATTTAGTATTAATTTGGTTGTTATAAAATGCTTCTATAGATCCTCTCAACTAATTAGCTTGACCTTCCTTTTGAAGGGTAACCGGTGGCTGTCTGGTGTTCAAGCTTGACTTGGAGCAGAAGGCAGGCTGGGAGCAGATTCCTGAGCCCCAAGTTCAGCCTTTCCAAGTTTCCTTCCCACCCTTTGACAAGAACTTGGTTGGATAAATGCAACAATGACCTGGTTTGCTGGTTGCATATGAATAATGAGACTTGATGTTCAAAATGAAAAGCTTTTCTGGATCTCCTCTAGCTGTGGATCTCCTTAATTGCTGTGATGTTTGAGGTAGTTCAAACTTCTCCACTCTTCTGGGAGTAATGATGCTTGTGCATCAGCACAGGAATGTTTAATGAAGAGTGTCTGGGATGCAAGCATATGCCTTAACAGCAAGTTTAAAGAGAAAGAAAATAAACTGTATTTAAGATACATTTCTTCAAAAGGGGCAACACCACGCCAAGAGGGAGAGACAAATAATTCCCTGAAAAAACAGTGATTTCATTTGTCCTACATGACTTCAATGAGATCATAACTTTTTTTTTTTGAGAAATAGTGATGATTTTGCTAAACTGAGCTTTTAATGCAGAAGCCAGTGACCCATCCTATTGACAGAGATGGATACTGCAAGTGCAATAATTTGATTGCCAGAATATGACACAAAGTAGATAAGGTATTTTATCTTTTTCATCCACTAGATTATGCATTCTCCTTACTTTGGTATTTCTGATATATTTTCTGAGAATCAGTTTTGTCTCATGTAAATGGTTCTCTGGAGAATTTCATAACTAGAGGCAGCAGAAATAAAAAATAAAACCTGTCATTAAGGAAAAAATATTTTGCATTGTTGGCACAAAAATAATCCAAATATGCACATGGCCAGGCAAAGCAGTGGAGCAGTGGTTGAGTTTGTTCAGAAAAATGTCCCGCTGTTCTGTCAAAAGCAGCACATGTATCTCATGTCATTGGGCAAGATGAGCAGTCCAAGCTGTAGACTTGTAGTAAAATACCCAAAGAAGAGGTGCAAGTCTAGGATGTCCTTCCAGGAAATTTTAAATCTATGTGCAAGAAAGAGGAAAATACTGTCTATTTTTTTATTTTTCTAAGGTGATGAGTTAATATTAACTGTTTTCCTGTTTCTGCTGCTGTGCTTCCCCCTTCTGTGCAAATGTGTGCAGAGTTGCTGCTGTTACATAAAGAATGCAAAGCAGTAGTTTATTTTCTTCTTGCAAATTAAATATTCTGTACATTTTTTTTCTGGTGTTTTTTTCCCCTTTCCTGAACATCCTTGTTGCTGTTATTGTAGGCAACATAACCCTGGTTGAAAAGAAATCATCTGTACAGAAACAAGAAGAGTGGATTTGGGAAGAAATTGCTGCAAAGAATAAATGCTAGACTGATGTTTTCAAAAGAATAAATGCTATTTTCAACATTTTTGGCATTTTTGGTAAGTGCACAAGTAATATTCTGCTGTAACCTATTTCCAGAAATCTTTTGCATTGTGTAAGTCACTCCTTTGAATGTCTGTGGCTGGGCAGATCACAATATTGTCAAAAGGTGTTCAAATATGATTATTATTTCAAATGTAATGGATATTTTCTGAGCAAATGAATTCTTGAAAATCAGAGATGTTAAAGATATATGAAGACTGAACCCAGTAACCTGCATTCAGATTTTGATGTTTAGTCAGAAACATGTCATAAGTCAAGAGACATTGTAATTACCAATGGATATTCTTTACCAAGGTGCGATTATTAGTTTAATTTTTAATTTTTTCAACTTTGCTCATTCTTACTTAAAGGAGTTTAAGTCTTTTCATTTTCTTTTTGTAACTAACATTTAATATTCCACATCTGGTTGCCAAAATGGAAAATGTGTATTATTTGCTTACAGTAGAGGTGGGAATTATTCCTTGCCATAGCACTGGTATGAAGTTTGTTTTAAAACATGAAAGATCCATTTTAGATTCCTGAAAAGAGGTATTAAAATTTCTTGTTAGATATTGCTGATTGTGATTGAAAACCACTCCATTGAATTACAGTAGAGGGAGATGAAGGACATCTTGCAGCAATGAAAATGGTTGCAAATTTAATTAAAACATTAAATTATTGTTGGAATAAAGGTCATAATCATAAAACCTAATTGAAGGAAGTACATTAGCATGTACCCTAAGGTATCCTTTCCATTTCCAAATATCTATTACATATTTGACATTTGAAGAGGAAAGAGGTTCCATTTTATCTGGATGGATGAACGGCGATGGGGAGAAGTGTTATACATAATACAGTGTAAGAGCCCCATTTTTCAAAACATCATTTGCTCCTTGCATAGGTGCAACACTCTGATTTTATGTCTCTGACTGAGGAAATTCCCCTTATTTATTGAGCATCATGGACCTGCATAGGGCAGAGGACATCATATCATGTACTTAGACTTTTCCCTGTGGAAAAAGTGGAACTTAACTCCCTTTAAATTTGACAAAGCCTCAGTTACCAGCTGTCACCTTGTTACCTAGGCTGCCTTTGTGAGAGATGTGTTGCTGCCTGGAGAATGGGATGTCTGTGTAACATCATATGAAATGCTTATCAAAGAGAAGTCAGTATTCAAAAAGTTCAACTGGAGATACCTTGTTATAGATGAGGCCCACAGGATTAAAAATGAAAAATCAAAGGTAATTTATTTTACACTAAGCAAGAGATCTGTGTGGGTTATTTAGTTGATGGTGTAGGGACTAGTAATGTTTAAATATATATGTTTGATATTTGGACATGTCTCACTGTCCTTCAGTTATCAGAAATTGTAAGGGAATTCAAGACTACCAACCGACTGCTATTAACTGGAACTCCACTTCAGAACAATTTTATTTACATGATTTTACATACAAAATTTTACATACAAAATTACATGAACTCTGGGCACTTCTCAACTTCCTTTTGCCAGATGTCTTTAACTCAGCTGAAGTAAGTCTTTTGTTTCTGAATCAAATTAATTTTGCTGGTTTTCCCAATTTGAAAGTAGACCTGGATATGTATAGTTAGTGGTGTCAGTTACTGATAAGTGATAGATTGAGTTGGAAATGTTTGTTATAAAGCTTTTCATAAAATAGGCCAAATAAGGTCATTTGTTCTTTTACTTCCTGGCCATATGAGAGTTGTATTTGTTCACCATTGTGATGCTATTGTACCTTGAAAGGAAGCCTCTTATAAACCAATGATTTTGTTGATACAGGATTTTGATTCGTGATTTGATACCAACAACTGTCTAGGGGATCAAAAACTGGTGGAGCGCCTTCCTATGGTGAGTCCTTTTGCCTTTTATACAAGGGTTACATTTACCTAAGTTAAATCCCAAACAGTTCTTCTAATACTTCTTATGATAGACTATTAGGATGAGAGAGATTATTCCACAACTTTTCAGTCAAGCAAAATTAAGTCCAAGGACACAGAACCATGTCAAAGATCATTTTGACCTAATCTTTGAGTCTTTCAAATAAAGCACATGTATATCCTATGTATAGCAAATAATTTCTCCATATAGGTTGCTTTTTTTTTTTTCAGATTGTCTAACACTAGATCATGTATCTGTGATAGAGAATATCTGCTCTTTGCTTCATCCATTGACCTGATCAGTGTTTCAGTTTCCAAAATGCATTTAATGGTGAACCTCTTTCAGGTGCTACGACCATTCCTTCTCCGTCGCATCAAGGCTGATGTGGAGAAAAGCTTGCCTCCAAAGAAGGAAGTTAAAATTTATGTGGGCCTCAGCAAAATGCAGCGAGAATGGTAATTAATGCATGTGCTTGACTGGGCTGTGGTTCAGGCTCAGAAGGAATGTGCTGTCTGTGACTTGGAGGTTGTGTAGAACTCAATTTATTCTCTCTGGTATACTCCCAGTTTATTCCTGTTTCTTTCTGACACTGCTATGACAGAACCATGCATGTCAGGGAGATTTACCTGATTAAATGAAGAGAAGGGTGAGCTTTAGACAGTATTTGTAGCCTAAAGACTTATGAAAACTTGCTTAACTTCTTGCTTAAAGGAGAGGAGGTTCAGGAGGAACCTTTTTGCTCTGCACGACTCCTGGATGGGAGGGTGCAGCCAAGGGGGTCATCAGCCTCTTCTCCCAGGCAACAGAACAAGAAGAAATGGCCTCAAACTACACCAAGGGAGGTTCAGGTCAAGCATCAGGAGGAATCTCTTAATGGAAAGGGTTGTCAAGCATTGGAATAGACTGCTCAGACAGGTGGTGGATTCACCATCTCTGGAGGTATTGAGGAAACAGCTGGATGTGGCACCCAGTGGATGGTGGTGTTTAGCCTAAGGTTGGAACTGATGATCTCAGAGTTCTCTTGCAACCCAATCGATTCTGTGAGTCTGTGCTACATTTCTGACTTGCCCAGAGGCAAAAGAATGACACCCAAACCATGTCCCATGGCTGCCATGATGCTGAGGGCAGGTTCTGTCTCCCACAGGCTTTTCCTGGCTTACATGTATTCAAACCTTTCCTCCTCCTCCCTCTGCACCAGCAAAAGATGCAGCTTGTAAGTCATCCCCCAGCTTCATTTTAGAGTGAACAGAAGGGTTTTTTTCTTTCCGTGCTGTAGGTATACCCGAATCCTGATGAAGGATATAGATATCCTGAACTCAGCTGGGAAGCTGGACAAGATGAGACTGCTGAACATCCTGATGCAGCTGCGGAAATGCTGCAATCACCCGTACCTCTTTGATGGAGCAGAGCCTGGCCCACCTTACACAACAGACATGCATTTGGTCACTAACAGTGGCAAGATGGTAGTTCTAGACAAATTGCTGCCTAAGTTGAAAGAACAAGGTATGCATCTCCTTTCTGGGGTTTTGAGAGTTTTTTGGTTCAGTAATGTTTTTGTGTATTCTGAGCAAAAGCCAGCGGACTTTAGCCAGGATTACTGTTGGTTTCTAGTATGATACCAGCTTGGATCAATAGTCCATTATGGCTTTTTGTGTTGAAGTGTTTTGATTTCTTTTTTTTTCCCACTTTTTCATCGCAGCTAAGTTCACACCATAAAAACATCATTTGATTGGGGCTTTAGATTTTCTTTCATAGTTTTCTTAGCTATCTGAAATATAATTATGTAGTATTTTAGCCACGCCTTTGATTTGCCATGAAGGACCATTTCAGATTCAGAGTCCTCATACATAGCTCAAGTCAAATCCTGTGTGAAATGTTGGTCTTTCTTGCTGGATGTGATTTTGAACAGTACCTGAGGTTTTTCTGTGTATTCTATAAACACTCAGACATGGGGGAACTCTTGAGTTGTTTTAAAGTTATTTGAGCTTTGAAATGGATTACTGTAAAAGTCACTTGCAACAGAGTTTTTGACACTGGAATAAATTTTTAGCTCACTATTTTTTGAGTATGCTTACAGTAGTAACTTTGCTAAAGAAGTTGGATGTAGGTTTGTGAGTGGGGACACTTTGCAGGAAAACAAAACCACGTCCAAACCTCAACCTTCTGTAGTATAGAAGTAAACTGTACTTTGTATCTAGGTATCATCCAAGCAGCTGTGACTGTATAACTCAAGACTGAAAACCAAGCAATTCAGTGGTTACTGTGCTTTTTTGATCTTGGTTTCTTCCTGATATCAGGTTTATTGATGAGGTGTTGTAATTAATACTGGACTGGTCTCAAATCAAATTAGCATCTTAAACAAGAGAGTTCAGTATTAACCCTTGAGTCCAAAGGACAAAAGGAAGTAGAAACTTTGTTATATCCTGTGTTTTACTTAAATTTCTCCAGTAGACTGGAAATGGTTGAGTGTATATGCATAAAGTACTGAACCTTTTCTTTTTTTTTTTTTATTTAAGTTGTTCTTGGCAGTAAACTGACAAGTACTTAAGAAGAATTCACTTTATTTCTAGAGATCTTAAATCCAAAACAATCAAATACTTCAAAATTTTATTATTTATACTTGATAATGTTTTTATATTTGTGCTACCATCTTACTCTGCCATGTCTGGGAACTTTTCCTTGGGGAGTACAACACAAAATGAAAAGGAGAAGCCAGCCATTAATTAGACAGTGACATATCAGGGTAAGACAAACGTGTCCTATGGCATGGATGTGCTGTGGCAGCAGCAGCTGCAGCCCTGCATTGTAGTTTGGGTCTGAAATTCAAACGACTTTTCTTCTTAGTACATGGAATTGCCCTCCTTCCTTTTCTGGTAGTGCAGACTTGGAGAGTTTGTTTAATCTTACATTTTGGTGAAAGCATAAGAAACCTTTTTACCCAAACAGGCTCAAGGGTTCTAATCTTCAGGCAGATGACAAGAGTTCTAGATATTTTGGAAGATTACTGTATGTGGAGAAATTACGAATATTGCAGACTGGATGGACAAACTCCTCACAATGAGCGACAGGTATTTACAACTTCAGGGATTGTGTTTATGTAAAAATACTACTTGTAAAACATTTTGTTTAACTGATACATTCTTTTCATTGATTTAGGCTTCCATTAATGCATTCAATGATCCTGACAGCTCAAAATTTGTGTTCATGTTGAGTACACGAGCAGGAGGTCTTGGAATCAATCTGGCTACTGCTGATGTTGTAATTCTCTTTGATTCAGACTGGAATCCACAAGTAGATCTCCAGGCTATGGTAAGATTCCAGATGGAAATTATGGGGTTTTGTTTTTCTTTTTCTCACAGTACTTTGCTAGAAATGTGTACTTCCAAAATAAATTGGTATTTTCCCATTTTAGCACAGGAGCAGGATTTGTAAGACTAATTTTCAGTTCAAGTGCAGCTTCCACTGTGTGGAACCATTAGTCCTCAGTCACATTTGGGTTATACAGTGTTTTATGTAGTGGGAAATGCTGGGTGTGTGCTACACCTCATAGTATTGTTTAATGCAAATAGCCTACTTGAGTAAGTAAAAATGAATTAAATCTAGGTTGTTAATCCCAAAACTATAAAGCTGTTGTGGGGAGTGGAGGTGAATGTGTTTTCACTGTTTTTCCTGCGATCTTGAAAATGAGATAAAGAAGAGTTGAATTAAAGTTTTCAAAAACTGCTTTTATGGTGATGGTAATGAAAGGATCTCATTTTAGTAACTATCCTTAGGGGTTTTTTTAAGTAGATGTGGATGCATCTCCATCCTGGATACATGTCAAGGACATGAGTGACCACCTAAGAAAGCAAAGCTATCTAAAAACTGCCAGTGGATTTTTGGATTTTTGGTTTTTTTTTTTTGGTTGGTTTTTTTTTTTTGACAAATGAGGCCTTTCAGAGACAAGTCTTGGAAATGTCTTAAATTATTTCAGTTAACCTGTGGGTCTCAAGTACTCTAGCAAAAATCACTTCAAAAGAATGATGGAACTGGTGTCTAATAGCTCAAATGAGGCAGTACCAGCTACCACTACAGGTGTGTGTTGAGAATACTGATTCTCACAGTGGTTCATGTTTCACTAGTCAGGAGAGGCAGGGTTATTGTATTTTTCTTGAACTATTCATGGCACTACTGAAGGATTTTGAGAAAGGCAGCTTTTGGTCAGCAGAAAGATGATTTCTTCATGCTTTGATTCTACAGAAGGTTGCTTAAGGTCAGAAGCATCCAAATCTTCTCCTCTGTGTGATTTAATGAAAAACCCCAAATCCTGCTGTTTTTTAGCTATGACACATAGAGACACACTCACTGTCAGTGTTATTGAAAAAAAAAACCCCAAACCTGCAATGTAGATAAAAATGTAATATCTTGGGTAGCCATGGATAGCTGTAAACATTTTAGTAACCTGTGCTGTTCTGTTTTGTAAATTTGTGTGCTGTAAATAATGAAAATCTTAAACCTCATTATGTAGTCATGCTGGGAGGCAAGTGCTGACTTTTTTGTTACTGTTTTGGGCAGGATCGAGCGCACAGAATTGGGCAGACCAAGACTGTCCGTGTGTTCAGGTTTATTACAGACAATACCGTGGAGGAAAGGATAGTGGAGCGTGCAGAAATGAAACTGCGCCTGGATTCCATAGTCATCCAGCAAGGCAAGTATTATATGAAGGCACTTCGGATCTAGGATGAAATTCCCTTCTTCTCCCATTGTAAATCATGGTGCAATCAGCCAGTAAGAACCAGTGGGAGTGTTGCTTTTGCCTCATCTGAACTCTGAAGGGAGTTCATGTGCAAAGGCCTCATCCACTTGGAAATTTGTTTTACTGTAGGAGTAGGCATTTCCTCACTAACTTTTTGCTTACCTGCCTAGTGGGGTATAGTCAGATTTGACTTTTTAAAGCACTCAGTTTCTTCTTTCACTTTAAATTTAAATGAGTGCCTTTCCTTTTTCTAATAGACAGAGAAAAGTAAGGTAACCTTAGTTGACTTGCTTGGAATCAGTAATATGTAGTTTGTATGTGGAAATATAAGGGGGAGAAAATCCTGTATTGCTCCTTCCATAACATAAACTCTTCAGTGAGTTGCTATCCTCAAGCATTTTTATCTTTAGGAAGATTGGTGGATCAAAACCTGAATAAACTTGGAAAGGATGAAATGCTGCAAATGATCAGACATGGAGCAACACACGTGTTTGCTTCAAAGGATAGTGAGATTACAGATGAAGATATTGATCACATTTTGGAAAGAGGGGCAAAGAAGGTGAGAAGGTTTGTAAAGGGGAAGCTCACCTGTAGATTTGAATGTGATGGCAAGATAGTGAGTCTCTGGATGATAACTTGGTTCCAAGCTGGAGAGAAAAGGGGTTTTTGCTGTAGAGGGTTTTTGTGTTACTCAATCGTGTCTGTTTTTTCTGATGTTGTCAATAAGATGTTTTATAGTCAAGTACCTTCTAGAATGGCTCCTCTTCTTTCTGGCAATGGGATGTTTTAAAATGAAGTACCTTTCAGAGTGGCTCCTTTCTGGAATGAGGTGTTTAATAATGACGTGCCTTCCAAAATGGCTCCCGTTCTATCTGGGAATGAGATGTTAAATAATGAAGTACCATCCAAATGGCTACTATTCTTTTCTGTATCCCCTGTCCAAGACTGCGGAAATGAACGAAAAACTTTCAAAGATGGGTGAAAGCTCCCTTAGGAATTTTACTATGGATACTGAATCTAGCGTGTATAATTTTGAAGGGGAAGACTACAGAGAAAAACAGAAGGTAATGTTTTAAGTTTCTTTTGGAGGAATGCACTGAATTGCATGTTTTAGTCATACTTATTTAAGAGGTATCGGGTAAAATACAGTGTCATCTATGAAAATAGTTTAAATAACACTTATAACACTTATAATGAAGTAGATGTAGATCTAATTTTACATAAAACTTGTAGCTGGTCTCATGATCTTGCAAGACTTAATTTTTGGTTTTGGGGGTGATGGGTTTTGTTTTTATAGTTGGCATTTACAGAGTGGATTGAACCACCTAAAAGAGAAAGAAAAGCCAATTATGCTGTGGATGCTTACTTCAGAGAGGCTCTTCGAGTCAGTGAACCAAAAGCACCCAAGGTGAGTTGACTAATCAAAAGAAATAAAGTTTTTCAATATGTATGGTAAATGGCTGAAGCTCTAAGCAACAAATAGGTCTTGAGTCATAAAAACTGCTCTGTTCACTTTTATAAAGTGGAGGGACTATCTAAATTTAGAAAAAATTTCCAAAATACTTGAGACAAACTTCTGTGAGAAAAAATAAGAACAGTATGAAACTTGTAAGACATTAGGGAGGCTAAGATCAAGTTTTTTCTGGTTCTTATTTAAGCAGCTGTAAATTTTCCTGTGGAAGATTAATGCTTTAAACACGTGTGACTTTTTCACCAGCCACCTCCTCCCAAAAGACCTCTCTTCCCCTTCTCTCACTGCTCTTTTACTTTTAGAATTCTTTGTGGTGGTTGGTGTGTCTTGCATGGTGTGACTTTTTTCCCCCCAAGTTAAGACAGTGCATTTTTGTAACAATAATGCTTTTTGTTTGCTCATAAACTTAAATTACTTCTTACAAGCAAGCAGATTCTGGATGTGAAAGGGAGCAAATGCAAGCTTTGTGTTTCAGGCTCCACGGCCTCCAAAACAGCCAAATGTACAGGACTTCCAGTTCTTTCCTCCTCGCCTGTTTGAACTGTTGGAAAAAGAGATTCTCTACGACAGGAAAACAATTGGTTACAAGGTAACTGAAGAATTTCCTTGACCAGAGGGCTGGAGCACCTCTCTTAGGAGGAAAGGCTGAGAGTTGGGATTGTTCAGTCTGGAGAAGCAAAGGCTCTGGAGCAACCAAATTGCAGCCTTTCAGTACCTAGAGGGGGCTTGCAGGAAAGCTGAAAAGGGACTTTTTACAAGGGAGCAGCTTTAAACTGACAGAGGGCAGGTTTGGGTTGGATATTGGAAGGAAATTCTTCACTGTGAGTGTGGTGAGGCACTGGCACAATTTGCCCAGAGAAGCTGTGGATGACCCACATTCCACTTGCTTGGAAGTGTTCAAGGCCACGTTGGACGAGCCTTTGAGCATCCTTGTCTAAGCAGAAGGTGGCCCTGCCCATAGCAGGGGCTTGGAAAAGAGGTGATCTTTAAGGTCCAGTCCCTTCTGTGTTATTCTCTAAATTCTTGCAATGGAACAGTTTAATGCAACAGTAGGAGAATAAGTACTTTTCCAGCCTTTCACAGTAATTTAAATGAAATAAAATCATGTTCAGCTGTCGAAGCTATTAGGTTATATTAACAAAAAGGTGACAATTAGTAATTATCTGTGAAAAATTAATTCAGTTTTATAAAGTGCAAAACCTTTCAGGTACCTCGTAATCCTGATCTCCCAAATGCAGCCCAAGCACAAAAGGAAGAGCAGCTTAAGATTGATGAGGCTGAACCTCTTAATGATGAAGAACTGGAAGAAAAAGAGAAACTTCTAACCCGGGTATTGTCGGTTCTTCAGTGAGACTGAAATCAGCCAAAGCTTGTTTTGTGTTTCACAGCATTATGGGAACATTTCTTGGTCACTGATCGGCATGTGCCGTAGTTAACACATCTGCACAGTTTGGTTCAGACTGAAAAGAGTTTCCAGCATTAGGTTTGTCATAGGCCTATGTCATAGGATATCTTTGAGGAATGTGCACCAAGGATTCTCCTGAATCCTAGTCTGGCATTCACTATAGACTGTGATGTCTTTCCATGAAACCTTGCAGAATGGCTGCAGAGCTGGGTGTGCTGCATTCCACATTATTTAATGCACATATTCTGCCTCAGTTTCACACCCTTATGGAAGTGAATCCTGGGGTCTGAACAGTCAGTTTTCCTAAACCACATCTGGTAGTGGATAGTTCCCCTCACTAAAAGAGGGTGTGAGCTGAATAAGTATATAATTAGGAAGCCTGTATATTTAAATAATTTAAAACCAGGTGAATGCTTGATATGCCTTATTTGGATATTTTATTTACACGTTGTATTTTGGCAGGGGATCGGAATTACAGGACAGGATTTCTTGCTTGCGTAGTAATGAGCTGGAACTGCTCACTGTGGAGACACCAGAATCACAGAGGTCAGGAATCAGTACAGTCCAGTAAGCTGTGGCTAAATCACAACATGGCTGGCAGAACTTGCTACTTCCCACTACTTGTAAAAGCTACTGGTAATATGAAATGAACCTACTTTAGCTCATGACTTCAGCAGTGCTACTTGTGTCTCTGCTGAAAATCACCATCACAAGGTGGCTTTAGTCCTTCTGAGGGAGAGTGACCGTGCAGCGGTCACTGCAATGATGCAATGGCTGAGGGTGTCTGTGAGGCACTTGGGGGGCCTTTTTGACAAAACAAAAGCCATTACAATACTTTCACTTGAGCAATTTTTTTTTCTTAGAAAGTAATCCCACAGAGAGACTATTAGGAGGAGGGATTAATTTTTCAGCTGAAAACTTACCAGAAATTACTAGGTAAATAAAGAACTAGTGCTAGTCATTTTGCAGTATTTAAATAGAGAGACTACAGTGACTGCAGTATAAAAAGAGTTCTACTAAATTAAACTGCAGAGAAAGAAAAGGTTTAACACTGTGGAATGATGGAAGTGTTACAGGCAATTTCAAGAAACCAGTTGAATCAAATTCGGAGATGGACAAATCCTGAACCTCTGTGCAATGTTTCCTCTTGATTGCTGTATAGGGCTTCACTAACTGGAATAAGAGAGATTTCAACCAGTTCCTCAAAGCCAATGAGAAGTGGGGCCGTGATGACATTGAAAATATAGCACGAGAAGTCGAAGGAAAAACCCCAGAGGAAGTCATTGAGTATTCAGGTAACTTAATTCTGTACTCAGCTCTGAGAGTATCTAACTCTGCTTGGCTCATTTGAACTGCCTAAGAACATGGTAACATCCTACTGCTGAGAATTTCTTACACTGCTGTTCTAAGATTTTTGGGGTAGAATTATATTGATGTATTTTGGATCTGCTGCTCTGTCTTTTACCATCATTACTGCCTGCACAACTAAGGCTGTACTAAAATGCACACCTAAACTCCTGCTGAGCCACTTCACTGTATCCTGAATCTAACTGGGTAGCACTGTCTTCAGTTCTTGTTAATTTTTGCAAAGGGAAATGCTGAGAAACACTGCTTAGCTGAAGAGATTTCCCTTTTCCTTGTATTCATTAATGAGAAGTTAACCTTTACCTCCTCCTCGAGAGCAGAACTCAGTAAATACATCACGATTGAACCTACAGCCACCACTGGTAACCTGAGTCTTAACCTCGCATTAGAAGAGATTTTTTTCCACTGTAGTGTAGCTGCAAAGTCCTGGCACTACATTTCTAAAGGTACAGAGCAAGTTGAAAATGTGCAAAAATCTTGTACAAAAACCCCTTATTTAAACACCTAATGGTCTTTCAGGCACTTGCTTGTCTTCAGGCACTCAGTTGCCCTCTTGCTTCTATTGATAAAACTGTATTCTGTTACATCCGTTTTCATTTGAAGAAGCTTTGTTTCCTTTGAGGAGACTGACACACAAAAGTCTTACTGGCCTGTATTGTACCTCACTTAAACTGAAGATTCCTATATCTACCCTCTTCAAAACAGCATTTGTACTACTGCAGCACATGGTAGCTGGAAGGGAAGGTTTCTTACCAGCTCAAGGCATGTCTGTTGTTACACAGCAGTAAGCTCTGGTAAAAGGAAGGAACAGCTAACATCCTTTTTTTAAGGTTAAACCCCTGACTTTTACAATGCATGATAAGATACTAAGAAGTTGTTCTTTTCTTAGCTGTGTTCTGGGAAAGATGCAATGAACTCCAAGACATAGAGAAGATCATGGCTCAGATTGAAAGAGGAGAAGCTAGAATTCAGAGACGAATCAGCATAAAAAAGGCTCTCGATACAAAGGTGGGTTTGCTCAGTTTCTTTTTTTTTTTCCTGGTGCCAGTGAGGGGAGATGCATGACCCCTGTCTGACCAGTGCTGCTGATGTATGAAGACATCTTGGGCATGACATTGGTCTCTTTGCATAACACTCAGCAATTTCTTCCTATGGCTTTTCCATCCCATGGAAGTGCTGTGATGACACCCTTAGCTATGGTCTACCCTGGTGTTTGTAACAGTCTTCTGTATTACAGCACACAGTTCAGAGCGCTGTGTAACTCCACATAGTACAGGCCTTGGGGAGGAGCACAGTTCCTTCTGGACACGTGGAACTGAAATTAAGAGAGAGAGAGAGAAATGGAGAGAGGGGGATGGAGAGAGGGAGAAATGGGGGAGATAAAGGGATGGAGAGGGATAGAGAGAGGGAGAGAGAGAAATGGAGGAAGAGAAGGGAGAGAGGTAGGTGGGTAGAGCAATAGGGGAGAGAGAAACATAGGAAAACAGGTGGAGAGAATTGGAGTAAAGTAGAAACAGGTAGAGATGGCAGAAGACAGAGGGAGTTAGAAACATCAGATTAGAGAGCACTTAAAAAAGACTGATCCAACAGTCTTGGGGAAGGATGGGAGATAGACCTTTTAACATTTCCGCTTTTGTCTCTTTCTGTGGTGCATCATATCCATCCCTTCCATAGCTGAACCAGTGGGTCTGGACTTTCTGACAGGAATTCAACAGAAAGCTTTTTCAATCTTTTGTCCCCCTAGAAGCAGCCCAAGTTTTTGGGGCAATCCATCTCAAAACATTTCTGTAAAATTTCCTTTTGGTTCTTGATGCTGCTCAGGGCCATCAGACTGACACAAAACCCCCTCAGTCATGTCCCCAGCCCCGGTGGAACGGCCGAGCTCTCTGAACTCCAGCCTTGCACTGTCCCACCGTAATTACATTGCAATTGTAGATAGAATTGTGGCAGGTTCTGGGCCACTGGCTTGGAATCCTCCTGAATCCTCAGGGCTGACCATGGCATTTGTCTGTACTTTCCTGTCCCTGGGGCTGATCACTCCGTGCTTCCCAAGGGACAGAGCGCTCGCTCTGCACGGCTCCTTGGAGCTGAGGGTGCCTGCCCACACTGAGAGATGGGTGAGTGAGCGACGCCGTAATGTTCAGGTGGGTTCGGCTTATCTAGTTCGGTCGGGCTTATCTAGTTTGGTCGGGCTTATCTAGTTCGGTTGGGCTGAACGCGGTTCCGTCGCGTTCTGTTCAGTTCACCTCAGCTAAGCTCGGATGGATTCGGCAAATCGCGGCCAGAGTCGGCCGTTCGGGTAGGCTCGGCTGTTGTCGGCTGCTGTCGGCCAGACTCGGCTGTCGTCGGCCACACTCGGCCAGACTCGGCTGTTGTCGGCTCCACTCGGCCACACTCGGCTGTTGTCGGCTCCACTCGGCCACACTCGGCTGTTGTCGGCTCCACTCGGCCACACTCGGCTGTTGTCGGCTCCACTCGGCCACACTCGGCTCTTCAGCCCTACCTGACTCTGCTCCGCGCTGCAATGGCGGCCGCTGGCAGGGCCCCGCTCCCCGGCCTGAGCCCCAGGAGGGGACAGAGCGCTGGGACAGCCGCCTCAGCCCGGCTCACCCTGTCCCTGCCCGGCCCCGCGTCCCCCGGAGCGCGCCCTGCAGCGCAGAACGCGGCCTTTGGGCCAGGAGCGGGGACAATGCCCTCGGCTCGGCAGCAGCGCCGGGAGGCAGCGGGCGGTGCCCTCAGGTGAGCGGCCGGAGGGGAGGGAGCTGGGCCGGGGGCACCGGGGCCGGGGGCACCCACAGGGGGCCGGGGCTGCTTTGGGCGCTGCTGCGTGGGACCCGCTGCGGGTGGCACGGCTCTGTCCCGGGCCTTGCGGCTCTCTGGGATCGTGTGCCGTGGAATAAAGCTGGGGCTCGTCCCAGCTGCGGGAACAGCGTTTTATTGGGTGAGAAACAGAGTTCACTCTCTAGAATTTTTACACGTTTGTTAAGGGATAAAAGGCAGCGCTGGGGTGCTTGGCTGTTTGCCAGGAGCACCCGGTTCCCTTAAACCGTGTTCTCTAGATTCTGTTCCATTGCAGTGGGGTGTGCATATTCATTAGAGTTTATACATATTCCAAGAGTCCTTTTCAGTTTAGATGTTCTTTTGCTTGGTTGGAACCTTCGCGCCATCTTGTGGATTAAACCAATATACTTTATTTCTTCCTGTGGTGCCATCCTGTCTTATTTTCAGTCCCTCGCTATTTGATAACGAGGGTCAGTAAATTTTTCCTTTTTTTTTTCAGTGCTCTGGTTTCTGTTTCTGTTATCTTGTGTTTCAGATAAGATTGTCCCCAGCTGTGGGAAATCACCTCATTATCTGACACCATTTTCTGAGTTCCTTACGTGTAAAAGCATTTGAACATTTCACAGTCTCTATTATAGTCTATTATAGTATTATAGTCTAAACTAGTGTCTGTTACAGTGCTGTTTATGAAAGCTGTGCAGTGCATACACGAACTGACAGATGATCCTTGATCCAGAGCAGTAGTTACAGACTGTCCCCTCTTGGGAGTTTTGTGCTCAATAACAGCGTGCCAGAGCTCAGACATAAATGGCAAGGGCAAGAACTGCATTTGTTCTGTTCCATTCTGGGCTGGGCTGAGCTCTGTTTGCCGGGAAGCAGCGGGATGGGTGTCCCTGTGCCCACCCCCCTGGGTCCCAGAGAGAAGCTGCTCCTGTGGCTGCAGCTGAGGGGCACTGGGAAACCTGAACGGTCCTGATGGAAACCGATGCCAAACCGGGTTTGGTTGGGTTTGGGACTTGCCATTTTCCCCTGATCCGTGGGTTTTGCCTTAGGAAACAGGAACTGGGCACCAGGACATTTTGTTAGCCTAGAAGGGAGGAGTTTGTTTGTATTTATTTCCTGAGGCACCTGGATCGATTTGGGTCTCAGTTGGCACCCGAGAGCCTCCTCTGTGTCCTGGGTGGGGTGGTGGCTACCAAAGGGGTAAAAGGTGGAGCAGGAGGGTGGGTGGAGAGGAGAGCAGTGGCTCTGTGGGGATTTGCATCTGGAAAGGGCCCTCAGTTTCCTGGCGGGAGTCCTGGAATCAGAGCTGAGAGTCGCTGAGCAGTGAGGATCGTGCAGCTGCAGCGCGGAGAGTGCAGAGGCTGCAGTGGGCGTTGTCTGCTCGCTCTCCTGATGTCCCATCTCTAATGCTGGGCTGGCACCCAGGCACCTCCCAGGGCTGCACAGCCTCAGGGCAGGGGTGGTTTGTAAATGTTTTAAATGCTGCAGCAGCTCCCTCAGGCTGGATGAGTGTGAGGATATCCAGCTCTGCCTTCGGGCTTGGAGCACGGCAAGGGTGCAGGGCTCACGGTCAGTCTTGTTTAAACACTTGTAATAGCAAAACATTTTAAAGCAGAGACTGTGAGGCAATAACAAAGGCGAGTGTGTGGCAAGGATAGGTCCGAGGTGTCTTTATTAAAGATCCACACTGCTGGATGTTGTGTCAGAGCCCTCTGGGGACAGAAGGTGTCCCCAGAGCTTCATGAAGCCCTTGTTTCCTGCTGGCAGGGCAGGGGGTGAGCCCAGCCTCGGGGGCTGTGTGGCTCCTCCTGCCTGGAGCAGGGACAGCCCGTGGGGCTGAGCCCCAGAGGTTCAGTTGCTGGAGCAGGTGGGGATCTCTTTGTGCCTGGGAATTGTCGCTGCTGCGTTCCTGTCCCAGCTGCAGGGTTCCCTCAGAGCCCGTGCCCTGCAGCAGCACTGGGAGCTCCTGGGCTGGG
Organism: Agelaius phoeniceus; assembly: GCF_051311805.1. Taxonomy (NCBI): domain Eukaryota; kingdom Metazoa; phylum Chordata; class Aves; order Passeriformes; family Icteridae; genus Agelaius; species Agelaius phoeniceus. The sequence continues at coordinate 329,948 of NC_135270.1, forward strand.
CAGGGAGCAGCTCTGGCCTGGGGCTCTCAGTCCCATCAGTGCCCATGGAAAGCCAGCTGGGTTTGTTCTGCTGCCATCGGCCTCTCTGCTGTGCCAGCCTCGGTGCCAGGGCACAGAGCTGTGGGAAGGCTCCATCCCATCTGTGCCAAGCGCTGCCAGCGCTTCCAGCAGCGCTGCTGGGGCACCAAGGGCTGCCTTTGGAGCCTGGCTGGCACAGAGGGTGACACACTCTGCCCTGCAGCACCCAGCTGCATCCCACAGCTGCACAGTTCAGCCAGCAGGGAGCAGAGTCAGCTCTGGGCCCAAACCAGGTTTTGTCCCCCAGAGAGCCCCTGAGCTTCCTGAGGCAGCACACAGATGTGCCCTGGCCTTTGGGGCTCGTGGTGAGGGCTGCCAGGGGATTGTGATAAGGCTGAGCTGGAGCTTTCTTAGAAAAGCCATCAGCTGTAAGGAGAATCTCTGGCAAACAGGTGGCTGGGGCACTGGCTGGGAGCAGGTCCTTGCCTTTTCTCTTCTTTTCTTTAAGCTGTTCTTAAGAGGAGCCCAAAACTGCAAAATGGAAAGGAAGGGGGCTGTGGGGGTGAAAGTTGCTTTGCATTTTTTGAAGTGTTGCTGTGGATTTTGGTGTGTCAAGTGGCACTACCAAAACAGCACTGGAATAACCAAACTTCAGGACTCTGCGCTTAATTCCTTGAATGTGTTTGTGTGGGTGCAGGAAATGCCAAATCCCAAAGCAATTCCATGTCTGTAACTTCAAGTGCAACATCTTTAAAAGCAAGTGCTCAGTGTGGGCTTTCCATGTGGGTGCAAATGGCCCAAGGCCTTTCTTGTGTCCCAAAAGCAAAAACCCTTTCCCTGGGAGGTTTTGGAGGGGATTCTCTTTGGGATTTCTTGTGGTGCAGCATCCCGGGTGTCCCTTCCTTTGTGCCAAGTCCAATGGGAAAGGATGGAATGGCTGCCACGTGGGCTCTGGGATAAAAATGGTTCTGTTCAAATGAGGCAGAGAATGCAAGATGAAAAATGAGCATCCTTTCATTGTCTGAAATAGTCAGGAATAAAAGTGCTGGCAAAGGACACGTTTGTGTTTGAATTGGTGTCACCTCTCCTGGGTAAAACCCCATAGTGAGCCAGCAGAGCAGAGCTATGAGAGCTGGGATCCTTGGACTTGCACAGTGGACTTAATTTTCTTTTCTCCTCTCTTTCAGGGCAGGAAAAATCATCCAACTCCTCCCATGTTTGCCCGAAGCTTTGGTGTTGGAGCAGCCAAAGGCAAGAGGCTTCAGCAGCAGGGCTCTGCGCTGGAGGGCTCTGGTCCTGCCCACGCTGTGGGGTGAGTCAGAGGGACACAGGGCTCCCCTTTTCCTCTCTGCTGGCATGAGCTGCCATGGCAATGCCATTGCTGCCAGCCCAGCCCCAGCTGTGCCTGCTGGAGAAGGGCAGAGGTGCAGAGGCAGTGCCAGAGTTCCCTGGGGCTGCTGGAGCTGTGGTGCTGGCTGTGCCCTGAGGGCAGCTTGGGCATTGTCTGTGCAGCCCAGGGCTGCTCTGGGCCTTCCTTGGGGAGCTCTCAGTGCATGCCCAGCTCTGCCAGGGCTGGCAGCCGCTGCAGGGCTGGGTGACAGCCTCTGCTGGGGCTGGGGGCAGGCATGGCCCTGGCACAGGGGCAGGGGCAGGGCTGGCAGCATTTGGGAGCCGTGGGAGCAGAGTGAGGGGTGGTGCTGGGCACAGGGGTCAGCCTGTGCTCGTGTCAGCACAGCCCTGCAGGGCCCTGGCATCTGGGAGCAGCTCCAGCTCTCCTGGGGCCCAGGGATGGGCTCTGAGGGACTGGCTTTGCCTGTGCCTTTCCAGGGCAGCAGGAACAAGGGCAATGTGGTGCCAGAGCTGGGGCCCAGCAGGCTGTATTTCCCTCTGGGAAAGCAGAACAGACTCTGGGCTGAGCTGAGTTTCCTGCAAGGGCTCAGAATCCAGGGAAAAGGGAGTTCAGGAATTGCATCTGCTGCTGGGAACATTGCCTTAGGCTTGCTCAGTTTGTGTCTGTGAGCAGTGGGCTCTGGGCTGGAGAGGAGCTGTTGGCAGCAAAAGATGGAGTCCATGCTCTGCAGGGATGTGCAGGGAAGGACTGAGTGGGAGGGAAGGGCAGTATTTAGAAATGAGATCAGCATTTCTCCCAGAATTGGGCTGCAGCAGTGATGGGGGTGGTTGGCTTTGCTCTGGGCCTTGTTATTCCTTGTGCAATTTGCAAATTCTGCTGCATGATTTCCTGTCCAGTATCTTTCTAACAAAAACTGACAGAAATTGAGGTTTAGGAGTAGAGCTGAGGTCCATTCACTGCACAATCTTGCCAAGGCTGGAGGACTGGGATGATGGCTGCTCTCAGCAAAGGCCACTTCTCAATGCTGTGTCAGATTTGCCTCAGTGCTGGGCAGGAAAGGTGAGGGTTTGGATCAGGAATTGTGCAAACAAGGCCTGGGTGTGGTTGATTTGATTTGTTTTTCAGTGAGCCAGGGCTGGCACAGGGAATGGTGCAGGTGCTGCTCTGGCACCAGAGCTGCTGCCCTTTGGAGCCATGTTCAAGGTGTGACCATAGAACACTTTGGGGGCTGTTTTCAGCACTCTGGGTTTCAGAACTGCTGTCCCCAGCCCGTTGCCAGCCCTGGGACATCTGCTCTGCTTCCAGGCTGTCCTTGCTGGAGCAGCCTGGTCCCTGCCGTGCCCAAGCCCTGAGACACAGAGGGAGCCCTGTGCCCAGGGGCCTTTGGCACCTTGTCAGGAAGGTGGCAGCAGCCCCGGGAGCAGGCTGGAGGTGAGAACTGGGTGTTGGGAGCTGAGGATTGCTCATCTGGGCTGGGGGGAAGGGGCAGGAGTTTCCATGCCCCTGGAGCTTTCCTGCTGGCATGGGGCAGCACAGGGAGCAGCATTCATTGTGCCCCTCCCACGGGCAGTGCTGGCCTGGGTGTCTGTGCTGTGCCACCAGAGCGTGGCACTTGGCTGCTGTCACTGCCACTGCCAGCCCAGCTGGGGGCTGTGCCCTCCTGCCAGCCCCAGCCAGGAGCTCCAGGGGTGCCTCTGGGCCCTGCTGGGAGCGTTTGCTGGGAATGTGCCCCATCCCTGGGAGCGTCCCTTTGTCCCTGGGCTGCCAGCCAGAGCTTTGGGCTGCTCAGGCTCAGGCTGGGATTGCCAAAGGCACCGAGAGGGAGCAGCACAGGGAGGGTGCTCAGAGAGGGGCTGGCAGAGCCCAGCTGGCAGGCTGGGCTGGCTGCTGCAGGTGGGGCTGTGTGCACTGCAGGCAGGGAATGTCCCCTTCCCTCAGCAGCCCTGCAGATCCCAAGGGCTCCCAGAGCAGGATTTTATTCCTTACCTCCCTTTGTGGAGATTGATTCTCCACATTGCCATGAGCAATTCTTGGATTTCTCTAGGAGCAAACCTCCCAGCAGAGCCAGATTGCAGCGGAGGCCAGAGCTGTGTTTGGAGCAGGGAGTGCTGAGAGCTGCATCTGCCTGTGCTGCCCCAGCCTGAGCACAGGCACAGGGAACAGCCTGGGCAAAGGGATTGGGGCAGTGGCTGATGCCCAGGGAGAAGAACACAAACCCACAGCCCTTCAGCCTGACAGTCCCCTCCACCCAGAGCTCAGCACACATCCTCACAGGGAAGCCCAGCAGCTGAAGGGAAAAAAAACCCACAGAAGAAAAAGGTGATTTATTGTGCTGTAAAGTTCTTTCAAGTTGTTATTAAAGCCCAACCAACATTTGCTCTTGATTTTGGTTGGGTGAATAACCAGCAGTGGGCACAGGTGATGCCATTCATGTGGCTGAAAACCTGGTGTGATCTAGAGGGGATCCAAGAACTGTTTGTGTAGGGCAGTGGAATGTGAGGGGATGTCAGGGGCAGTGAGGTGGCATTTTGGAGGGAATTGCTGAGGTCATTGAAGGGAGACGAGCAGACAATTTCCCTGGGAAATCCCAGGCCCCTCGGGCCCACAGCCAGGACTCTCCAGGGCTGAGGGGGCAGCACTGGAGACTCCCTGTGGCCTCCTTCCTTGGCAGCAGCCAGCAGGGAAGGGAGAAGAGGATCCCTGTGGGATGAGACTGCAGAGAGCGAGCAGAGGAGCAGCCTCGGGCTGGAGAAAGGCCAAGGGACCAACACGGTGGCACCAGGGCACCTGTGAGGAACAGAATGGACACTTGGAGGCCACATGGAGGTGAGGAGTGCATGGTTTGGGCAAAATGTCAGTGAATCTCCAGAGAGATAAGGAGGGGATATTTAGGAGGGAAACGCTGAGGTGAGGAGTTCACCCAGCCTGGCACAAGGTGTGTTTGCACAGGCTGGGGCCAGAGGTGGGGGTCAACCCAAAGCCAGCCCTGCTCAGCCTCTAAATCCCAGGATAAGATGTACAGGCTGCCCACTGAGGGATTAAAAATACATAAAACTGAAACCAAGAGCATTAATGAGATTCTTGGGAATCCCATTAACTTGTTGGCAGAGCTCTTGACACAGTTTGGAGCTTTGATGACAAGAATGCATTTCTTTATTTGGATTATTCACTGTGTGGGATAGGGGGTTTGTTTGGATTTTAAGGCCCTCATGGTGGCCCTGACACTGCTCAGGAGCTGGTAGAGAAGCAGAGTCAGAGCTCCTGGCAGGCACAGGGTGTTTTCCCCCATAGTGGATTGTGGAGCAATTGTCTGGGACCCGGATTGTCCCTCTGGGTGATGCCACTTGCTGTGGTTTGTATCATTCCATCCATTTAATTCCCAAAACTTCTCAGCCCAGGGGTTGGAGCTGACAGGGCAGGACAAAGATTGTTCTCTGTGTGGTGCCCAGATTTGGGGTTCCCTGTCAGCTGTGCCAGTTCTGATGAATTCTACCCATAGCCCCAAATTCCCTGCTCCATTCCTGCTGCAGTAACCTCCCAGTGCCCCATGGAGTGTGGGCATTCCCATGCAGAGCTGCTGCCTTGGACAGCAGCTGTGTCAGGAGCCAGCAGAGCTTCCAAGGAAGCTCAGCAGCACAGGGCCAAGGCCAGGGTTCTATTCCATAGAAGTGGCTGTTGAGAACCCTCAGCCCAATGGTGTCCCTGGGCTCACTGGCCAGAGCTGCCTGGAATGGAGCCCATTTCACCCCCCTGAGCTCCAGGATGGAGAAGATCCAGTGGATGGTTTAGAGCAGGAGAAGGCAGTGGCCAGATGTGCTCCCAGCCTGAGCTGAGGCAGCCCCTGTGCCCAGGGGGGGACATCTCTCCCTGCAGAAGCTCAGCTCCTTTCAGAGCCTCAGCAGGGGCCTCTACAAATTCTTTTCTCTCAGGAAAGGGATGCACAGCTTTGTCTTCAGCACACCTCCTGTGGCACCTACCTGGGAAAGCTTTCCATCACTTCTGCACTTCCAGCTGGATCCCTGGAAAACTCCAAACTCCATCCCACTGATTTTCAGGTACCTCTGAGGGCTGCTGCCTGGGATTGAACACCTGTGGGGGAAGATGGCCTTGGCTTTGATGCTGCTGATGGCCGATGGCCTCAGGCTGGGGAGGAGGGAAGGGATTTGGGGTGGCTGGGCCACAGCTGGCAGCTATGTGGGAGCTCTGAGCCAGGAGTTGCTGCTGAGCCCCTCTGCAAAGGGCCCGTGCCTCCATTCCCAGCAATGCCAGCTGCTCCTTGGGGTCCTGCTGGGCTGCTGGTGGTCTCTGTCCGGGCTGAAGCATTTCCAGGGGCCTGCTCAGAGCAGCCCCTGGCCCAGGAGCCACGGTGCAGGCACAGCTCCTCCCCTGCAGATGCCAAAGACACGAGGTGCTGCTGCCTTTCAGGAGCTCCTGGCCTCCTCCTGCCCTGCGCTCCCAGCCAGCTGGGACACAGCCAGGGAACACCAAGGAGCATGGCTGGCAGCCAGCAGGAGACACCGAGGCCCCTGGGCCAGAAAAACAGCCCTGGCCTCAGCAGCCAGCATGGTTTGGAGCTGGCAACACTCACCTGCAGGCAACGCCCCCCGGCACTCTCCAGAAGAGCTTTGGCCACGGAGCAAGGTAACCCTCAGGGCTTGTCTTGTTGGCTTCTTCCTGGGGAAACAAAGGGACATTGTGGGAGCACATTTACAGCTGCTGGGGAAATCCTGGCAAGGGCAGAACAATCAGGGCTATGGGGAAGAGTTTGGTGCTGCCATGTTGAGTGCCAGCCAGTTCTGCCCCACAGCCATTGCAGGGGCTGCTGTGCAAAGCAGCAGTAGCAGAAGGGAAGGAGCTGCATTTGCAGAGGAGTTCTCTTAGTGGCAGCAGTCATTGCCATCCCACACAGGGCCTTTGGAACAGCCCTGGGATTGGCCCAGGTGTTTGGAGCAGGGTGCTGAGAAGGCCAAAATTCTGGGTTTGATGCACAGCTGGGCCAGTCACTTCTCAGCATTTGACTTGATGATTCTCATGGCTCTAGAAATAAAGAACAAATCGTTTGCACTGGTTTTTTAACCCATGGGGTTTTTCCTAGCGTTTCCCTGGGGCTCCAGTCCCACCCCAGGCACAATGGCAGCGGGAGCAGCAACGCCTCGGCCCCAGCGGCCGTCCCAGAGCGGCTGCTCGTGGCTGGGAAGCTGCAGCCCCCAGCAGGGGCTGCGGGCACGGAGCAGGGGCTGCGGGCGCTGGGGCTCGTAGGGGAGCGCGGCGCTCGTGGCGTTACCGGGCCGGGGGGGCTGCGGGGCGGCGCCGTGTCCGCCAGGGGGCGCCCCGCGGGGCGGGCGGCGGCGCTGAGCGAGCGGCGATGCCCATGGGGTCCCGGGGCCGGTACGGGCGGTCTCGGTGTCCTTCCCGCTGCCAGCCGCGATCCAGAGGCTGCTCCGGGGAAGCGTCGTCCTCCTGGCGGCCATGGCAGCGGCACGGCACCGGCTCCCTGCCGCCGCAGCCGGAGCGTGCCTGGAGCCCCGGCGGGACCCAGCCCCGTGCTGGCCGCAGCCGGAGCGGCAGCGCCTGTCCCGGAGCGGCTTTTCCCGACCGCAGCGATAGTGGTCCCGATCCCAGCCCCAATCCTACCTCGATTCTCTGGCCTTGGCACCCATACCCTGCCCGCCGAGAAAGAAGCAGCTCGGCCCAGCTCCCACAAGAAATAGCGGCAGGACCAGGATACGAATTCCCAGGCCTAAATCGCCATCCTCGTCCCGGTCCCAGCCGAGCGCCATGGACCCCGCGCAGCACCAGCAGCAGCCCCCGATCCGGATCTCCGCACAGCGCTCCGACCGACGCTCCCGCCGCCTCCCGGGATGAGCATCCCGCGCAGAAAACGGGACAGGCGCCGATCCGCCGGGATTTATGGGCGGGCGGGGGGCGGGGGGGAGGCGGGGCCCTGGGGGCGGGGCCGGCACAGGTGCGAGGGGCGGGGCCTGCACAGGTGTGAGGGACCCCAGTGCGGCTGCGCGGGGCGGGGCCTTGGGGGATTTAAGGCGCGGGGAGGCCACGGCGGAGCCATTTGCTCCTGGGCGTTGGGTGAGGGAGGTTGCTGCCGGCCGGGGCCCTATATTTCTTTTTCTCTGCGTTTCTTTTCTCCTGCGTTTCTCTTGTGTTGTATTTCTGTGTATTTCACCTTTCTACCCTCCCTTCCACCCCTCCCCCACCCCCTACACCCTCCCCCCCCCCAAACCCCCCCCCTCCCTCTCCCCCCTAGCCCTCCCCTCCCTCCCCCCCTACGGCCGCCCCTCTCTCGTTCTCTACCCCACCTACCCTACCCTACTTTCCCATCCTCTGCCTTCCCTCCCCAGCCGGACTCCCCCCTGACCCCGCTCCCAGCTCCCCCTTCCCCCCCACCAATCGCTCCCCACCCGCCCTCAATCCCGCTCCTTCCTCCAGCCTGCCTTCCCCCCAGCCCCGTCCTCTGCTGTCCTGCACACCCCGATCTCTCCCCACCTTCTTCTCCGTTCCCCTGTTCTTGTTTTCCATTCCCCACTCTCCTGCTTTTCTCGCAGCCGCGGGGGTGCCGGGCAAGAATAAAGCCCTGAGGGCCGGAGCCCGGCGCCCCCGGCCTCGCTGGGGTCCCCACACGGGGCCGGAGCCGCTCTGCGGGTCCCCCCATTGCAGTCCAACACACCGCCCGACACCGCCGGGGCTCCGGCTTTCCCAACATCACACTGGGGGGGTCCTGGGGTGGGGGGCCCGAGTTACAGGGGCCCCCTCATTAGGAGGGGGTCCCAGGGGGGAGGGGGGGGATAGGAGGGGCCCCCTCGTTAGGAGGGGGTCCCAGGGGGGAGGGGGGGTTAGGAGGGGCCCCCTCCGGAGGAGGGGGTCCCTGGGGGGGGGGTGGGGGAGGGCCCCCTCCGGAGGAGGGGGTCCAGGGGAGGGGGCGGGGCCTGGGGGTAATACCCCCAGGCCCCGCCCCCTCCCCTGGACGCCCTCCTCCGGACGGGGTCCCGCCCCGGCCCCCTCCAGGGACCCCCTCCTCCGGACCGGGGCCCGGGGGGAGGGTGGGGCGGGCGGGGACAGGACGGCAGGGGACGGTCGTGTGTCTGGCAATTTTTTTTTTATTTTTACGTGAGCTCACGCTGCAGAGTGACGTGCCCCCCTCTGCTTCCCCCCCACCCCACCCGCCCTCCCCCCCTCCCGGGCCCCGGTCCGGAGGAGGGGGTCCCTGGAGGGGGCCGGGGTGGGACCCCGTCCAGAGGAGGGGGTCCGGGGAAGGGGGCGGAGCCTGGAGGGGGATTACGCCCCCCAGGCCCCGCCCCCTCCCCTGGACCCCCTCCTCCGGAGGGGGCCCTCCCCCACCCCCCCCAGGGACCCCCTCCTCCGGAGGGGGACCCTCCTAACCCCCCTCCCCCCTGGGACCCCCTCCTAATGAGGGGGCCCCTCCCATCCCCCCCCTCCCCCCTGGGACCCCCTCCTAATGAGGGGGCCCCTCCTATCCCCCCCCTCCCCCCTGGGACCCCCTCCTAATGAGGGGGCCCCTGTAACTCGGGCCCCCCGCCCCAGGACCCCCCCAGTGTGATGTTGGGAAAGCCGGAGCCCCGGCGGTGTCGGGCGGTGTGTTGGACTGCAATGGGGGGACCCGCAGAGCGGCTCCGGCCCCGTGTGGGGACCCCAGCGAGGCCGGGGGCGCCGGGCTCCGGCCCTCAGGGCTTTATTCTTGCCCGGCACCCCGAGCCCCGCGGCTGCGAGAAAAGAAGGAAACGGGAGGACGGGGAGACAGGAGAGATGGGGGTGGTGAGGACGGGGAGGGAGAGGGGTCGGAGTGACGAGGGAAGCGGGACAGGAAGGGAAAGGCCGAGGGGGGACAAGAGGGACGGTGGAAAGAGGAGCAATAGAAGGGAGTAGTGGGGAAGGGACACGACAGGAACGAGTGGGGGGAGTCGGGTTTGGGAGGAGAGGAAAGGAGCGTTTTAGGGCGAGAGGGAAGGGGGAGAAAGAAAGGGAATACGCGGGGAAGGAAGGAGGGCTAGAGAGGGGGACAGAAAGGGAGGCCGAAGCCTCCGCGCCTTACCTGCGGAGCCCGCACACGGAGCTCCCGTCCGCACCGTGCTCTGAGTGAGCAAATGGCGGCCGAGGCGATTTCCGGGGTCTAAAACACCTCGGCCCCGCCCCGCGCAGCCGCTCTGGGGCCCCGCACACCTGAGCCGCGCCCGCCGTGCACACCTGAGCCGGCCCCGCCCCTGGTCCCGCCCTTTGTGCCGCCTGGCCCCGCCCCCGTTCTCTCAGGCCCCGTCCCTTGTGCCGCCCGGTTCCGCCCCTGTCCCCGCCACCTGTTTTCAGGCTCCGCCCCCCGCACCGCGTTCCCCCGCCAGGCGGGGGCGCCGCGCTCGCACCGCGCTCCGTGTCCGCCAGAGGGCGCCCTGCGTGGTGCCGGCCCCACACGGCGGCTCCGCACCGGGGAACGGCCGCGATCCCGCACCCGGCAGCGCCCCGTGTCCGCGGCCATCCCGGGCCCCAGACCGGTCCTGGGCCCGGTGCCGCTTCCATCCGCCCGACGGGGGAGAGGCGGCACCGCCCGGCACACCCCAGCGGCGCTCTGCCCGCCACCCCCGGCCTCGGTGGCGGTGGCACCGTCGCATCGCCCCGTGCCCGCGCTCCGTGGCCCCGCCCCTCGCACCTGTGCCGGCCCCGCCCCCCTGTCCCCCCCGGTCCCGGGGCTATCGCTCGGGGGCCTCGCTCGGCGCTGTGCGAGCCCCGCCCGACGGCTGCTCCCGCCGGGGACCGCTCGGAGCCTGGGCCGCTGCGGCGGGGCCGTGACCGCGGCCCGGGCTGCGGGGGCCGAGCGCTGCCTGGCTCTGCCGGGGGGCCCCGGGCGGTGCCGCCTCTCCCCCGTCGCCATCGGGACTGGCATCGCTATGGGGCGGGAGGGGCCTGGCTCTCCTGAGCCCGCAGAGCCCCGTCCCGGTGTCACCTTCCGTGTCCCGGCGCCGCGGGCGGGAGTGGCGGGCAGGGAGCGGCAACCGCCGGCCCCGCCTTCCCGTCCCGCTCCGTCGGGCCCGGGCTCGCCGAGCCCCGGCCGGGACCCGCCCAGGCCCGGGGACACCGCGGCTCCCGCCCCGCCTCCTGCCCCCGGCACCTCCCCGCCCGCCCGGCAACGGCCCCGGGGCCTCCGGCACCCGAGACCGCGGCGGGGGCTGGGCCCGAGCCCCCGAACGCCGGCCCCACGGGCTCCGCAACGCCGCGCTCCCGGCTCCTCACCCCCCGCCCATCGGCACCGGGGAGAGGCCCCACGAGTGTCCCGGCTCCGGGAAGAGCCTCGGCCGGAGCTCGGCCTCCGCTGCCGAGCGCCACGAGGGAGCGCCTGAGCGCTTCTCTCAGCCCCGAAGCCGCCCCCGTCAGGCCGGGGCCGGGCCCGGACAGCGCCGGGCCGGGGCTCCGCCTTCCGAGCACTCGCGCGCAGCATTTCGGCTCTGGCCCCGGGCCCCAAAATGCAGGACTCGGCCTCTGTGCTCCAGGCCTGGGCGAGCCTCGTTCTGCACCCCCGAAACACAGGGCTCAAGTCCCGGCTTCACAGCCCTCGGCCTGCCCAGCTGCGACTGGGTCCAAGTGCCAGCAGCGGAGCACTTTGTCCCTGAGCCCTCCTCACCTTCACCACCACAAAAAAAAACAAAACAAAACAAAACAAAACAAAAAAACAAACAACAAAACAACAACAAAAAAAACCAAACAAAACAAACAAACAAAAAAAAAAACAACAACAAAAAAAAAAAAAAACACCCAAGCAAACAACGCACAGGACTCCCGATTCTGAGACCAGAAAAATGCCCAATTTATTAGTCTCCGTTCACAGGGTGGTGGAATTGACTGCGGCCATCCCCACAGATGGTCACAGGGAATGGACCTCTCACACATTTGATTCTCCTGGGAGAACTGCTTCAGGCTAGCAAAAAACCCACCCGTGGCATTAGAAGGTAGGAAGCCTGCCCTGAAAGGATGCCATCAAATGCAGCCTGTCTGCAATACCGCGTTATCCCAGCACTGCGATATCCCATTATCCCCAGCCGGGTTTGTTGCGCCGCCTCCGGCTCACGGAGCGATGCCGCTCGTGGCTCCGGGCGCTGCCGCGGCGCGGGGAACAGCCCCGGATCCGCTCGGCCCGGGGGAAGCGAAGGGGTGCCCGGTGCCCGGGCCGGAGCGGGCAGCAGCGGGTGACGATCCGGGCGCTCCTGCCCGGCTCCTGAGCTCAGGCTGAGGCAGCTCCCAGCTGCCGCCGCCGGGAAGGAGCAGCTCGCCAAGGATGGCCGCGCTCCCGGGCCATGGCAGCTGCCCCGCCTCGCTCAGGGACAGCGGCAGCTTTGGCAGAGGAAGCGGAGCCCCAGCGGCCGGGGCTCGGCAGCAGCCGGCACCGAGCCCCTTGCACTGAGCGGGAGCAGAGGGACGGGCCCGAGCCCGGGACTCGCATCCCGCCCGGGGACTCGGGGACGCGGGCTCTCTGCTCGGGCTCCGCCAGGAGGAGGAGGCGCATGGCAGTGCCCGGGAGGAGCCGGCACTGCCGGCCGACAGGGCTGCTCCTGAGGGGAGAACTCGCTCTGTGCTCCTTGCGCGGGATCAAGGCATGGCCAGAAGCTTTCATATTCATTTGACAGACTCTCGCACACCGACCGCTACCAACGTGCACTGTGCAAAGCAGCCACCATGGCTGCAGGCTCCAAAACAAAGAGAAACAGCGCTGTTCTCCTTTCCTTCTTTACGCAATCACACCTAGCTAAGATTCATAACACCTGATGCCATTTTCTGTTTAAAACTCTGGCCAATACCGTGCCACTGACTAGGTCTCAAAAGCGGAAAGATGACAGCCATCAATTAAAGCTGATGCCAGATCTTTGCCTATTTAGCTTTCTATGACAGAAATCCCTGGATGGATCCACGTGCTCCTCTGCTCCTAGCAGCTGAGCTTTTGTCTCACTCCAATCTCCTTAGGATGCCCTAAATCCAACCTGTTCTGCTTCTCAGAGCAAAGCCTGCTGCCATCTCTGCTCGTGACCTTTGCATGGCACACATTGTTAGCACACTGAGAATGGCAAAACAAATTGCCTCTCCTTCTTTCTGCAGTGAACAGTTCAGCTTCTGGGGAGCTGCAGCTGTGACACTCATGAGCAGCTCTCAACATGATCTCAACGTGGAGCTGCTCTTTTCCAAGTCTGCCCCTGTAGAAAATCCACGTTGTTGGAAAATGTCACCAAAGCGGGAATTGCTGCTGAAGCTCTCTTAGCGCACAAGGGAAGAGCCATTCCTGGGGCTAAAAGTGCCTCATTCCCACTTTTCAATGCTCTTGGATCAACCTATGTGTTCATTTCCATCTTCCTGAGAAGCCTTGATCTTTTGTAGTGGAATCAAAGCAAAGCAGAGCTGAGCAAAACCCCACCTGTTGCTATGATCCTTCCCACTGCTTTTATTGATGTTGTTCCAGCTGGATTTATTTCATTATGAAAAGGCAAATTCAAGAGTCTTTTTATCTCCACGGTTTACGTTGTCTTTTGCTGGCTTGGACTTTTGCTTTCTGCCCTCTGCCGGTCTGGGCGCGTTCACCTTTCAGGATTCCCATCCTCTGCCCTGCCCGGGCTGCCTCTGGCTCAGCTCCCTTGGCAGCCGCTGCTTTCCCCGGAGCTCTCGGCCTTTAGCTCGCGTCCCTTTCCATGGGCCACGCCTCCCAGCTGCTCCAGCCCGGGCATTCCCGCCTGGGAACGAGCAGGGATTCCCTGCCCTGGCCCAGGGAAGCCTCCAGCCCTGCAGGCATTGCCGAGGCTCAGGGGCCGCTCCAAACCCTTGGTGTCCCAGAGCTCCCGGATCAGTGCCAGGGCAGAGCTGGGAGCCTGTCCTAAGGAGCGGGACTGACGCACGCGGTGCCTGCAAAGTCCCCCATGGATATTGGATCCAGCTGGCAGGAGCAGGTGCGGCCAAGGCAGCCCATTCCATTTCCTGCCCACCCAGAGATCTCCAACACTTCAGCCTGCTAAGGCTGGCACACAAATCCCTGCCCTGGGGCACGGCAGCGACTGCAGCGCACCCAGGAGAAGGCAAACGCAACGATCGGGGCTCAGTTCTGAGGCTGGGATCGAGGTTCATTCTCAGCCATTTCAAACAAGGATTGCACCCCACTGCTCAGTTCTTTCTGCAGCTGGGACTCCAGGAAGAGGAGAAAGGAGGCACTTTACTGGAGCCCCTTTCCTGCCAACCACTGAGGGTCATTCAGGTGCTGAGAGAAAGCACAGCCAGGGAGAGCTGCCCCTGCTCTGCTGGGATTGCACCCTGCACTCACGAGGGACAGGTGGCTCTGTGAAATCGGTCTCAGCATTTTTGTGCCTCATAGCTCCCACTGAAATGATTTTGAGCAGAACTGAGGCTGCTGAGCGTCACTGAGCAGCACAGGAGACATTCAGCAATGCCCATGAGCTGGCAGAGATGATTGCTGGCGCTGATGGCCTGAGCCCTGGGCTGAGAGTTCCAGTGGCAGCAGCAGTGACAGCCACCCCGGCATTGCCCAGAAACAGGAGAAACCGGCCCTGCCCTGTGTGGGGAGAATGTCTGCTGTGCATCTCCCAGTTACAGCCCCAGCGCTCCCTGGGCTCCTGCAGACATTAATTCCTTCTGCCTTCCTCACAAGGCATCTCCACTCGTTCCATCGTCTGCCTGCTGGGCACTGCTCCCCTCCTTATTGCACAGGGGAGAGCGAGGAACTCTGCAATTGCCCCGCACTGAGCTCCTCTCACATCATCTCCCACTCCTTTCATGGCCTCACCAGCCAGGAGAAACATTCAAGGGGGAACAAAGTGTGCTGTGCTCTAGGCAAGGCCAGAAAGGGGCCCAAAGAGACAGATTTTGGATTAACTCTGGCTGGAGAAAACCAAAGGCAATCAGGATTGCCTCAAAAAGAAAACAAGAAAGGAGGGGATTATTAAAGCCATTTATAGAGTCACATTAAGGTCTGTTCCTCAAGGTTTTGGCTCTTGGCACTTCTGTAAGCAGCACGACAGACTGTGGGCAACTGTGACAGACTGCACAGAGAAGGGGGGTGTTTTATAAATAATATAAATAATATAAAAATAGATATATCATTTTTATATTGTATATTTCTTATATTTATTTATAATAAATATTTATAGATATCAGTATATATAATATATATTTGTATATTTGTATTTCTATTTTTATGTTATTTATATTATTTATAAAAAACCCCAGCCTATAACCAAATCAAATCAAAAAAACCCCAATTTATTTTAACTGTATTTAAATATTTTTATATTTACAATCTATATTTATATATCTTTAGATATATATATATATAAAATAGACCATCATTTATATATATTATGGTGTGTTACAATAATATACTATATATTATAGTTTTTTATATTTATCTGTTTTCTATATTTATGTTTACCACTATCATTTTATATTTATTTTTATATTTGTATTTATTTCTACGTTAATCTATATATTAGACCATATCAATTCATTAACCCAACACATCAGAACCACAAAAATACCGCACCTTCGTCAGCACCGGTACGCAGCCCACGCTCATCCCATCGCAGCGTATTTCCACGCTCATCCCCAGCAGCAAACAAAACCTATTTCTAGGACTAACAGAACAAAGACCCCACGACATTTAACCCTAAGGAAAACTCAAACCAACCTAACTGTAAAGAAACTTTAAATCCCACTATAACTAGCCCAAAAGCTCTGTACATTCTCATCATAAACTTCCTCCTAAACCAATGGCTCAAAACCCCAAAAAACTCAGATACACATGGAAAATGACAGAACTGCTAGTAAAAACAAACACCAATTAAAAAAATCAAACCAACTCACTAAACTCAAAACCCTACAACTGACCCTAAACATTACTAAAAAAAGCCCCCAAAGCTCTACATTTATGCTAACCCACAAATAATAACCAATAATCTTTAAAAATTATTTTAAAATTTAAAAAAAGCATGAAAATAAAAAATCTATACTATTAAAATACTAAAAAATATCACTACCCAAATTTAAAAACATATTGCCTATAAAACCCCACCATATAAATGCCCCTGTCTCAAAAAATAAAACTAAAAAAAAAAAAATCAAACCAGAAAGAAATCGGAACTTAGGAACACTAATACCAGAACGTTCAAGAAGTTCCACCATATCCCTGATCATACACCAACTACAAACAACGTGAAACGATACAAACAATTCTTAAAAACCGCCTTAAAACCACTACATTAAAAACCCTTTCAACAATTCAACAATTCAAAACTGCATTGAACAAAAGCCATCTAATAAATTAACACCCAAAACTCCAGCAGCCCAGCTGGCCCTACCAAATCTCTCTGTTGATACATGCAGTAAACAACAAAACCAAAATCCCAGGAATACCTATCAGAAGTCTAGGAAAGAAACCTCTTGAAATTAATCCTACCTCAAATACAAACCAACCCGTCCAGAAAGTTAGCTTCACTCAAAAAACTATTTACACAGAGTTAATAAGACCAAGAAATAAAACAACACACCATATAACGAACCACCAACGAATACAACAGTGAAGGAAAAAAAACCACTTTTTAAATTTTATTTTTTATTTTTTAAACTAACTTCTTTTATTAGCCAGAACAAAAGGTTTTGCCAGGACTGTAACATCTTCTCCTTCTTCTCCTTCTGAAATGTCCCTTCTCCCTCCCAAATTCCTTACAACTTCTGAGTTTAAATCCAAGCGGCGCTCTGCAAAATTCGTGCACTTGTGAGTCCGATGCTCCTGTCAGGTTCTCTGTCTCACTCCACATCTTCTTACACTTTCAGTCTGAACGCTGTCCTGCCCTGATGAGTTTGACAGAAGAATTGGCACATGTTAAGAGAGCATTTCCCTCCCTGCCTCCCTCCCTCCCCAGAGCTGGTTTCCTTAGCGCATTTCAATCGATCCCAGGCCGGAATGATGCGCGCTCACCTCAAGGCTCACAGCAAGCACGCAGCAGTTCAGGCTGACTTGGCTCCAGGGCTCCGTGCCTTGGATAGCTGAGAGAACTTCCGATGAGCCTCTGTTCCAAGACATTGGAATGCAATTTCCCTGTGCATTTGGTGGCAGCTTTGGGTCCCTCTGGGGGACGGCACCCAGCGTGACCCCCGCCCCTCGCCCGCCCCCCACCTGCTCCTGCACCGCCGTGGGGCTCCCTCTCCTGGGCACCTTGGGGTGCCCCCAACGGCATCAGAGCCCCGAGCCTTCACCCCGCCTTTTCCTGACCCCCAAAGAAGGCTCCGAACGAGTCCGACTGCCCTGGACAGCAGCGCAGCGCTTCCCCCAAGCCCTTCCCACACGTGCATGGCCCCAGCAAGGGATTCTGCTGCAACAAGAAAGGGGGGGCAGCCCCCAGAAGGCTTGAGGTTCCTGCCCAGCCTCGCTGTCACGGGCCAGGGGCAGCGAGAGAGGGAGCGGCACAGACGGCGGCGACGGCCCGGCACGGAGCGGGGGCCGCTCTCAGCGCGATGCCGGCAAAGCCGCAGCTCCGGCGCTGTCGGCCGCGCTGCTTGAGCGGCACGGGGGGATCCGCCGAGAGCCTCCGGCCCCGCGCGGGGACTCCCGCAAGGGCCCAGGGGCGCCGGGCTCCGGCCCTCGGGGCTTTATTCTCCGGCAGCCCGAGCCCCGCGGCTGCGGGGCAAAGAAGGAAAGGGGGCACGGGAAGAGAGGAGCGAGAGCAGGGCACGACAAAGGGCGGCGAGGGAGCTCGGGCTGTGCAGGAAAGCGGCACGGGAAGGGAAAGCCCGGGACGAGGGTACACGGAGGCTGGGCAGAGGAAGGAGACAGGGGGAACAGAAGGGAGTAGCGGGCTAGGGACAGGACAGGAAGGAGCCGGCTTTGCGGGGGGAGAGGGAATGGGGGAAAGGGAGCGAGAGAAGGCGAAGACGGGGAGAAGGAAGGAGGGCTAGAGAGAGGGACAGGCGGGGAAGCCTCCCAGAGCCCCGGCTGCACCCCGAGCCCGGCCCGGCGCCTCGCCCTGCCCGGGATGCTGCGGCGCTCGGCGGAGCTCGGCTCGCTCCGGAGACGCTCGGCTCCGGTCGGCTCTTGGCGCCTCAACTCGGCTCTTGGCGCCTGCATTCGCCTCTTCGGCCGAGCTCGCCTCGCTTCGGCCCAACTCCCAGCCGCTCTGTGTCTTCGGCGCGCCTCGGCTCCGCTCGCCTCGCCTCGGCTCCCCGACGGCGGGCGGGCAAGCGCCGCCGCCTCCCGTTCAGCTCGCCCGGCTCGGGGCTCTCCCGCTGCCGCGTCCCGCGGGCGGCCCGGCCACGGCGCGGACACGACCGGGAGCGCGGGCTCGGGCAGGAGCTCATTAGGCTGGGAGCGCACTGGCGCTAAGCAGCGCGCACGAGAGCAGCAGGCTCGCTTCGCCTGAGCTCGGCTCGCTTCGCTTCAGGCAGCCTCGGAAGCCTCGCCTCGGTTCGCTCGAGGCCGTCAGGGTCGGCCGCTCTCGCCTTGCTTCGGCCGAGCTCGTGCGATTCCCCCGAAGGCGGCGGCGTTCGGTTGTGGTTTTAGAAATATCCTCCTCTATCGATTGGATCTCTCTACAGTTAGATTTATATTTCTAGAATACTTCTATTAATCCAAAGAAAAACCCCATCTCTAACCAAATAAATACAAGAAAACACCTTCTTTTAAACGATATCGAAATATTTTCATACTTTGTATAATTATATTCACATTTATATTTATAGTTTCTTTTGATGCAATCTATTAATAATTATCTATAATATCTATAAAATTCTAGACATCTATTTAATATTATGTATTGCATCTACTGCTGCAACTGATTTTTTCTTCTAGTTTTAAACTTTCTGTATGTATTTATATTTCTAGACTTAGATTTCTACCTTTATATTGTTTGTATTTATAATTTTTATCATCAAAACCTTGCCTATTGACAAGTAAAAAAACCCGCTTTTTTTAACGACTTAAAAATATTTTTATATTTATAATTTTCATATTTCTATTTATAATTTGCTCTCTAGTACGTGATAACATACCTGCTCCTGCACCGCAGTGGGGCTCCCTCTCCTGGGCACCTCGGGGTGCCCCCAGTGGCATCAGAGCCCCGAGTCTGCACCCCCCCCTTTTCCTCTAGTTAGAAACTACACTGGAACTTTTTTCTGGAAACAAAGACATGACCTAAATCCTCTCCCCATGTCCCAGACAGAGAGATGTTCAGTTCTTAGTTGACTGGGCAGCAGTTTCTTCAATAGAATGATAAACAATATGGAAACGTTTTAGCTACAAGCAAATAGGCAAATCGGAACAAGGTCCTGGTGGCCAGCCACTGCAGTTCTTCTGAAGCAATTTTTTAAACAATCAAATACTGATACCACAAAAATAAAGCAAAAAGCTGACTACTGGCTAAGGAAGAAGGAAAAATTAACTTTTGACAACAACAACAACATTCCAAGGACACAGGCTTTTTTCCAATCTCATACCTTATTATTACCTCTCTTGGGAATTCTCATCGTGGATCCCAAAAGGAATAAATCCCTCAGAGTGTCCTAAAGCACAAAGTAGCACGCTGGAGCTCCTCACACTCCCAGGAGGGCAGCACAGCGTGCACCGAGTCTGCAACAAATTCTGCTCAGTGAGGGTCTGCAAACAAAGTTTCCAGTGATGAACTGAACTCATTTTCAAGGGACGCTTTCTAAGCACAGAAGCACAACAAAGAACAAGCAGAAACAATCCTTACAAACACCTGCGAGTTTTATTTAGCATGGATGCGACTGATTGCCACCCTATGGCTTCTCCCTTGGGTTTGTCTTAGGTTCAGGAGGATGATGATGCACACTCTGCCTTCCCTGAACCCCCACAGCAGCCGAGCGCTGCCCAGCGCGTTCAGACCATCGGGAACTGGGTCACGCACACCCGGATGGGCCGGAGCTGCTCTGCTGGAGATTGGGGAGACGAGAGCAGAGAGGCGCTGGCCCAGGCGTCGTCCCAGTTCTATTGCTGTGTGCCGAGAAGGAGTTTGCTCCCAACAGCTGCAGCCACCCTCAGCTCGCTCCCGTGGTGAGTATCAATGGCACACAGAGGCAGCCTGAGGAAATAATGGGCTGGGCTCTAAGGGCTGGGACAGGCTCTGATTTTTTGTTTTGTATTTGCACGATGATCGGTACAACAGGGCTCTGATGGATGACTCGGCAGCACGCAATTAAAAACTCCTCCGTAGGATTACATGGACTTGTAGGAAAAGACAAAAGCCCATCACCCTTCTGAAATCTCCTTTGAATCCCAAGCACGTGGATTGTCACCGTACTGCAGCTTCCAGGTTTTCAAAGCAGCTTACTTCTGAAGGCCAGGAAACATTTATTCCTACAGAAACAATGGGCAGCACCCGGGCTAATCTAAGCACTCCTGTTGGATAGGGGATCTGCCAGTGTGCCAGTCCAGCTTAAAGCAGGCTTTACGCCAGTCTAACGTCCCCACTAAATTCTTCCCCTATCTCCTGACACCAAAATCTTATTTTTCCCTAAAGCTTCGCATCATTAGCAAATTCAAAGTAACATGTTTTTTTTTTACAACATTCAAAAATGTCATGCTGGACTGAACTAGAGAGTAATTTTCAAATATAAGCTTAGCAAAGTCTGAATTGACTTGTCCAGAGAGAAAACCTACAAGTGAACACCTACACCTGCCTCAAGAGACCTAACGAGCCCCTGGCAGCCACCGGCATCAAAGCGCAGTCGATGTTTCTAATCCAGGGGAAGGAGAACAATATCACCTTTTGTTCTCTCCAGTTTGTTTCCTCTGCAGTCCTAGTTGCTCCTTATGATTTTTACAGTCTCTGTATCTTCTCGGGCAGCGCTGAGTCTGACGACCGGGATACGAGAGTCCTTCCCTGCCCTACGGAGAGAACCAGGAAAAAAAGTTCAAAAAAGAACAGGGCAGTTTGAAGTTAATACTTCCGACGAGAAGCAGCACCCGACAAACAGAGCAACGGTGAACAAAGCGTGACACCTCCCTGGGGACAGAAGACTTACAAACTCTCCGGGATTTACAATTCCAGTAACCAAGCCCTTCAGCACAGCAGCCAAGTGTCCCATTAGGTGGTGCTGCACCAAAGAATGATCCAAGAGGTTCCAAAGAGTGAAATGCACGTTATTGTCCAAAGACGTAAAATCTTGCAAAATACCAAAACTACAATAGATCTAAACTACAGGGCAAGAGTACAAGTGTTAGCTTGAGGAGCTGGAACCATCCAGGTGAGCAACTGCTAACTGGATCCTCAACAGACTTTGAGGAACCCTTCAGGATACAGAAGGGTTTTCCCCAGCAATGTCACAGGCCGAGTTTTGATAGAAGTGCACTTGCCAGATGCTCAGAAACGTCACCCATCCTCCTCCGGGTGTCCTGAGAGAGCTGCGAATGGCTCTCACGTGGTTTGAGCTGGTTCTGTAAGGGCTCAGGGTGAATTTCACCAGATGCAACCAAACTGGGCAACTCCCAGTGGGACAGAAGGAACCCAAAGCTTGTTTTACCCAAAGCTTGGGTAAGCAGAGCTCCAGCAAATACTGAGGAAACGGACAGAACGGGGTAACAAATAATAAACATACCTTTTTTAACTTGCCTTTTTTTTTTTTTTTTCAGATGAGCAAAACAATTAAGGAGAAGGTGGAAAACTCACCGTGACTGAACATTTCATCACCTGTAAGCTGACCATCCTTAGCATAGAGGACTCCAAATTTAAAATTCACCAATCCCTGGGAAATAAAACCAAATATTATTTGGTAAACAGTCAAACAGAAGACATAAAAATTTGTTTCCTCTAATCTTTGCATACATCCTACGCATTAGAACATACATTTTATACCATCTCCTACTACACAATAATTTACCTTTAAACTTTGATAGTATAGCATAAAATCATTAACTTAAATTGGTGATCTATTATTATTTAGTTGGTGCTTCAAGTTATTTTTGCTGTCAGGTTCAAAAAAACAGGACTTCTTTTTACTGTAACGAGCAATTGATTTAGAACTCATCAAAAGCCCATCCAAATACAAAGCCGTATTCACCGGACGGGTCTGTGAGCAAGAAGTAGTCAGGCTTGTACTCACCTCTTGCCCTTCAAGAACCAATAAATCCTGTCAACAAAAACAGCATCTTTAGCCCCCTCCTATTAAAGATTCTACAAGGATGATGGTTTTATTTGTGTTTAGAAGTTTGGATTTGAAATGGCAAGATCAATGGATAAAGAGACAGTTTAAGTAGTATTAGATTATTATTCTTATTAGCTACTGGAAGAAACAAACCATTGGTATCTATACTTAATTACTTCTATTTCCAGGAAATCATAAAGAAAAAGAACCAAACCAAAAAAAGTCACTTCCTACCTTTTGTATCTCAGGATGAAAAATGTCTCTTGGGCTCTTCTCCAGTTTCTCCAGACTCCTGGCACTGAAATGCAAATGAACGAGTGCTTTATAGGAGGGCAAGTGCACATTCCAACCCCGAACCCCCAACCGATGGCAGTTACAGCGCTTACAAAATGAATCCTTCCCAGAGCCTCTGGGAAATGGAACGGTTTGTGCAACTGCCATTTCTTCCCCAAAATACTAACTCCCAACACTTCCTAAACTGAGTTTGCATTTTAAAAACAGAAATTAGGGAGACTCAGGGTGGAGATCAGGTTGAAATTGATTTCCTTCTAAAGCACAGGGGCTCTGTTCCATCACCCTTCACTTTGGCTCCACACGGAATCACGGGGAGCATTTTAGGAGGGCTCAAGAACCAATTCTATTTCTCTCTTTTTTCTAGTTCTCTCTCTTCCTAAATAATTCAAGGCAAGTCAAATGAAAAAGGACAAGTTCAGCAGCAAATTCACACTTTTTCCCTTTGTCTGCTCAAGAACAGGCTTTAAAACCACTTCTTGCTGCCTTCAACGGTTAAGACTTGCAAAACGGTTTCGCAAGTTTGATAGGTTTATCATAAAAACCACAGAACGCAAGCTCTGAATGACAGGAAAAGGTACACAGGCAAATATCTCAGCTGATGGTGGCTTATTTGCAAACACAGACCTTAACGGAGATTGCACGGAGAATGTTTCAGTGGGACTCGAAGGGAAAAATATTTTCTGAGTACCCTGTAAACAAGAAAAGCTAGGATATATTACAGGACATACCCACGTGTTCTGCATATTCAAATAGGATTATCAATAAAAACATTTAAGAAGGAAGAAAACCAAGGTAATTTTACTCAGCTATATTTACTGCCGATTTAGAGGGAAAAAAAAAAAAAAAAAAAAAAAAAAGTGAACCATAAACGCCTACAGTAGAACTTTAAACCAATTGCTTGGATAAAAGCAGCTCATGGAACATGAAGTAGAAAAAAAGCGAAACCAGTATCAGACCTGCCTATTTTCTTACCATTGCACAAGAAAATCCGACAAGCGGTAGAAAGTCACTGCCTAAAACCGATCCTAGGATGTAACCGAGAACAATGGAGGCATTTGCTAATCTAAACGGAAACCTTTTCCGGACCCTAGTGTCAAATCACACGTTTTGTCTCTCAGCAGCTCGAGGCTGGAGAGCATTTCCCCTGGGGGTCGGGAGGGCAGGGCCACAAGGGGCTGAGTTTGCCGATCGCACCTGTGCCATCAGAAGGATCCAGCCCGGCGCTCCTTGCGCTCGCCATTCTCCGGGCCATCGCTGTGTTTTACTGCTCAGCGATGCCGCTCCATCTGTTTGCGTGGAAGAAAGAGCCACGAGCACTGAGGCACTCAGCAGCCGTGTCATGCCAGCGATGTCGAGCGCTCTCTGCTCGCAAGGCTGAGCCCGCCGCGGAGCCGCCTCCGCAGCCGCTCGTCCGCCCCCGCCCGCAGCAGCGGCAGCGGCCCGAGGGAGACGGCTGCAGCTCGGCGGCTCCCGCGCCTCC